>NC_135806.1:134258203-134558203 GCF_964213995.1 Mustelus asterias
AAGTTCTGTGTCCCTGCCTGGCTGATTATCAAGTTTAAAGTTTATTTATTAGTGTCACAAGTAGGCTTACATTAACACTGCAATGAAGTTACTGTGAAAATCCCCTAGTCACCACACTCCGGCGCCTGTTCGGGTACACTGAGGGAGAATTTGGCATGGTCAATGTATCAGGCACGATGGGGAAAATGGCCTCCTTCTGTGCTGCAGATTTTTATGAACCTCATATGGACGGGACGGTGGTTAGCATTGCTGCCTCATAGCTCCAGAGACCCGGGTTCGATTCCCGGCTTGGGCCATCGTCCGTGTGGAGTCTGCACATTCTCCCCGTGTCTGCGTGGGTTTCCTCCGGGCGCTCCGGTTTTCTCCCACAGACTGAAAGACGTGCGGGTTAGGTGCATTGGCCATGCTAAATTCTCCCTCAGTGTAACCGAACAGGCGCCGGAGTGTGGCGGCTAGAGGATTTTCACAGCAACTTCATTGCAGTGTTAATGCAAGCCTACTTGTGACAATAATACATAAAAACGTTTTTAAAAACTTTACTATAATTTGACCCCTGGGCTCTTTAACGAAAGAAGGGTCAGCATGCTAAACATCCCTGCCCCCTCCAGTCTGTCTGGAAGTATGGACATATGGCCGTGAATGTCCTGAATAGCCTGATAATACTGGTTATCGAGTTGAATATGAATCACTTGTGTAGTAACTGTGCTCGTATAGGAAATGCAGCAGGCCATTAAGGCACAGCAAGCTCCTACAGACAGCATCAGTGAGGTCATCGTTTCTTTCACCAAGTTGATTGAGGGATAAATATTGGCCACAGGGAAGGAGACCCCTGCTCTTCCTGGAAATAGCACCATGAGATCTCTTGCTTTCACCTGAGGGTAAACAGGGCCTCGGCTTAACGTTCCATCTGAAAGACAGCACCCCGACAGTGTAGCACTCCGTTCAGCGCTGCCGCTGGAGAGTGAAGCCTGGATGTTGGCGCTCAAGCCTGGAGTGGGACTTCTTCCACCTACAATTGGATTGACCCTTTTTGTCCCAAGATGTAGGAGGATAAACTACGGTAAAATGTGTGGGGTTATGGGGATAGGGCAAGGGAGAGGGCTAGGGTGGGATGCTCTGAGAGTCGGTGTGGACTTGATGGGTCGAATGGCCTCCTTCTGAACTGTTAGGATTCTGTGATACAATCTTTTGACTCAGAGGTACTGAATCATAGCTCTGACTAAGGTATCAAGCTGACTCCTACCTGAGGTTAATTCCTTACAGGGAGGTTATAATTCAAGGATTGAGTTTCACCAGATCTAAATTATTGCTCGTGTTTCTCCCCCCAATAGAAGCATTGAAGCTGAACCTTGGACTGCGACTTGTTGGGCCTTTCGATATTCTGGCAGGAAAACCTAAAGGAGCAAAAAACCCTGAGCCTAATTACCTGCTGCATTGGCGCTACTTCTATGACCCTCCCGAATTTCAGACCATCATCAATGGGGACTCGGAAACACAGTATCACCTTGGCTATTTCAGGTAATTGTGGCATGGTTGCGTTATTGACAGGGTGGTGGGGACAGAGTCTTACTCGAATTAGAACATAGAACAGTACAGCACAGTACAGGCCCTTCGGCCCACGATGTTGTGCCGAACCTTTTCCGAAACCAAGATCAAGCTACCCCACTCCCTATCATTCTAGTGTGCTCCATGTGCCTATCCAATAACCGCTTGAAAGTTCCTAAAGTGTCCGACTCCACTATCACAGCAGGCAGTCCATTCCACACCCCAACCACTCTCTGAGTAAAGAACCTACCTCGTACATCCCTCCTATATCTTCCACCGCGAACCTTATAGTTATGCCCCCTAGTAACAGCTACATCCACCCGAGGAAATAGTCTCTGAATGTCCACTCTATCCCCCTCATCATCTTATAAACCTCTATTAAGTCGCCTCTGATCCTCCTCCCCTCTAAAGAGAAAAGCCCTAGCTCCCTCAACCTTTCCTCATAGGACCTACCCTCCAAACCAGGCAGCATCCTGGTAAATCTCCTTTGCACTCTTTCCAGTGCTTCCACATCCTTCTTATAGTGAGGTGACCAGAACTGCACACAATATTCCAAATGTGGTCTCACCAAGGTCCTGTACAGTTGCAGCATAACCCCACGCTCTTAAACTCAAACCCCCTGTTAATAAACGCTAACACACTATAGGCCACCTTCACGGCTCGATCCATTTGAGTGGCAACCTTCAGAGATCTGTGGATATGAACTCCAAGATCTCTCTGTTCCTCCACATTCCTCAGAACCCTGCCGTTGACCCTGTAATCCACATTCAAATTTGTCCTACCAAAATGAATCACCTCACACTTATCAGGGTTAAACTCCATCTGCCATTTTTCGGCCCATCTCTGCATCCTATCAATGTCTCTTTGCAGCCTACAACAGCCCTCCACCTCATCCACTACTCCACCAATCTTGGTGTCATCCGCAAATTTACTGATCCACCCTTCAGCCCCCTCCTCCAAGTCATTTATAAAAATCACAAATAGCAGAGGACCCAGCACTGCTCCTTGTGGTACACCGCTGGTAACTGGTCTCCAGTCTGAAAATTTTCCATCCACCACCACCCTGAATTGGACTGAGTCACTGTGAGGTTTCAGGGATTCAGAAGAAGGAACCATGCTGGGTATCGGTTAGGCCAGTATTTATTTCCCATCCCTAATTGCCCCTGAAGGTGGTACCTTCTGGAATTCCATGTGGTGTAGGTTTGATTTGATTTATTGTCACATGTATTGGTATACAGTGAAAAGTATTGTTTCTTGTGCGCTTTACAGACAGAGCATACTGTTCATAGAGAAGGAAAGGAGAGAGTGCAGAATGTAGTGTCATAGTCATAGCTAGGGTGTAAAGAAAGATCAACTTAATACAAGGTAGGTCCATTCAAAAGTCTGATGGCAGCAGGGGAAGAAGCTGTTCCAGAGTAGATTGGTGCGTGACCTCAGACTTTTGTATCTTTTTCCTGACGGAAGAAGGTGGAAGAAAGTATGTCCGGGGTGTGTGGGGTCCTTAATTGTGCTGGCTGCTTTTTTTAGGCAGCAGGAAGTATAGACAGAGTCAATGGATTTAAGGCTGGTTTGCGTGATGGACTGGGCTTCGTTTATGACTCTTTATAAGTTTCTTGCGGTCTTGATCAGAGCAGGAGCCATACCAAGCTGTGATACAACCAGAAAGAATGCTTTCTATGGTGCATCTGTAATAGTTGGTGTCCCACATACCCACAGTGCTGTTAGGGAGGGAGTTTGAGGATTTTGACCCAGCAGTAGTAAAGGAATGGGCGATATATTTTCATGTCAGGATGGTGAGTGATGGAAGGGAACATGTGGTTGGTGGCGTTCCCAGGTATCTGCTGCCCTTGTCCGAGGTTATGAGTGTGGAAGGTTCTTTTGAAGGAGAGAGTTGCTGCAGTGCTTCTTGTAGATGCCACACACTGCATCCACTGTGCATTGGTGGTGGAGGGAATGAATGTTTAACCTGGCAGATGAGGTGCCGATGAAGCGGGCTGCTTTATCTCAGATGGTATTGAACTCCTCGAGTGTTGTTAGAGCTGCACTCATCCTGGCAAGTGGAGAGTATTCCATCACACTCCTGACTTGTGCCTTGTAGATGGTGGACAGGTTCGGCGGAGTCAGGGGGAGACTTACTCACTGCTGACCTGCTCTTGTAACCACAGCATTGATATGGCTGATCCACACTCCGGTCGCTGTTTCATATGTGATGTTTACAGGGATACCCCAGAAGAATTGCCAGTGTTCGTAGGGGCAAACGTGGCTAAGAATGGCTGCTCAGTGGCTCAGATGGGAGACAACTTGATCAGTGCAGTGAAGTAAGTATGCTTCTGTTTCTTTGGGACTGTTTGTGCTGAGGCATTTATCAAATATAAAGATGGACGGTGGCTGGCGAATTGCTGAAATTTAGTCAGAGGTTTACAGCATGGAAACAGGCCCTTCGGCCCAACTTGTCCATGCCGCCTAGTTTTTACCACTAAGCTAGTCCCAATTGCCCGCGTTTGGCCCATATCCCTCTATACCCATCTTATCCATGTAACTGAATGCTTTTTAAAGACAAAATTGTACCCGCCTCTACTACTACCTCTGGCAGCTTGTTCCAGATACTCACCACCCTCTGTGTGAAACAATTGCCCCCCTGGACCCTTTTGTATCTCTCCCCTCTTAAACCTATGCCCTCGAGTTTTAGACTCCCAGACCTTTGGGAAAAGATATTGACTATCTAACTGTTCGATGCCCCTCATTATTTTATAGACCTCTATAAGATCACCCCTAAGTCTCCGACGCTGCAGTTCGAGCAACAGAGTGCAGCAACCTCTTGTTTAATGGGTAGCACACTCGGCTCAAAGTCAGAAGGTCATACACATTGAAGTCTGACTCCAGAGAATCCGGACAGTCACTTCAGTCCAGCGCTGAAGGAGCACTGCATGGTCAGAGGTACCGTCTTTAAGCTGAGACACTGAAACAAGGGCCTGTGCATCCCTGCAGGTAGACTTTAGATCCCACGACACTATTTCAGAGAGATAGTGAGTTCTCTCTGGTGCCTTGGCTGATTATTTATTCCTCAACCAACATTACTAAAACTAATTATAGAAACATAGAAAATCGTGGAGGAGGTGATGGCCTACTGGTATTATCGCTGTAGACTATTAATCCAGAAACTCAGCTAATGTTCTGGGGACCCGGGTTCGAATCCCGCCATGGCAGATGATGGAATTTGAATTCAATAAAAACTATCTGGAATTAAGAATCTACTGATGACCCCGAAACCGTTGTCGATTGTCAGAAAAACCTATCTGGTTCACTAATGTCCTTTAGGGAAGGAAATCTGCCGTCCTTACCTGATCTGGCCTGCATGTGACTCCAGAGCCATGGTTGACTCTCAACTGTCCTTGGGTATTGAGTGATGGGCAATAAATGCTGGCCAACCAGTGACTCCCGTGTCCCACGAATGAATGAATAACAAAAAAAGGTGAAAGGCTGAAAGTGGCCCTTTGCATTATCTTCTGGTGGGTTTGGCTGATCTGGAATTTTAGAGCCTCTTCTGTTTTAGACCTTTATATTTTATTTTTGCCGTTATCTTGATGTAATGGAGGAAGTTGGCGGAACGGGAGGGTGGAAATTGACTTAAGATTGTAGTTCAGTGTCTCTAAGTTTAGCTGTTGAACCTTGTTGTTTTCTCTTCCCCTTTCCATCCCATCGCACCGTTGCTTTTCAGCCTCCTGTTGTCCAGAAGACTGAAGGAAGTGAGTAATAAAAGCCAGAGCAGTGGGTTGAAAGAGCTCGAGACCAAACTGACGGCTCTAGCGAAGAAATTGGGTTATTCCCTAGAGCAAAAAACTAAGGAAATGAAACAAAGAGATAGGAAGGTAAGCTCTTGTACCGTACTTCCAGAACATTCCCTGGTTATTTGTGACTTCCAATAGGAGCTGAGGGCCTTCCAGTTGTAACCCACGGTCAGAAGCAGAAGGTAACATTCCACGATGGCAGGAAGCACTGACTAGGTATTGGGGAATTGGCGACCCTCTCTCCTCTTGACCTTTGAATACCCCTTTTGCTCGGACTTTAATTGGACACTGGTCTGCTAGCCATCTCCAAAGAGCTGCTGCCAAAGTTGGATTTCACCCCGTTTAATTTTCCTTCCCCCGTCCATTCTCCGAAAAATTCCCTTTTTTTAAAAATCCCTATCAATTGCTCTTGTCTCATCTCCCGACCTTCCCATCAGGCCCATGTTCCCTATAGCTGCCTGTTCCATCTGGTATCCGCTACAACTCACCAACTTTTACAGATGCATCATAGAAAGCATTCTTTGTGGTTGTGTCACAGCTTGGTAGGGCTCCTGCTCTGCCCAAGACCACAAGAATCTACAGAGGGTCGTGAATGAAGCCCAGTCCATCACTCAAACTAGCCTCCCATCCATTGACAAAGTTTACACTTCCCACTGCCTCAGAAAAGCAGCCAGCATAATCAAGGATCCCACGGACCCCGGACATTCTCTCTTCCACCTTCTTCCGTCGGGAAAAAGACACAGAAGTCTGAGGTCACGTACCAACCGACTCAAGAACAGCTTCTTCCCTGCTGCTGTCAGACTTTTGAATGGACCCACCTTGCATTAAGTTGATCTTTCTCTGCACTCTAGCTATGACTGTAACACTACATTCTGCACCCTCTCCTTCTCTATGAAGGGTATGCTTTGTCTGTATAGCAAAAACCTTTCACTGTATACTAATACATGTGACAATAAATCAAATTTCTAACTTTCCTCAGTTCTGATGAAAGGTCATCATTAACCTGAAACATTTACATAACGAACATACACATTAGGAGCAGAGCCTGCTCTGCCATTCAAAGAACAAAGAAAATTACAGCACAGGAACAGGCCCTTCGGCCCTCCAAGCCTGCACCGACCATGCTGCCCGACTGATCTAAAACCCACTACCCTTCCGGGGACCATATCCCTCTATTCCCATCCTATTCATGTATTTGTCAAGATGCCCCTTAAAAGTCACTATCGTATCTGCTTCCACTACCTCCCCCGTCAACGGGTTCCAGGCACCCACCACTCTCTGTGTAAAAAATCTGCCTCGAACATCTCCTTTAAACCTTGCCCCTCGCACCTTAAACCTGTGCCCCCTAGTAATTGACTCTTCCACCCTGGGAAAAAGCTTCTGACTATCCACTCTGTCCATGCCTCTCATAATCTTGTAGACTTCTATCAGGTTGCCCCTCAACCTCCATCGTTCCAGTGAGAACAAACCAAGTTTCTCCAACCTCTCCTCATAACTAATGCCCTCCATACCAGGCAACATCCTGGTAAATCTTTTCTGTCCCCTCTCCAAAGCCTCCCCATCCTTCTGGTAGTGTGGCGACCAGAATTGAACACTATATTCCAAGTGCGGCCTAACTAGGGTTCTATAAAGCTGCAACATGACTTGCCAATTTTTAAACTCAATGTCCCGGCCGATGAAGGCAAGCATGCCGTATGCCTTCTTGACTACCTTCTCCACCTGCATTGCCACTTTCAGTGACCTGTGTTCCGGTACACCCAGATCTCTTTGCCTATCAATACTCTTAAGGGTCCTGCCATTTACTGTATATTTCCTATCTGTATTAGACCTTCCAAAATGCAATACCTCACATTTGTCCAGATTAAACTCCATCTGCCATCTCTCCGCCCAAGTCTCCAACTGATCTATATCCTGCTGTATCCTCTGATGGTCCTCATCGCTGAAACATCTGTATCCTGGAATGTTAAGCTGCCAATCCTGTCCTTCCCTTAACCAAGTCTCTGTAATGGCAACAACATCATAGTTCCGAGTACTAATCCAAGCTCTAAGTTCATCTGCCTTACCTGTTACACTTCTCGCATTGAAACAGGTGTACTTCAGTCCACCAGACCCTGTTTGATTAGCAATCCCACCCTGCCTGCTGTTTCTCTGAGTCTTACTGGCCCCACTCTCTGGTTCCCCTTCAGCTAATTCACCTTTGCTTTGGTTCCCACCCCCCTGCCAAACTAGTTTAAATCCTCCCGTGTGACACTAGCAAACCTCCCGGCCAGAATATTTATGCCCCTCCAGTTTAGATGCAACCCGTCCTTCTTGTACAGGTCCCACCTGCCCCGGAAGAGACCTCAATGGTCCAGATATCTGAAACCCTCTCTTCTACACCAGCTGTTTAGCCACGTGTTGAGCTGCACTATCTGCCTATTCCTAGCCTCACTGGCACGTGGCACAGGGGGTAATCCTGAGATTACAACCCTCGAGGTCCTGCTTTTTAACTTTCTACCTAATTCCCTAAACTGCTGCTGCAGGACCTCATCACTCTTCCTACCTATGTCGTTAGTACCAATATGTACCATGACCTTTGGCTGTTCACCCTCTCCCTTCAAAATGCTTTCTGTCCGTTCAGAGACATCCTAGACCCTGGCACCAGGGAGGCAACAGAAAATCGTATGAGGAAAGGCTGAGGGGCTTGAGGTTGTTTTCGTTAGAGAGAAGAAGGTTAAGACGTGACTTAATAGAGGCATACAAGATGATCAGAGGATTAGACAGGGTGGATAGTGAGAGCCTTTTTCCTCGGATGGTGTTGGCTAGCACGAGGGGACATAGCTTTAAATTGAGGGGTGAGAGATATAGGACAGATGTTAGAGGTAGGTTCTTTACTCAGAGAGTAGTAAGGGCGTCAACATTAAGAGCATTCAAATGGTTATTGGATAAACATATGGATGATATTGGAATAGTGTAGATTAGAGGGGCTTTAGATTGGTTCCACTGGTCGGCGCAACATCGAGGGCCGAAGGGCCTGTACTGCGCTGTTATGTTCTATGTTCATCCTGGAGTCTGTTTCACGTCCACAGAAAGGCCTGTCTGCACCCCTAACTATCGAGTCCCCTATAACTATCCAGCATTTTCCACTTTTCAGATTTTCAGTATCTGCACTATTTTGCTTTAATTGAAAGCTCAGGTTGTCTGGTCATTGTCAGTGGTCATTGCCACGTTACTGTCTGCGAATTGCCTGCCGTGTTTCCTCTGATATGACGGTGTGCTTTGAAAGTACTTACCTGGGTTGCAAAGTGCTGGGCAGGCTAGTTGAACAGGGGGTGAAGAGAGGTGGTGACCTCACAGCTAACCTGATCCTTCCTTTAGCCAAGGTTCAGATACATGCTTTTCATCATGGGATGGGTGGAATAACAGTCGAACTGTGGCCCATTTTTCTTTTGCCCTAACCTGAGGGTGCCGAGACCATTTGATTTCATTTGATTTATTATTGTCACGATTAGTATACAGTGAAAAGTATTGTTTCTTGCGCGCTGTACAGACAAAGCATACCGTTCATAGAGAAGGAAAGGAGAGAATGTAGTGTTACAGTCATAGCTAGGGTGTAGAGAAAGATCAACTTAATTAGTTCATTTAGTCATTTAATGTCATTTAGTAATGACTCCCAAATTGTCTTGTTAAAGCTGGTCTTTGTAAGATTGAGGGGGACGGGGAAGTGGCTCAGAGTAACTCTGGGCAATATCGGGTACTGTTTACAGTCTATTTTATATAATAACCGGTTAAGAGTGAGGCATTTTTCTCTGCCCTGCGATTGGATACAAAGATGCGACTTTCTTATTGGTGTGATATTGATCAGAAATATAAAGAACAAAGAAAATTACAGCACAGGAACAGGCCCTTCGGCCCTCCAAGCCTGCACCGACCATGCTGCCCGTCTGAACTAAAACCCCCTATCTTTCCGGGGACCATATCCCTCCATTCCCATCCTATTCATGTACGCCTCTTAAAAGTCACTATTGCATCTGCTTCCACTACCTCCCCCGGCAGCGAGTTCCAGGCACCCACCACCCTCTGTGTCAAAAAGCCTGCCTCATACATCTCCTTTAAATCTTGCCCCTCGCACCTTAAACCTGTGCCCCCGAGTAATTGACTCTTCCAAAAATATGTTGTTGGAAATCGGCCGTAGTGATAACTACAATAAATCAAAAGATGTAAAGCCAGCAACATGCAAAATTCTAGGTGTATGCCGTTTTTAAGATGAGGCAAAGTCTTCTTGCTGTTAATTGATTGAGGTCTGAAATCAGTATTTATTTGAAAGCCTCTGTTAAGACTTGGTGTACAGACATCAAATGAAGTTTGTGTGGAATCTACGACATGGGAATGGGCCATTTGGCCCAACTCGCCTCTGCTGGTATTTAAACCCTCGAACGCACAAAATAGGAGCTGAAATAGGCCATGCGGCCCATCGAGCCTGCTCCGCCATTCAATACAATCATGGATAACCCTGGGCTTCAACTCCTGCCCAATCCCCCTTATCCCTTAACTCCCCGAGAGACCAAAGATCTGCCCTTCCCAACCCTCTGGGCCAGAGAATTCCAAAGATTCACAACCCTTTGAGTAAAGTAACTCTATCTGAGTCTCCTCCGCTGTACTGATCTACTTCCAAATCCCCTTTGATCCCGATGTCTCCAGGATGCTGCAGACTTCCAGTATCCTCTTTTTCCAATATGGAGTGCAACACAAAAATTGGAGAGACGCACAGAAATCATGGAATCCTTACGGTGCAGAAGGAGGCCATTCCGCCCATCGGGTCTGTACTGGCCACAATCCCACCCAGGCCCTGTTCCTGTAACCCCAAGTATTTACCCTGCTGATCCCTCTGACATTAGGGGCAATTTAGCATCGCCAATCCACATACCTTTGGACTGTGGGCGGAAACTGGGGCACCCGGAGGAAACCCATGCAGATACGGGGAGAACGTGTAGACTCTGCACAGGCAGTGACCCGAGGCAAGAATTGAACTCGGGTCCCTGGCGCTGTGAGGCAGCAGTGCTAACCACTGCGCCAATGTGCCTCTTGTGACAAGACTCGGAAATGTGTGATAATCGTATAAAGCTTTTCCAGTGAAACGTATCCTTTCGGTATGGCATGTCTTGCAGGCAGGATGTTGCACGACAGATATTCCATTTTCTTAAGGGTGTGAACCAATCTTCATAACTGACCGAGAGCCTGAAATATACTAACATTGAAACTGCGTCTCCCGATCTCGGGGACCTGTATTTAGCTGCAGTTGTCAGGGTTTATTTGTGAAGAACATCGCGTACACATTGCCGCTGTGCTTCAGACCTCAGCAATGTTGAGAGAGAGATTCACTAATGCTTTGAATCTAATGTGCATTGCCTTTGGGCTGTTCTCATCACACAAAGAATCTGCCACAAGTTCTTTGATGGAACGGAGCTGATTTAAAAATACACTTGCCACCGGGCACTTATTTCACTAACTCTCGAATCTCTGCCGTATCTTCTGACTCACTTGAGCAACACGGTGGCACAGTGGTTAGCACTGCTGCCTCACCGCTCCAGGGACCCGGGTTCGATTCCCGGCTTGGGTCACTGTCAATGTGGAGTTGGCACATTCTCCCCGTGTCTGCGTGGGTTTCCTCCCACAGTCCAAAGATGTGTGGGTCAGGTGCTTTGGCCATGCTAAATTACCCCTTAGTGTCCCGGGATGCGTAGGTTAGAGGATTAGCGGGGTAAATATGTGGGTTTACGGGAATAAGGCCGAGGTGGGATTGTGGTCAGTGCAGACTTGATGGCCGCCTTCTGCACTGTAGGGTTTCTATGATAGCACTGCTGGAGTTACACTTGTCAATTTATCAGCAGTTACATCCTTTGGCACTTGCACTGTTAAGTCGATTGCATTGATAAAGCAAGGTGATGATCATAGGCTTAACCTATGAATATAACTGGACACAT
This sequence comes from Mustelus asterias, assembly GCF_964213995.1. Taxonomy (NCBI): domain Eukaryota; kingdom Metazoa; phylum Chordata; class Chondrichthyes; order Carcharhiniformes; family Triakidae; genus Mustelus; species Mustelus asterias. The sequence goes on from NC_135806.1 coordinate 134,269,500, forward strand.
CTGGAGCAATTGAGGCTGGGGGAACTATAAGGAGTTTGTAACTCTACTGAGTTGTGTGTAGAATAAACTTGCTGAAGGTAAAAGATGCTGCTGTATGATTCCTGCACCGTATACTATTATTGATCATAATAACACACATTGACCATTCATCACATGTGCAGTTACTAAAGAAAGTTGGCAGCCCTCCAGTCGTCGTGTCTTTGTTATTCTGCTGCACCACAGCACCAGAGACCCGGGTTCGATTCCCGGCTTGAGTCACTGTCTGTGTGGAGTTTGCATGTTCTCCCCGTGTCTGCGTGGGTTTCCTCTGGGTGCTCTGGTTTCCTCCCACAGTCCGAAGACGTGCTGGTTAGGTGCATTGGCCATGCTAAATTCTCCCTCAGTGTACCCGAACAGGCGCCGGAGTATGGCCACTAGGGGATTTTCACAGTAACTTCATTGCAATGTTAATGTAAGCTCACTTGTGACACTAATAAATACACTTAAAAACTTATTTCTTTAATCTGACTAATACTCTGTCAGTGCAGCGAGATGCCATTGATATTTTTTCAATGGGTGCAGTGCAAGGTTTAGCTAAACATGAATGCGTTGTTTCAGAAGCAGAGATTGACTTTACTTTCACATTGCAGATGATCTCATCTATCTTTTATTTCTAGATTGCCACCAGAACTTTTCACGGCGCTGGTTTGATTGTCCCGATAGATAAAACCGGTGTGGGTTACCGGGAGCTTCCCGAGACCGATGGTATGTTTGTGTTGTACTTTACACTCATTCTTTGTAAACAAAAACCTAAAACGGCATCAGAGACCACACACAAATTGGAGTGGGTAGTAATTGAATGATGTACTTCCCTTTATTAACTTTAGGAGCTCTGAGATCAGTTTATTCGACTTTGGTTCTCACGCAATGAGTAATAGTTCTAGGAATAGAATAGCATTCCCCAGAGGTCTCAATGGCATTCCAGTGTGGCATGTTCTGAATGATGTGGAGATGCCGGCGTTGGACTGGGGATGGGCACAGTAAGAGGTCTCTCAACACCAGGTTAAAGTCCAACAGGTTTATTTGGAGTCACAAGCTTTCGGAGCATTGCTCCTTCATCAGGTGAGTTGGACTTTAACCTGGTGTTGTGAGAGTTCTTACTGTTTTGAATGGGAATGGAAAGCCAGAGTCATAGCGTCATGATAGCCCATTCGGCCCATTGACTCAGTGCCGGCTCTCTGTTGAACAATCCAGTCAGTCCCATTCCTCCACTCCATCCCCATCACTCTTCGAGTTTACTTCCCTCAAACTCCCCATCCAATTTCCTTTTGAAATCCCTGATTGTCTCTGCTTTTACAGTCCTCACGGGTACCAAGTTCCCAGTCTTCACCATTCGCTGACTTTAAAAAAGGGTCCATCCTCACATCCCCTTGCACCTCGGGCCCAAAAACCCTAACTCTGTTCCCCCTTAGCCCTTGCCTCATCTGCTCATGGAGCAGCTTTACTCTGTCTACCTGATCTAAACCTGTCACAATCTTGTACACCTCTGCTCAATCTCCAGTCCAACCACCTTTGCTCCAAGGCGAACAACCCCAACTTCTCCAGCCGAATTTGAAGCTATAATCCCCCATCGCTGGAACCATTCCGGTAAATCTCCTCTGCACCCTTTTTTATGGACCCTCATTCTCTCTAAAGGGTGCTGACCAGAACTGGGCGCAATATTCTAGTTGCGGCCTAACCAGGGCAGCACGGTGGCACAGTGATTAGCACTGCTGCTTCACGGCACCAGGGACCCGGGTTCGATTCCCGGCCTTGTGTCACTGTCTGTGCAGAGTCTGCACGTTCTCCCCATGTCTGCGGGGGTTTCCTCCGGGTGCTCCGGTTTCCTCCCGCAGTCCGAAGATGTGCGGGTTAGGTTGATTGGCCATGCTAAATTGTCCCTTAGTGTCAGGGGGACTAGCTAGGGTAAATATATGGGGTTATAGGGATAGGGTCTGGATGGAATTGTGGTCGGTACAGACTTGATGGGCTGAATGGCCTCCTTCTGGACTGTAGGATTCGATGATTATAGAAATTCAGCATAACTTCCCATGCTTTTTGTATGCTGCTCTTGAAATAGGAGAGATCTGTGGTCCAGCACTTTTAAAAAATATATGTGTCTGACGCTTTGGGCCATTTTCTGAAGTTTATAATTGTTAAAAAGATGTGAAAACTGTTGTCGGTCTTTTTCCCTTTTCCAAAACCACGGGTGTCGCGAGCAATTGCAGTCCATCTTTTGTAATTCCTCAGGTTAAAATCGGCTAACTCCACTTGGAGTGGCGAATTGGGCACGAGACTTCCCAGGCCCTCGAGGTTCAAGGGAATATTAAGGATTTATTTGTGACGTTTTGTGTTGTTGACCATGGTTCGGTGGTTAGCACGCTCGCCTCATGGGTCAGGTGATTTGTGGGCCCAAGCACCAGACAAGAGCTGACACTCATTGTTTAAGGTGCTGCCTTTCAAAAGAGGCGTTAAACAGAGACCCTGTCTGCCCTTTTGGGTGGATGTAAAAGTTCCCACTGGCACTATTTTGAAGAGGAGTTCTCCCTGGTGTGCTAGTTGATATTTGTCCTAACATTTGGTGATGCTGTCTTACCTTTATACCACTATTAGCACTTCTTTAGTCCTTAATGCCACCAATAACACTCCCTTTGTCTTATGCCCCATGCCATCTATGTCAAACTCTCCCTAGTCATCTATGTCAAACTCTCCAACCTATCCCTGACTCTATTCTGCCCCACCTCCCCCAGCCCCCACCCCCGCCCACTATATAATTCATCGCATTTCTATCCCCTCTCCCGCTCTGAAGAGTCACAACAACTTGAAACATTGGCTTTATTCTCTCTCCACAGATGCTGCCAGACCTGCCGAGTCTTTTCAGCATTTTCTGTTTTCGTTTCAGATTTCCAGCATGGTGGTTAGCACTGCTGCCTCACAGCGCCGGGGACCAGGGTTCGATTCCCGGCTTGGGTCACTGTCTGTGTGGAGTTTGCACGTTCTCCCCATGTCTGTGTGGGCTTCCTCCGGGTGCTCCGGTTTCCTCCCACAGTCCGAAAGACATGCTGGTTAGGTGGATTGGCCATGCTAAATTCTCCCTCAGTATCCGAACAGGTGCTGGAGTGTGGAGACTGGGGGATTTTCACAGTAACTTCATTGCAGTGTTAATGTAAGCCTACTTGTGACACTGATGAACAAATAAAAGTTTATTTATTTATTAGTCACAAGTAAGGCTTACATTAACACTGCAATGAAGTTACTGTGAAATTCCCCTAGTCGCCACAATCCGGCGCCTGTTCGGGTCAATGCACCTAACCAGCACGTCTTTCAGAATGTGGTGGAAACCAGAGGAAACCCACGCAGACACGGGGAGAACGCGCAAACTCCACACAGACAGTGACCCAAACTGGGAATCGAACTGGGGTCCCTGGTGCTATGAAGCAGCAGTGCTAACCACTGTGCCACCGTGCCACCCCTGCAGTAAACACTCGCAGTGCTTATTTTTATATATTACTCACTGTCTGGTCATTATCACATTACTGATTGTGGGATATTGCTGTTAGCACATTTGAAGCTATAATTCCGCATCGCTGGAACCATTCTGGTAAATCTCCTCCGCACCCTTTTATGGACCCTCCTTCTCCCTAAAGGGTGCGACCAGAACTGGGTGCAATATTCTAGTTGTGGCCTAACCAGAGTTTCATACAAGTTCAACGTAACTTCCCTTGCTTTTATATGTTACTCTTGAATGAGCAGATTCAGTGGTCCGGCACTTTTTTTTTGTGTGTCTGATTGGCTTCTGTGACGCATTTTGGGCCATTTTCTGATGTTTGCAGTTGTTAAGATGTATATTAAAATGTCTAAATTTCAGATGTACTTCACTGGCTGTTAGGGTCTTTTTGAAGTTATGGAAAGTGCTGTGTAAATGTACGTCTTCCATAGCATACCTTTGGAGAAATGTAGGGACATTGTGTAGCATACGATAGGACATTGTGTACCAGGATGATAGGGAGTGGGATAGCTTGATCTTGGTTTCAGATAAAGCTCGGCACAACATCGTGGGCCGAAGGGCCTGTTCTGTGCTGTACTATTCTATGTTCTATGTTCATATGCAGTTTTCCTTCCATCGTACGCTGAGAAATAATCAGTGTCCTTTTTTTTTCAAAACTATAACAACAGGAGGTCTTAAAAAGATCTGTAAAGCGATCGTGGAAGCTCCGACTGATGACGCCCGGATTAAAGCTTTTGCCCCAATCCAAGAAATAATCACCTACGTTCAGTTTGCCAATGATGAGTGTGACTACGGAATGGGATACGAACTAGGAATTGATCTCTTCTGTTACGGGTCACACGTAAGTGGACGCAGATGGGTTTCAGTGTTTTTAAACTGTTTGAAATTCAAGTGCATGAGGATAGGTGCCGGAGGTAGCTCAGCTGATTCAGGGTGGTTCTGTGTACAGTTCTGGTCATCCTATTATAGAAAGGATATTATTAAACTAGAAAGAGTGCAGAAAAGATTTACTAGGATGCTACTGGGACTTGATGGTTTGAGTTATTTGGGGATGGTTGGATAGATTGGGACTTTTTTCCCTGGAGCGTAGGAGATTTAGGGGTGATCTTTTAGAGGTCTATAAAGTAATGAGGGGCATAGATCAGCTGGATAGTCAACATTTTTTCCCAAAGGTAGGGGAGTCTAAAACTAGAGGGCATAGGTTTAAGGTGAGAGGGGAGAGATACAAAAGTGTCCAAAGGGGAAACTTTTTCACACAGAGGGTGGTGAGTGTCTGGAACAAGCTGCCAGAGGTAGTAGTAGAGGCGGGTACAATTTTGTCTTTTACAAAGCATTTAGACAGTAACATGGATAAGATTGGTATAGAGGGATATGGGGGCGAGCTGAGCAGTTCAAAAAAAGGGCGGCATGGACTAGTTGGGCCGAAGGGCCTGTTTCCATGCTGTAAATCTCTGACTCTAACAAGGTCAGCTGCAAATTCCCTTCCCACGTCATCCAGACTTGGAACTATTATCTGATTCCCTCAACGTTCCGGAACCCCTCTACCTTCACCACCCAGGCTGCAACGATTCAAGAAGACAACTCATCACCACTTTCTCAAAGGCATTAGAGATGGGCAAAAATGCTGAATGTGCCTACAATGCCCACATCCCATAAATGAATGATATATTTTTTAAAAAGCTCCACCAGGGGCCTGCGGACACAGCCTGACCCACCAGTGCGGTATTACAGGGGTCTTGTGTTGGTGGAAGTGTCATCTTCCAGATAAACTGAGTACAACAGTAACTACTTCTGAATAAATCGCCGCAGGAAGCCCTCACTTAAATTAGGGTGACGTTCCTGAAAATTGCAACTTTAAGTGAAACGACTTTAAGCAAATCATAGGTTCCCATCGGGATCAGTGTTAAAGCCAGAGTTCGGTTCCCTTTGTCATAGAATCCCTCCAGTGCAGAAGGAGGCCATTTGGCCCATTGAGTCTGCACCGACCACAATCCCAATCAGGCCCTATCCCTGTAAGTCCACTTATTTAGCCTGCTGGTTCATGGCCAATTAACCTAATCTGCACATCTTTGGATTGTGGGAGGAAACCCACGCAGACATGGGGATAATGTGCTAACTCTGCACAGACAGTGACCCGAGGCCAGAATTGAACCCGGTCCCTGGCGCTGTGAGGCAGCAGTGCTAACCACTGTGCCACCCACATTTGTCACCCAGAGAACCAACATACAAGCTGAAATACTGCACGTTCCATGGGCAGTACTGTGCATTCCTTAGCTGAAATAACTTGCAAAATAAAATAAAACGATAAATATAATATAAAAACAACTCGATGTAATTTTTAAAAATCACACTTGCCTCAATAATTTTTAGAGCCTCCATCGGGTGGCAGAATTGGTCAGTGCTGGAAGGTGCCGGAAGCCTTGAGACTACTTGCACTGACTAACCTCTGCCACTACACGGAGCTTCAGTTCAGAGGCAGAAGTGGAATGGCTGAAAACCGAACTGGATGAGAAGGCAGGGTCAGCCAGGGAGCAAGATCATAGAATCATAGAATGCCATGCAGGAGGAGGCCATTCGGCCCATTGAGTCTGCACCAACTCTCTGACAAAACACCCCCCCCCCTCCTCCCATTTACTCCACTAACCCACCTAACCTACACAGCTTTGTACGCTGAGGGAGAATTTACCATGGCCAATGCGCCTAAACTGAATATCATTGGAGTGAGAGGAAACGGAGTGGAGGTCGGTCAGAGAGTTCATTCATTTTACGGGATGTGAGCATCGCTGGTTGGGTGCAGCATTTATTGCCCATTCCTAACTGCCCTCCATTTCAGAGGGCCTTTGAGAGTCAACCACATTGCTGTGGCTCTGGAGTCACATGTAGGCCAGACTGGGTAAAGAACAAAGATCAAAGAACAGTACAGCACAGGAAACAGGCCCTTCGGCCCTCCGAGCCTGTGCCGCTCCTTGGTCCAACTAGACCAATCGTTTGTATCCCTCCATTCCCAGGCTGCTCATGTGACTATCCAGGTAAGGATGGCAGATTTCCTTCCCTAAAGGACATTAGCAAACCAGGTGGGTTTTGACGACAGTCGATGATGGTTTCATGGTCATCAGTAGACTTTTAATTCCAGATTTTTATTGAATTCAAATCCCACCATCTGCCATGGTGGAATTCGAACTCGGGTCCCTCGTAAATTACCCCGATCTCTGGATTACTAGTCCAGTGTTAATACCACTACACTGTCTCCCCTGCGAGTAATGTGGTTAACTCTCTGCTGCCCTCGGGCAACTAGGGATGGGCAATAAATGTTAGCCAGTCAGCGATGCCCCTGTCCCATGAATGGGAGGGCAGTGGGATGGGGCGGGGGTGTGTGTGGAACTGAGGGTGAGAGTGACAGTGCCAGGGGGAAGATTTTGTGCAAAGCAGAGGAGGTCTGTGACAAATAACTCCAATGGCAATATGAAACAAATACACTGGCAGTAATTTATTAATGATGTTCAAGTGAGTCAACATTGAGGACTTGCTGCATCTCTTCATGATTGTGACTCATTCACAACTCATTGACTGGGGTGGCACAGTGGTTAGCACTGCAGCCTCACAGCGCCAGGGACCCGGGTTCAATTCCCGGCTTGGGTCACTGTCTGTGCGGAGTCTGCGCGTTCTCCCCGTGTCTGTGTGGGTTTCCTCCAGGTGCTCCCGATTCCTCCCACAGTCTGAAAGACACGCTGGTTAGGTGCATTGACCCGAACAGGCGCCAGAGTGTGGCGACTAGAGGATTTTCACAGTGATTTCATTGCAGTGTTAATGTAAACCTAATTGTGACTGGAAATCGCTGAGGGCAGGGACTCTGGATGGGGAGGCATTTGTAAAATGTGTACAGGAGGGTTCGTTGGAACAATATGTGGACAGCCCAACTAGAGAGGGGGCTATACTGGACCTGGTGCTGGGGAATGAGCCCGGTCAGGTCTTCAAAGTTTTGGTCGGGGAACATGTGGCAAATAGTGACCACAATTCTGTTAGCTTTAGGATAGTGATGGAAAAGGATGAGTGGTGTCCCAAGGGTAAGGTGTTGGATTGGGGGAAGGCTAACTTTATTGGGATCAGGCAGAAATTGGCAGCTCTTGATTGGGAGAGGCTGTTTGAGGGTAAATCCACATCTGGTATGTGGCAGTCTTTTAAGGAACGGTTGTTAGGGCTACAGGACAAGCATGTGCCTGTAAAAAAGAAGGATAGGAAGGGTAGGATTAGAGAACCGTGGATAACCAGGGAAATTGAGGGACTGGTCAAAAGGAAAAGAGAGGCGTATGTTAGGTCCAAGCAGCTAAAAACGGAGGGAGCTCTGGAGGAGTATAATGAAAGTAGGAAAATACTCAAACGGGGAATTAGAAGAGCAAAAAGGGGTCACGAAATGTTCTTGGCGGACAGGATTAAGGAGAATCCCAAGGCATTTTATTCATACGTTAGGAACAAAAGGGTTGTAAGGGAAAAAATCGGACCTCTCAGGGACAAAAGTGGGGACTTATGCTTGGAGCCCAAAGAGGTAGGGGAGATCCTAAATGAATACTTTGCGTCGGTATTCACTAAGGAGAGGGATGTGTTGACTGGGAGTGTCTCGGAGGGGAGTGTTGAACCGTTGGAGAAAATCTCCATTACAAAGGAGGAAGTATTAGGTTTGTTAGAGAATATAAAGACTGACAAATCCCCAGGGCCTGATGGAATCTTTCCAAGGCTGCTCAGGGAGACGAGAGGTGAAATCGTTGGGCCTCTGACGCAAATCTTTGTCTCGTCACTGGACACAGGTGAGGTCCCAGAGGATTGGAGGATAGCTAATGTGGTCCCGTTATTTAAGAAGGGTAGGAAGGATAACCCGGGTAATTATAGGCCGGTGAGCTTGACGTCCGTGGTGGGGAAGTTGTTGGAGAAGATTCTTAAAGATAGGATGTATGCGCATTTAGAAAGGAATAAACTCATTAACGATAGTCAACATGGTTTTGTGAGAGGGAGGTCATGCCTCACGAACCTGGTGGTGTTTTTTGAAGAAGTGACCAAAATGGTTGACGAAGGTAGGGCCGTGGATGTTGTCTATATGGACTTTAGTAAAGCGTTTGACAAAGTCCCTCATGGTAGGCTAGTGAAAAAGGTTGGATCCCATGGGATAAAGGGGGAGGTGGCTAGATGGGTGGAGAACTGGCTTGGTCATAGAAGACAGAGGGTGGTAGTGGAAGGGTCTTTTTCCGGCTGGAGGCCTGTGACTAGTGGTGTACCGCAGGGCTCTGTATTGGGACCTCTGCTGTTTGTGATTTATATAAATGATCTGGAAGAAGGAGTAACTGGGGTGATCAGTAAGTTTGCGGACGACACAAAACTGGCAGGACTTGCAGATAGTGAGGAACATTGTCAGAGGCTACAGAAGGATATAGATAGGCTGGAAATTTGGGCAAGGAAATGGCAGATGGAGTTCAATCCTGATAAATGCGAAGTGATGCATTTTGGTGGGAATAATGTAGGGAGGAGCTACACGATAAATGGAAGAACCATAAAGGGTGTAGAGACGCAGAGGGACCTGGGTGTGCAAGTCCACAGATCTTTGAAGGTGACGTCACAGGTGGAGAAGGTGGTGAAGAAGGCATATGGCATGCTTGCCTTTATAGGACGGGGCATAGAGTATAAAAGTTGGGGTCTGATGTTGCAGATGTATAGAACGTTGGTTCGGCCGCATTTGGAATACTGCGTCCAGTTCTGGTCGCCACACTACCAGAAGGACGTGGAGGCTTTGGAGAGAGTACAGAGGAGGTTTACCAGGATGTTGCCTGGTATGGAGGGGCTTGGTTATGAGGAGAGATTGGGGAAACTGGGGTTGTTCTCCTTGGAAAGACGGAGGATGAGGGGAGACTTAATAGAGGTGTATAAAATTATGAAAGGCATAGATAGGGTGAACGGTGGGAAGCTTTTCCCCGGGTCGGTGGTGACGTTCACGAGGGGTCATAGGTTCAAGGTGAAGGGGGGGAGGTTTAACACAGATATCAGAAGGACATATTTCACACAGAGGGTCGTGGGGGCCTGGAATGTGTTGCCGGGCAAGGTGGTGGAGGCGGACACACTGGGAACGTTTAAGACTTATCTAGACAGCTATATGAACGGAGTGGGAATGGAGGGATACAAAAGAGTGGTCTAGTTTGGACCAGGGAGCGGCGCGGGCTAATTGTTCCTGGTTTCTCGTTTCAAGGCTTCATTCTACGATCATCTTGCTGGTGCCAGTACAGAGTGAGACTGCGGATAGTTGGGAACCTGTCTCGGGGGCAGGGAATTCATATGGTGTTCGTGGAAGTGGAAATGACTAGGGTTGGGAAGCATTTTCCGATCGGGGCCATTGTGATCTCCTGGACTCGTTTCGATCGCCTCAGGGGGTCGGAGAGGAATTTCCCAGATTTTTTTTTTTTCCCCATATTGGCCCTGGGGTTTTTCACTCTGGGTTTTCGCCTCTCCCTGGAGATCACATGGTCTGGAATGGGGGGGTGGGGGTAAGTTAATAGGTGTAATGAACAAAGCATCATAGCTGTGAGGGACAGCTCGGTGGATAGGATATTGGTATGTAGATAGGCTGGAAAATTGGGCGGGGATCCTGGATTCAGGATTCAATCCTGGACCGGGGAGCGGCGCGGGCTTGGAGGGCCGAAGGGCCTGTTCCTGTGCTGTATTGTTCTTTGTTCTTTGTGACACTAATAGATAAACTTTAACTTTACTTTTTTTCATTCACAATGTCCTCCTGTCGTTTGCTTTCACAGTACTTCCACAAAGTGGTGCAGCAATTGTTACCTCTCGCCTACAAACTCCTGAAGAGGCACCTGTTTGCTGAGATTATTGAGGCTCATTTGGCCAACAGGAATTGGGACAATCTGGACCAACTGAAAGCTTGATTTCACCAAAAATATTTCTGGACGTTTACAAAGTATTGAATTTACAAACTTACTTCATGTGCTAGAATGTTCTGTCTGAATCGTATTCCATTTTTTAAAAAAGAATGAATAGTGTTTTTTTTACAATAAAGATCCTTTTGGTGATGCTTAAGTGTTCGTGACTGACTGACTGGTGCAAATACTAAGCTCTGCAGCTTTATCAGCTGTGACCAACGCATACTAATGCACAAATGTGCCTCTGAAGAATATGTACTGGCTTCGATTATCTTGTACCTGAATGTCATTAATCTCTTCCTACATATCCTCTAAATCCCGCAAGTGTTTAACAAAAAGCAATAACCAGATTTATTACAGTAAAACATCTTGATTTGCTTTTGGACGAGCTAAACATAGAGAGCAGGAGGAGGCCACTTGGCCCTTCGAGCCTGCTCCACCATTCATTATGATCATGGCTGATCGTCCAACTCAAAAGCCTGATCCTGCCTTCCCTCCCCCATATCCTTTGATCCCCTTTGCCCCAAGAGCTATATCGAACTGCTTCATGAAAACATGCAATGTTTTACCCTCAACTGCTTTCTGTGGTAACGAATTCCACAGGCTCACCACTCTCTGGGTGAAGAAATTTCTCATTTCACAGAATACGACAAAGCAGAAGAGGCCCTTTGGCCCATCGAGTCGGCACCAATGCATGAAAGGCCCTGACCTGCCCACCTCATCCCACTTGCCAGCACTTGAATGTTATGGCGTGCCAAGTACTCATCCAGGTACTTTTTAAAGGATGTGAGGCATCCCGCCTCCACCGTCCCCCCAGGCAGCGCATTCCAGACCATCACCACCCTCTGGGTAAAAAAGTTTTTCCTCAAATCCCCTAAACCTCTGACTCCTCACTTTTAACTTGTGTTCGCTTGTAACTGACCTTTCAACTATGGGGAACAGCTGCTCCCTATCCACACTGTCCATGCCCCTCATAATCTTCAACACTTCAGGCTTCTCTGCTCCAGAGAAAACAACCCAAGCCTATCCAACCTCACTACTTTCAATACTTTGTCATTTCAGTCCTAAAAGGTTTACCCCATATCCTTAGACTATGATCCCTGGTTCTGGACATCCATGCCATCAGGAACATCCTACATCTACTCTGTTAAGTCCTATTAGAATTTTCTAGGTTTCTACAAGATCCACCCACCCTCATTCTTCTAAACTCCAGGGATGTCTTGTTGCAATTATACAGGGTCTTGGTGAGGCCATAGCTAGAATATTGTGTGCAGTAGAAGTTTAGAAGAATGAGTGCGGGGACACTAACATTCCAAGAATGAATGATTGTCTTCTCTTGAGCCCCTTGTGCACCACTCCCCACACTCCAATACCAGCCATCCATTCCAATTATCCCCCCTTCAATGACATTCATGTTGGAAAACAGCTGCACGGAATCAGACAGCTCACAAGCATTATTTGGTGCACTGTGTGCCTCTTGGAAAGGCTGTAGAATTAGGAAGAGGAACTTAGCACAAGACGAGAATGAGGAGGAGTAGGCCAAGCATCCCTTCAAGGCTGCTCCACCGTTCAATACAATCAACTCCACTTTCCAGCCTGGCCCCCCTTAATTCTTAAGTAAGTTTATTTATCACAAGTAGGCCTACATTAACACTGCGATGAAGTTACTGTGACAATCCCCAAGTCGCCACACTCCGGCACCTGTTCAGGTACACAGAGGGAGAATTTAGCATAGCCAATGCACCTAATCAGCACATATTTTGGACTATGGGAGGAAACCCACGCAGACATGGGGAGAACGTGCAGACTCCGCACAATCACTCCCTTGATGGTGAAAAAGCTATCTAACTCAGTGAACATATTCAATGACCCAGCCTCCACTGCTTTCTGGAGATGGGAATGTCACAGACCAACGACCCTCGCAGGATAAGGATTCTCCCTTCAGTCTTAAACGGGAGATCCCTATTTTTTTAAACTCTTGTCCCTTGGTTCCAGACTCCCCAAAATGGGAAACATCCCATCAGCATCCACCCTATTTGGATTGCTCAGGATCTTAGATGTTTTAGTTAAATCACCTCTCATTCTTCTAAACTCCAGTGGGTATAAAATCAATTTCACTGCGTTAGATAACTCCTTCCCCTATGAGTCAGTCAAGTGAACTTTCTCTGAACTGCTAATGCAAATGTATCCTTTCTTCAGGAAGGAGGCCAAGACTATACGCAATACTCCAGATGTGGTTTCACCAATGCCCTACACAACTGTAGCATAACTTTTGTATTCAACCCCTTGCAATAAACACCAACATTCAATTTACCTTCCTAATCACTTGCCATACCTGCATACTAACCATTTGTGATTCATCGACCATAGAAGGAAGCCATTTGGCCCATCTTGTCCATGCCAGCCCGAGGACACTCAGGTGCCCTTTCTAATCCCGTCTTCCTGTATCTGGCCGATAGCCTTGTAACTTACAGCGCTTAAGGTGCCACGAAACTCAGAACCCTCGTACCAGAGCATTCGGCAGGCTCTCTCCATTTAAATAAAACACCGCTTTTCTACTCTTCTTCTCAAGGTGAACAAGTTTCCATTTTAGAATCAGGGAATCCCTACAGTGCAGAAGGAGGCCATTTGGCCCATCAAGTCTGCTTCGGCTCTCTGACAAAGCACCTTACCCCAACCCTATCCTCATAACCCCACATTTACTCCACTAATTCCCCTAACCTGCACGTCTTTGGATACTAAGAGGCAATTTAGCATAGCCAATCCACCTAACCTGCACATCTTTGGAGTGCGGGAGGAAACTGGAGCACCTGGAGGAAATCCACGTAGACATTGGGAGAGAGTGCAAATTCCACGCAGACTTGAGGCTGGAATTGAACCTGGTTCCCTGGCGCTGAGGCAGCAGTGCTAACCACTGTGCCACCCTGATCAAAGTGGAGAATGTGGGCACATATTTTCCACACTTTTGCCCACTTACCTAACCTGTCTGAATCCCTCTGTAAGCTCATTACCTCCTTGACAACTTACTTTCTGACCTATATTTGCGTCATCAGCCAAGGTAGGAGCAATAATAGACATTTTTAGGGCCAGTCAAGTTCTTTGAGTTACCATTAATTCCTACTTCCCCTGTTCTTCCCCACAGCCCTGCAATTTTTTGCCTTTAAGTGGACATATGATGAAAATGTGTGAATTTACCCCACAAAAAGTTGTTTTAAGGTTCCACTGGCCTCACCGAAGCTTTCAGTTGAGTGCCAGGAATATTTATTAACAAAATCTGCCGGAAGATATTCCAGCAGACACCAGATGGGCCAAATGGGCTCTTTTTAATGGTGTATAGGTCTATGAGTAGCTATTAGATGCACATGGCAGCATTCTGAACTGCAGCGCCACTATATGGCAGGATATGGATTGCAATCTTCTATGTTTACCCAGCTTAAAATTCCTCAAGCATACCCTAATAAACCCCTGAGAGGGGAGGCGGTGGCATACTGGTATTAAAGAACAAAGAAGAACGAACAGTACAGCACAGGAAACAGGCCCTTCGGCCCTCCAAGCCTGTGCCGCTCCTTGGTCCAACTAGACCAATCGTTTGTATCCCTCCATTCCCAGGCTGCTCATGTGACTATCCAGGTAAGTCTTAAACGATGTCAGCGTGCCCGCCTCCACCACCCTACTTGGCAGCGCATTCCAGGCCCCCACCACCCTCTGTGTAAAAAACATCCTTCTAATATCTGAGTTATACTTCGCCCCTCTCACTTTGAGCCCTCATGATCGTCACTTCTGACCTGGGAAAAAGCTTCCCACCGTTCACCCTATCTATCCCCTTCATAATCTTGTACACCTCTATTAGATCTCCCCTCATTCTCCGTCTTTCCAGGGAGAAAAAACCCCAGTTCACCCAATCTCTCCTCATAGCTAAGACCGTCCATACCAGGCAACACCCTGGTAAACCTTCTCTGCACTCTCTCTAACGCCTCCACGTCCTTCAGGTAGTGCGGCGACCAGAACTGGACCCTATTGTCACTGGACTAGTAATCCAGAGACCCAGAATAATGCCCAGGTTTAAATCCCAACACTGCAGATGGTGAAATTTGAATTCAATAGAAATCTGGAATTAAGAATCTATTGACGACCATGAAACCATTGTTGATTGCCATAAAGGCCCATCTGGTATACTAACGTCCTTTAGGGAAGGAAATCTGCCATCCTTACCTGGTCTACCCTACATGTGACTCCAGATCCACAGTAATATGGTTCACTTTTAACTGCCCCCTCAAGGGCAAACAGGAATGGGCAATAAATGCTGGCCCAGCCAGAGACGCCCACATCTGATGAACGAATAATAAGAAAAAGAATTCTGTCTGCTTCTGGTAGAGTTGGGAACAAATGCTGCTGAATAATGGAAGGGAAGAAAGAACATTTCCCTTCACCAATGCAGATGTACTCATTGTCTTTTCTTTTTAAAGCATTTCTGATTCCAGTTCAGAACCTTCAATTATTTTACGTATAATCTTCAGATTAATCTTTAGGGGTGGCACAGTGGTTAGCACTGCTGCCTCACAGCATCAGGGTTCGATTCCCGGCTTGGGTCACTGTCTGTGCGGAGAGTGCACGTTCTCGCCGTGTCTGCGTGGGTTTCCTCCGGGTGCTCTGGTTTCCTCCCACAGTCCAAAAGACGTGGTTAGGCGCATTGGCCGTGCTAAATTCTCCCTCAGTGTACCCGAACAGGCGCCGGAGTATGGCAACTAGGGGATTTTCACAGTAACTTCATTGCAGTGTTAATGTAAGCCTACTTGTGACATTAATAAAATAAAAATTAGGAGGAGGGGGAACCAAACTGGGTTGGACCAAAGGTATATATTATTAAACAGCATGTTTACATATCTTTTCAACAATTTCTTTTTTTGCCTTTGGGATAGGTTCATTTTTTAAAAAATCAGTAACAATTTAGAGCTGGCAGTTGTACACTGCTGCATTGGTACAACAATGATTTCAGAGCCAGGTGAGGTACAATGACCTCCTGTGCTTCATTTGTTGTTGTTCTGACCAAGGTGAAAAGAAAGCAGGAATGCAGAAGCTGGCAACAGGACGAGCTACCTCGAGACAAGTGACCAACATTTTAAAATAGTGGGCTGTGAAGCATAGAAACACAGTAAGAAGTCTCACAACACCAGGTTAAAGTCCAACAGGTTTATTTGGTAGCAAATACCATAAGCTTTCGGAGCACTGCTCCTTCATCAGATGGAGTGGAAATCTGCTCTCAAATAGTGCAAACAGACAGAATCAAATTACAGAATACTGATTAGAATGCGAATCCTACAGCCAGCCAGGTCTTAAATGTACAGACAATGTGGGTGGAGGGAACATTAAACACAGGTTAAAGAGATGTGTATTGTCTCCAGACAGAACAGCTAGTGAAATTCTGCAAGTCCAGGAGTTGCAGAATTTGCATTTATCCTAGCTGTCCCCTTGACACCAAGGGGCAATTTATCATGGCCAATCAACCTAACCCGCACATCTTTGGACTCTGGATTAATAGTCCAGTGACAATATCAGTCCTGAAAGTCTCACTAGAAAGTCTCACGAGAAACACTTGAGCAACATTATCCAGGCTGTTACTGAGGGAGGGCTGGAACATGGGAACATGATAAATTGCCCCTTGGTGTCAAGGGGACAGCTAGGATAAATGCATGGGGTCATTCTGCAACTTCTCCTGGACTTGCAGAATTTCACTAGCTGTTCTGTCTGGAGACAATACACATCTCTTTAACCTGTGTTTAATGTTCCCTCCACCCACATTGTCTGTACATTTAAGACCTGGCTGGTTGTAGGATTCGCATTCTAATCAGTATTCTGTAACTTGATTCTGTCTGTTTGCACTGTTTGAGAGCAGATTTCCACTCCATCTGACGAAGGAGCAGTGCTCCGAAAGCTTGTGGTATTTGCTACCAAGTGAACCTGTTGGACTTTAACCTGGTGTTGTGAGACTTCTTACTGTGTTCACCCCAGTCCAACGCTGGCATCTCCACATCAAGCATAGAAACAAACATAGAAACTAGAAGCAGGAGTAGGCCATTCGACCCTTCGAGCCTGCTCTGCCATTCAATATCCTGTTTCCCCCCTTCCCCCTTGATCCTTTTAGCCCCTAATTCCTTCTTGAAATCACGCAATGTTTTGGCTTCAACTACATTCTGTGGTAGTGAATTCCACACATTTCACCACCTTCTGGGTGAAGAAATTTCTCCTCACCTCAGCTCTAAAAGTGTAGGCAAGCACATAGCTAGCGTGCATATAAAGTTTGAAGTGCCAGATAATCCGCTTTTAGTGATGTGGGTTGAGGTTTAAATACCAACAAGAACATCAGAAGCATTCCCCTGTTCTTCTTCAAAGTAGTGATAAAGGATGTCATGTTCACTTACAAGGGCTGAAAGGGCCTTGGTTTAACAGTTCATCTGGAATTCAGAGCCTCCCATGTTCCAGCCCTCCCTCAGTAACAGCCTGGATAATGTTGCTCAAGTGCTTCTTGTGAGACTTTCAGGACTGATATTGTCACCGGACTATTAATCCAGAGTCCAAAGATGTGCGGGTTAGGTTGATTGGCCATGATAAATTGCCCCTTGGTGTCAAGGGGACAGCTAGGATAAATACATGGGGTTATGGGGATAGGGCCTGGGTAGGATTGTGGTCGGTGCAGACTCGATTGGCCAGCTGGCCTCTTTCTGCACTGGAGGATTCTACGATTCTACGACCCAGGACAATGCTCTGGGGACCTGAGTATGAATTACACCACAGCCGATGATGAAATTTGATTCCAATAAATATCTGGAATTTAAAAAGTCTATTGGTGATCATGAAACCATTGTCGATTGTTGTAAAAACCCATCTGGTTCACTAATGTCCTTTAGGGAAGGAAATCTGCCACCCTTGCCTGGTCTGGCCTACATATGACTCCAAAGTCACAGTGATGTGGTCAACCCTTAAATGCCCTCCGAAATGGCCTTGCAAACCACTCAGTTAGAGATGGGCAATGCAATGGGGTTCCAGCCCACGACAGTCACATCCCCTGAATTAATCTAAAAAAAATCTTGAATAATCAACTTTCTGGTTCAGAAGTGACAGTCAGCACATCAACAACTATTCCGGAATAAAAGGATAAGGAGGTATGTTTAGAATACAATGGAAGGTAATTTTAATTAATCGATCTGAACTTGAAGAACAAATACCTGAATAGGTAACTCCAGCTGGTTATAGGGGTTATTAACAGCAGCAGAAACACACAATTATCTGAATGAACATGGGTCAGGCCAGGATGTGATTAGCTGTTCGGTAACACAGAATACTACAATGCAGAAGAGGCCCTTCGGCCCATCGAGTCCACACCGATGCCTGAAAGACCCCGACCTGCCCACCTAGTCCCACCTGCCAGCACTTCGCCCATAGCCTTGAATATTATGACGTGCTAAGTACTCACCCAGGTACATTTTAAAGGATGCGAGACATTCCGTCTCCACCACCCTCCCAGACAGTGCATTCCACATTGTCACTACTCTCTGGGTAAAAAAACGTTTATCCTCAAAACCTCACACCCCTCACATTTAACTTGCGTCCCCTCGGAACTGACCCTTCAACTAGGGGGAACAGTTGCTCCCTATTCACCCTGTCCATGTCCCTCATAATCTTTGCAGAAACAGGGGAGTATACCTCACCTGATAAAAGGAGCAGCACTCCGAAAGCTCGAGAGACCAAATAAACCTGTTGGACTTCAACCTGGTGTCGTGAGACTTCTTACTGTGCCCACCCCAGTCCAACGCCGGCATCTCCACATCAAGTATACCTCCAGAAAACGTGCGAACTCGCTGGTGTCTCATTAGGTTTTGTGACTGAGTAAATCTGTTCCCATACACTCAAAGATGGACACATTCCCAAGATGATAAATAAATGCAGCACCAGGAAGGCATTACAAGAGAGTAGTTCTGTTTATTAACACCCTGTTACATTTTCAATCACTCCCTACATAATGCATTATTGTAACTGTGTTTAAGAAATAGATGCAGTTTTTCATATTGAATCAGAACATAGAAACATAGAAACTAGAAGCAGGAGTAGACGATTCGGCCCTTCGAGCCTGCTCCGCCATTCATTTGGATCATGGCTGATCATCGAATTCAATATCCTGATCCCCCCCTTCCTCCCATATCCCTTGATCCTTTAGCCCCAAGAGTTATATCTAATTTCTTCTTGAAATCAGGCAACATTTTGACCCCAACTACTTTCTGTGGTCGTGAATTCCACACACTCACCACCCTCTGGGTGAAGAAATTTCACCTCCCCTCCGTTCTAAAAGGTTTACCCTTTATCCTCAAACTAAGATCCCTAGTTTTGGACTCCCCCACCATCAGGAACATTCTTTCTGAATCTACGCTGTCTTACCCTGTTAGAAAGTTTCTATGAGATCCCCTCTCACAACAGCAAGAAACCACTGGCACAGCAAGCAAGTGCCTGAGAGCTGCTGTTTTTTGCTTAGTTTCTTTCCAGCACCTCTCCTGAGGCTTAGTGTTTTCCAATCTCTCTGCAAGCGGCCACTCTTCATATCTGCTGGCACAGGCTTGATTTGGACGGCATGTGGTTAGCACTGCTGCCTCACAGTGCCAGGGACCTGGGTTCGATTCCTGGCTTGGGTCACTGTCTGTGTGGAATTTGCACATTCTCCCCGTGTCTGCGTGAGTTTCCTCCGGGTGCTCTGGTTTCCTCCCACAGTCCAAAGAGGTGCGGGTTAGGTGGATTGGCCATGCTAAATTGCCCCTTAGTGTCAGGGGGCTAGTTAGGGTAAATGCATGGGGTTATGGGGATAGGACCTGGGTGGGATTGTGGTCGGTGCGATGGACCGAATGGCCTCCTTCTGCACTGTAGGGATTCTATGTTTTGGATGGGTCTCCTGTGCTGGACAATCCTGTGATTCTACAAATCTAATTAAAGTGTCAACAAGTTAAAAGGCATCACAGACAAACCTGATCCCATCCAAGCAGCTGTGCTTTCCAGGATAGCAGGCAGTGAAGGGCAAAGCTGATTGCGATGTACCCATGGCCACCCAAGCCTCAGTTGTCACTGAGTCAAAACTGTGAAACTCACAGTGCAGGAGACCATTCGGCCCATTGAGTCTGCACCTGACCACAATCCCACCCAGGCCATATCCCTGTAACCCCATGTATTTACCCTGCTAATCGCCCTGACATTATGGGGCAATTTAGCATGGCCAATCCACCTAACCCACTCATCTTTGGACTGTGGGAGGAAACCGGAGCACCCGGAGGAAACCCACGCAGACATGGGGAGAACGTGCAGACTCCACACACACACAGTGACCCAAGCCGGGAATTGAATCCGGGTCCCTGGCGCTATGAGGCAGCAGTGCTAACCACTGTGCCATCTTAATAGCGCTGTGGGAGTAAGAACACAGACTGTAGTGGATCAGGAAGGCCCACCATCATTTTCTCAAATGCAACTAGGAATGAGCAGTAAATGCTGGTTTTGCAACAATACCAACAACTTGTATTTATATAGCACCTTTCACAAAAGTGTCCCAAGGAGTTACGCAAAGTCATAAAACAGAACTTGACTCTGAACCTTAGAAGGATATACTAGGGTAGATGGCCAGAAGATTGAACAAAGAGTTAGAAGGATTAAGAAAGAGAATTCCAGAACTTAGGGCCCTGGCAACCAAAAGCACAATTCTCAATCGTGGGGCAATTAAAATCATTGCTGCTCAAGGAGCCAGAAGTAGAGGAGTTCAGGTATCTTGGAGGGTTGTGGGAGTTTGCAGGGATAGAGAGAGCGAGACCATGGAGTGATCTGAAAACAAGGGTGGGAATTTTAAAACTGAGGCGTTGCTTGAATGGGTGTCAATGGAAGGTCAGAGCACGGGTGTGGTGAGTGAACAGGTTTGGTGTGAGTTAGGACAACAGAGTTCTGGATGACCTCAGGTTTCTGCAACGTAGAATGTGGCAGGCTGGCCAAGAGTGGATTGGAGTATTCAAATTTAGGGATAACAAATGCATGGATGAGAGTCACATGGAGGAACAGAGTCTGATGTTATAGAGGTGTAAAATGGCGGCCTTAGCAATAGCCTGGATGTGCACATGAAATGTCATCTCAGAGTCAAATACAACACCAAGGTTGCAAACAGATTGATTCCGCTTCATACAGTTGCCAAAGAGGAATAGAGTCAGTGGTTAGGGATGTGGTGGGGACGGTGGCACAATGGTTAGCACTGCTTCCTCACAGTGCCAGGAACCCCGGTTCGATTCCCAGTTTGGGTCACTGTCTGTGTGGAGTTTGCACATTCTCCCCATGTCTGCGTAGGTTTCCTCCGGGTGTTCCGGTTTCCTCCCACAGTCCAAAAATATGCAGGTTAGGTTGACTGGCCATGCTAAATTGCCCCTTAGTGTCCCGGGATGTGTAGGTTAGAGGGATTGTTACCGGTGCAGGCTCGATGGGCCGAATGCCCTCCTTCAGCACTGTAGGATTCTGTGATTTTCTATGACCAAAGACAATGGCTTCAGCCTTCCCAATACTTAGCTCAGATCTTGAGAATTAATTTAAAAACAACCAGAGATCATACAGGAGTGGCAAAATGGAACCTAGGACCTTCTGCCCTACATGATTTAGTCTTCTGATTGAATAATAAAGGAATAAATTCAACATTGCAAAATACCACAGGCTGTGGCAATATCTGAATAAAACTCCCAACAAAGGTTAACATTTTGGACAGAGAATTTAATACAATATATTATACAATCAAACTTTCACAGTAACCATAATTAAGCTCACCTTAAGAACCTGAAATTCTAACACCAAATATAAATAAAAAACATCCAGGATCAGTATTAAGTACAGTTCTAGGCAACATCACAGGTTAACAAAGACAAAGCATTCTTCATTAACCGAAAGCAAGGCAACAGATAAGCTAGATACGGGAGCCAACCTCACAGGCTCAGGCTTTAAAACCTTCCACTATATCTGGCAGGTGTGAGGATGGACAGCAAGTCTCATCAGCTACTGTAGACACTACAGTCTCCATGTAAAAGCAGAAAATGCCAGAGATACATGGTAGGCATTCTTTCCCCAGTTGATTGGAGAGGACGAGAAACTTGCTACCACAAGGAGTATTTGAGGCAAACAGCATAAATGCATTAAAGGGAAATTAGATAAATGCACGGGGGAAGAAAGGAATAGAAGGTTATGCCAATAAGATGGGAGAAGTGTGGAGCACAGATGCTGGAACAGACTTGTTGGGCTGAACGTCTTGTTTCAGTTCTGAAAATTCCATGTTTGACATATCCATATCCAAGTAGAAAGATAACCTATTATTCCCGGTGGCGGATCTTTTGTCAAAACTGGATTTGGTTGCGATCTGTACCCCAAAAGAGAAATGCCCTTTCACTAATCAGCTTGTCTTCTCCTTTTACAGCTGCTGATACCCTGTGTTTTGGTTTGAGATTTCCCGCATTCACAGAGTATTATCACAATTCACAGTTATTGACAATGTTGAGTTGAGAAATCAATCCACCGCTTTCTCAAAATGCTGCAATCTTAGTCTTTTGAAAGCATCTTGCATAAGAGAGAGATGTTGAATTCTGTGCGGATTTCATCACTTGGAGACTTTTTGAAATCCTCGTATATTTTTGTTTTCCTATGCAGCTTACAATGATATCTGATTCTCTGCATTTCTTTGCTAAATTAGTGTTCCAGGGTGTACGATGATTGCAAGGAAGCAATTAACTGATACCGCTTACTCACTTTGAAAGTAGCTCAGACTGAGGTTATATTTTTTCTTTCTTAAGCAAGCTTAGGGTCTATTAAAAACTCTCACCGAGTTTGTCTCCTACCAGAAGTGTGACAAAACGTGGGATCAGCTAATCAAATCCTTCTAATTCCGTACATAGACAGTGTAGACTACCACTTTACTCAAACCTTTGGAGTTGTAGTGCAAACTTCAAGTCATGTAGAAAGTAACATCTGCTTTTCAAGGAAGTTTATATTTAGTCTGATAACTCCTAAAAAAAAACTACATAGGAGATGCCTTGTAAAATAAGTATTCTAAAATAAATAGATTCATTTATTTAAAAAGCTTATGCATAAATAATGCCAGTTTGAAGCCAATTTAGTCGAAAACAGATGATCCCAATAATTTGTAACCTTGCCTGTCCTTCCAACTTAGTGGTCATAATAATGTGAATTCAAAGTGCTAAAACTGAACTTTAAACACATTCAAGACGGCTTCAATAGCAGGACTCGACAATTGATATTGACAGTAAAAAAAATTGCCTGAGGATGAAACACATTTTGCCACAATAACTTACTAAAAACCAGAGGAAATAAAAAAAAAAACTGGTGAATGATTCCAGTTAGAAAAATTCCAATGAATTGCAAGTGAGCATTAAAACAGTGTTGACAGTCGCACTGAAACATTCGTAACCCTGATCTGGCACATACGCAATTATTTGTGCTGTATTGTATCCATGATGTTGATGTTCCCTCAAACATAACACAGAGCCAATTAGTAAATGATTACCATGCATCTTCTTTCATGAAAAGGTGTCGCAATCAAGCTGCATCTGAGCAAAATCAAGTCATTCTTCATTAATTGACCCTCGGAACTTCCTTAAACAAAAGACTTATTGAAAAATAAAACACAGGATGGACCTCCACAAACCGCTAACCTCAGACTCCCCCAATTATTTCGTACACGTCTTGTCAAAACAGTGGAAAAGTGCTTTTTCTTAAACTTTTGATTTTGGTTTCATACCTTTGCATTTGGCGCGAGCCGTGGACAATCCGCTCTCGGTGTGAATATTGCTCTCAGCGCTTTTCTGGCCAGATTCACGCACTCACAATCTGGGATCCCTCCTAACATGGGATACTGACTGCTTCACCGGCCAAGGTATTCACACAGAGCGAGATCTCTGGGGTCTTACAGCTCTTCCCAGCGCGGAAGTGGTTAAGAGGTCCGGAAAATGAGCAGAGCTGAACATAAAAGTGAACTCTCACAAGACCGGAGCCGCCGATTGTTCTGAAATAAATCGTATTCCCGATGGAAGATGCAACACCTCTGGAGGTGTATGTAGGAGATGGCTTGCTTCAGTGCAGTTCAGGAGACACCAACAAATCAATGAATGAGCAAAGTGGTCAAGTGTGGCCAAAATAATCATTTATATAACTTTTTTTTTCACCACCATTATATCTTTATCCTTTTAATAACAATTCTCAACAACTAAGAAATATGGAAATATTTTAGGCATAGATTTTTTTTAAAAAAGTAATGGACATCAGATTTAACACTGAAGTGGGCCACTCCTGACAAACTCCTACATCAAAGCAGCTTTCGTTGCCAACTGAGCTGCAAAATGATGCTGCTGTTTTTATTTTCCCTCCGCGACGCTGATGAGCTGAAATCTTTGGAGCAGTCAGATCGCTGTGCTCTTTAATAGGTGGACCTCTTCCTCACTTTCCTCGGGATCCTCCTCGATGGTGCTCAGTTGAACATGATTGACTCGGGATCTTGGTCTGCCATCTGAGCCATGTGACGGAGGATGTCCTTTTTCGTTATGATGCCAAGGAGACGCCTGAAAGGGGCAGGGGTGGAAAACAAACAAAACAAAAAGAGAGAACACTGATCAGTGAGAGGACGGGCACGGTAGCGCGAGAAGCAACGCTAGGGTACAGGACAGGGATAGGAGAGGAGAGGAGAAAAAAGCAGGTGGAAAGTGACAGGGAGAAATGATGCTAATCCCATCGGCGAAGTTGACTCCAAACACGTGGCTCAGACGAAATGCCTGGAAATTTTATAACTTGAGAGAGAAACAATAGTTCAGATTTATTTTGTTAATTTCATTGGTTTGAATACGCATGGTGTGTGGTATTAGCAGCAGGATTTGGCAAGGAGATGGGGAGGGGCGGGGGGGGGCGGTTCCTACAAAATTATTACGGGGAAGAAAGCAGAATGGGGGGGGGGGGGGGGGGGGGGGGTGGTGGGGGGTGGGGGGGGAAACTGGGCCGCAACCCCTATCGATCTGGTTAGTAATCTAACAGCTGCAGGATGCATGAAACGTGAATTATGAACAAATTTAGCATGAAGCACCTTTGGATATGGGGTGAGGAGGGGGAGATACTGCACTGATTATTCCTACAACTAGTCGGATTAGGTTACATTTGGCAGAAGCAAATCATAGGTGCCTAAACCTGGCGGGGGGGGTGGGTGGGTGGGTTGGGGGTGGGGGGGGGAGTCAATGCTTGATACGTACCAAATTCCAGTGCAAAACACCAAACAAACTGGTAGGTGCTGGCTATGAGCTGAACAGGTTCTTACACTGTAGGAGTCTCGACTGTCAGCTATAAAGCATAAAGCATAATGTGCATGCAACTACATTTGTAAAGTGACAAAGGCATGAGAGGCAAAATACCCCAAAAAAAAGATTTTAAAGTTTAACAGCGAAATCAGTTTAATCACAATGTATGAATACTAGCCAGAATTTTATAACTTGTTAAAAAAAAAAGCATTGTGCACAATTAATAAATAAATGCACAGATTTACAATAACGGTTTTCCCTGTGGCACTCCCAGCCACATGCATACACTGCCATGTTTGTGCTCTCATTACTTGCTCAGATTTTTGACAAAATATTGCATTCTCTGCTTGTGTGGAGCATGAACGACCGAGTAGACTATCATCAGGGACAAATGGCCTGCTTCTGAGCTGTAAATTGTATAAAATAATTTAAAAGACAACCAAGACATGATGGTCTGCAGGGTCAGGTTAATGATTTACAGTGGTGAGGGACCTTAGTTGAAGGTGGGCATCATCAGCACCCAAAGATTAGGCCAGTTGCTAGTGCACTGCACCGCTCATTGGTTAACAAATGGATTGGGCGGTGAACTGGGACAATATAGGCAGTTGGGTGTAGAAGAAAGAAAAGTCACGAGAGCAAAGTGGATCTACCTGCAGCTTTCCTACATTGGTGCTGGAACAGACACCCACAACCTGGCCTTTTCAATCACACCTGGGAAATGCTGAACTCTTGCTCTGGAGACAGACAGCTCCGATCTCCACTCGTGGAATCACGTGCATGTTGACTGCCAGTAATTACAGGGTGCCAGGAAATGCACACATCCGAAGATGGATTATGACCAAATGACCGAGTCACAAACTCAGTTGAAGAGCAAAGTGGAGCAATTTTAACCTAACCTAAGCTTCAGGCAACTAACGGATTGGGCGCAATGTTGACTTTAACCTCCCGCCCGAGTTTACCCTTCAACAAAGTCAATGGAGTGCGATATTAGTAAGAAGTCTCACAACACCAGATTAAAGCCCAACAGGTTTATTTGGAATCACGAGCTTTTGGAGCACTGCCCCTTCATCAGGCGACTCACCTGTTAAAGGAGCAGCACTCCGAAAACCCGTGATTCCAAATAATCCTGTTGGACTTTAACCTGGTGGTGTGAGACTTCTTACTGTGCCCACCCCAGTCCAATGCCTGCATCTCCACATCAGGGATAATGATATTGTACTGGGTGCAGAAATAGCCTTCCACCCAATCCTGTGGGTTCCCTACCTGGCAAGTTAGGTTAAAACTGATCGTATTATCCAACATGTGCACTCATGAAGGCACTAAAGGTGTTTCTTCCACTCAGAAGTCATTTGGAGAATTTCAGCATTGAGCTGGAGCTTCAGGGCAGTGTGCTCGGATGATCAGGCATCAGCACGCTGATTTACTAGACTGCTTTGATGCATTTGCAAGGCGATAGGAATGTGGATATGTTACGTATGGGCGAGCAAAAGATCTGCTGGTCATCAAGCCTGCTCTGCATCATGATGGCTAGAGCATCATGACAAAATACTTTCAACCAGCTCTCTCCCAGTCTCCTCCTTCCTTATTAGTCATGCCCCGAAAGTGACAAAAGAAGAAAAAGAGAGAAAATATTTGAGGCCAATAAAGGAAAGGATACTCTGGAAAATTGATCCCTGATTCAGAGAAAACCCGTGCCTCCTTCTACCCATAACTCAGCACAGACCACCAGCTCTTCAAGAAGCTAGTCCACCACCACCATTTCAAGGAGCTAACTAGGGATGTGCAATCAATGCTGACCTTTCCAGCAATGCAAGAATGAATTTAAAATAAGATTTACAATTGATTCTGAGACCTTCTACTTGCAGCAAAGAGGAAGTAGTATGCCATTAAATTAACCTTGCTGTGTCAGCCCTCTGAAGAAAAAAGCATCTTTCAGTTGTCAATAAACCAGTGTTAAAATATATACACTTATAAATCAAAAGAGGTTGCACTGCAGAAAATCAAGAGCCATGGACACTTCCATCTAGTTACTTGCTTTCCTTTTGTTGCAGCACTGGTCAGACAAACGGTGCAATGAACAATTAGCACACACAGTCAAACTGGGAAAAGGCAGGAGAATGGGGATGAGAAAAATATCAGCCATGATTGAATGACGGAGCAGACTCGACGGGTCGAGTGGCCTAATGTCTCATGGTCTTATGGGTTCATTTAAAGCATGTGACAAGGAGAAAAAAAAGAGCAAACAGTTTGTACCCCACAAACCTTCTCAGCTGGTAATAAAAAGTCACTGATAGTCGGGAGATTTAATCTACCAAAAGTTTTCATTTAAAAAGCACCTATAACACAACAAAACACTCCAAGGCGATCAGCAAGAGTGAGAACCATAAAATCGTTTTGGACACCAAGGAGGAGATATCAGGACAGACGACCGAAAGCTTCGTCAAAGAGGCAGGTGTTGAGGAACATCTTAAAGAGAGAGAAAGCGAGGTAGAGAGACGGAGGAAGGAATTTTAGCACCCAGAGCAAAAGCAGTTGAAAGCACGGCCGCCAATGGTAGTGACGTTAAAATAGAGGATATGCAAAGGAATTAGAGGAACACAAGAGATCTCGAGGGCTTGTAGGACTGGAGGTGGTGATAGAGACAGGTGGAGGCGAGGCTGTGGATGGGCTTGAGAACCGGGCGCGGGGTGGTGGTGGTGGTTTGGTTAAAATTGAATTGTTTGACCTGGAGTCAGTGTGGGTCAGCAGGAACAAGAAAGACAGGTAAACAAGAATCAAGGGCAGGTAAAGATATGGCATCAGAGTTTTTTTATGAACATAAATTTATGCAAGGTGGAAGATAGAAGGCCAGCCTCAGGAGATTGTCAAGTCTAGAAAGAAAGGCATGGATGAGGGTTTCCAGCAGGTGAAACAGGATCGGGATGTTGGACAACATTACGCAGTAGGAAATGGACAGCTTTAGAGACGTGGCAGATAGGTAGTTGGAAACTCGTCTTGGTGTCAAGCACAAACCAGGGTTGAGGTTGGGTCTGGCTCAGCTTCAGTCAGTGGTCAGGGAATGAAACTTAGTGCCAGGGACCAAAGACAATGGCCTTGTTCTTCTCACCATTTAGTTGGAGGAAGTTTCAGCACATTCAATAACTTTATCAGGGAGCATATAAAAAAAAAATCAGACAAAGACTTCTTCACAGCAACACTGTTTCGACAAGACTATAGTTCCAGTTTTGTAGTCAACTATCATCTCAGCCACTCCCGTATACAAAGGAATTCTGAGTAAGTTGGACTTTCAATAGTTTTCATATCACAGGTTTCATGCTTCCTCTCACTGCAGTTTTTTTTAAACAAATAGTTTACTCCTCTAATTAGCAGATCTGCCATGACTAATCACCAATGGTTCGACGTGCTGTTTTAGTTGCTCGAGGTGTTCTAATATGTTCTTCTTTGTGATGATCCCCAAGACATTCCTGCAACAGACCATGTTATGCTAATGACTGCGTTTTGCAATAAAAAGAAGCAAATCATGTTTGTACAGCAGAAAATAGGCAGCAGAAAATAATTCAGAGTAAATTGCACAACATAAATGCAGCAAATGAAATGCATAAAAGCTAAAAAGAAAAATAACCGCCTCTGTGCACTTTTAAACCTTTTGAATTAAGCATAAAGCCACCCCCCCCCCCCCCCCCCCACCCCCGCCACCCCCTCCCCTCTTGGTCAATAGAAATTGATAGCTGTGTCTTATTAATTCATAATGGTTACGGTGATTCGGCTTATAGGATATGGTTCCACTATTGATGTTACATCAGTTACAGTGTTGTAGTCTTCGCGTCTTAACCTTGAGAGTGTCATTCCATCAACCTTTGGAGTTATGCTGCAGTGTAACACCTAGTACACTAACTACCTCTCAGTTAATAATATGTGAATGCATTAAATGTCTGTAAGCTATTATCCACACGGTGCAATTTAAGGCATTATTTATCAAATCTCACTTCAGTGGTCACCATCTTTTCTGACGACATTAATGTGCTATGTTAAGTGAGCTAAGTATACTGGATGGGAAACACAGACTATCTGAGGTGAAACTTCTTAAAAATAAGGGAGAGGGCGGTGTGGAGAAATGTGGACATTACCTTTGGAGCTTCTCACTAAAAATTTTAATCTCAGTTGTGTATTAACATTGTTTTACTTAAGATTTATACAGGCTTATTGACGTTTGTTTTGGAAAGTCATTATCATAATTCTCCCCCCTTCCTAGTTGATAAACGATAGCAGTGTTAGCACTCTTGGACTGAACAGGGGACACAGACTGTCTAAAAAACTGAAGGAGTTAGAGCTGGCCATTCAGTTACACCTGCAGCATATGGAAATGAGAACCCGCATTGGTTAGTCAAAAGAAGTGAATTTATAGCATTGCGTTGAATGGTTCTCCCAAGAACAGCATGACACAAGTGCAAGCAGCTCAGAGACACAGATTGAAAGAACATAGACGTATTCGCACAACTCCCCAGACAATGCAAGATCACCGATGGCAACAATACTGTTAGGGGAAGCAATCAGGCCCTGGAAAAATGACAGTCACTTCACCAGAAGCAGGGTGGTGGTAGGACAGTGGGGCAGGCGATCACAGGAGAGCGAGTCATTCTGGGCTGCCCCTCGCAGATCTCCTGACAGCTGTCCGCAGCTCCAGAAATCATGTAGCAGATTCTCGGCCACCCATCAACAGAGAAAGGCAACAGTGGATGAAAAGCTGACAGAAAACGCCAAAAATCAGAAAGGAAAAAATCACCAAAGCAACGATTGATCTTTTTTATTCACCAGATTAAAGCTCACCGCAACTGCTCCTGAAAGTATTATTAAAAGATGAGAAGAGTTATTGACAGGAAATAGTCACTCGGCCGAAATACTCTTGAAGAGATCAGCTTCAAGAGCATTTAAAATGAATGAAGAACCAATCCTTCATCACGTACACTACAAGAACAATACCACATTGCCCATCCTTCCAAAGTATTCAATTGGTTTAAAGTTTTTAAAAATTCATTTACAGGACATGACATCGCTGGCTGGGCAGAACATTAATTGCCTTTCCCTAATGGGGAGGGGAAGGCCTAGTGGTATTATCGGCAGGCTATTAATCCAGAAACTCAGCTAATGTTCTGGGGAACCCGCGTTCAAATCCCGCCACGGCAGATGGTGGAATCTAAATTCAATTAAAAGTATCTGGAATGAAGAATCTAATGATGACCATTAAACCATTGTCAATTGCCGGGAAAACCCATCTGGTTCACTAATGTCCTTTAGGGAAGGAAATCTGCCGTCCTTAACTGGTCTGGCCAACATGCGACTCCAGAGCCCCAGCAATGTGGTTGACTCTCAACTGCCTTTGGGCAACTAGAGATGGGCAATAAATGCTGGCCAGCCAGCGACGCCCATGTCCCACAAATGAATAAAGAAATAGTTACACCAGGCGGAGGTGCAAAAGCCAATTTCAGCAGTTTCTCAATTAGCAGTTTAGGTTAAAACTGCCCCCACATGTGCTACAGATCTTTTTGCATTATTTGAAAAAATTTGTTTCTTAAAGTGTATGAGAGAATACTGGAATGACATATACCCCTGTTGTCCCGTGCTCAACAGCTTTGCAGCCCCAACACATAGAATTCAAAACTCTCACCATCAAATCCCTCTGTGAATTTGCTCCATCCAACCTCCAGCCCTGTGCCCCCAAATCGTGCATTCCCCTGTTTGGATTCTGCTTTGCTGCCCATCATCCAACCCCGCACTGTGAGTGATTCATCTTGCCACCTACACCCAAGAATGCTATTCCCAATTCTGTATCTGCTCTCCACTTCAATAGTCTCTTTAAAGCTTATCTGCAGGATTCTGCTTTTTGCCTTAATTCCTCTAGTTTAACCCTACTCCGATCCAGGGCTGCATCCCCTCCTTTGCCAATTGCGACCACAATACAGTAAAGATTCTTTAACAGCACCAGGCTTTGCTATTTACCATTTCTAAGTTAGATTTTTTTTGTGTACAAGATTATGAGGGTCATGGACGGAATGGATCAGGAGCAGCTGTTCCCCTTAGTTGAAGAGTCTGTCACGAGGGGACATAGGTTCAAGGTGAGGGGCAGGAGGTTTAGGGGGAATGTGCGGGAAAGCTTTTTTACCCAGAGAGTGGTGATGGTCTGGAATGCGCTGCCTGGGAGGGTGGTGGAGGCGGGATGCCTCACATCCTTTAAAAAGTACCTGGATGAGCAATTGGCACAACATAACTTTCAAGGCTATGGGCCAAGTGCTGGTAAATGGGATTAGGTGGGAGGTCAGGTGTTTCTCGCGTGTCAGTGCAAACATGATGGGCCGAAGGGCTTCTTCTGCACTGTATGATTCTCTAAGTTCACATCATACTATGAAGGTCATTCTCTGTTTCTTTTCAATCTCTCTCACTATAGATATAACTGTATGTAGATATGAAGATGCATCCCAAATTGCCCTTAAGAAAGTGCTGGTGAGCTGCCTTCTTGAACCGCTGCAGTCAGTGGTGTAGGTACACCCACAATGCTGTTAGGGAGGGGATTCCAGGATTTTAGCCCAGTGACTGTGAAGAAACAGTAATATAGTTTTAAGTCAGGATGATGTGTGGCTTGGAGGGGAACTTGCATGGGATGGTTCTCCCATGCACCTGCTGGTCTGGCCTTCTAAATTGTGATGGTCGTGGATTTGGAAGTTGCTGTCTAAGGAGATTTGGTAAGTTCCAGAAATGACACTGCTACCCCTATTCGGTGGCATGGTGACACAGCGCCTAGCACTGCTGCCTCACAGCGCCAGGGACCTTCGATTCCCAGTTTGGGTAACTGTCTGTGTAGAGTTTGCACGTTCTCCCTGTGTCTGCGTGGGTTTCCTCCGGGTGCTCCGGTTTTCTCCCACAGTCCAAAAGACATGCTGGTTAGATGCATTGACCTGAACAGGTGCCAGGGTGTGGTGACTAGGGGAATTTCACAGAACTTCATTGCGGTGTTATGTAAGCCTTACTTGTGACTAATAAACAAACTTTTCTTTACTTTTACTTTACTGTGCATCAGTGGTGGAGGGATTGGGTATTTGTAGATGGGATGTCAATCAAGCAGGTTTGTTTGTTCTGGATGGTGTTGAGCTCATCGTGTGTTGTTGGAGCTGCACTCATCCAGGCAAGTGGAAAGTGGAGAATATTCCATCACACTCCTGACATGTGCTCTATAGTTGGTGGACAGGTTTGGGGAGTCAGGAGGAGAGTTGTGCACCACAGAATTCCTAGCCTTTGACCTGTTCTTGTAGCCATAGCATTTACGTGGCAAATTCAGTTCAGTTTCTGGTCACATTCACCCCCAGGATGTTGATAGTGGGGGATTCGGTGATGCTAATGCCATTGAATATCAAAGGGTGATGGTTAGATTCTCTCTTGTTGGAGATGGTTATTGCCTGGCACTTGTGTGGTGCGAATGGTACTTGCCACTTGTCAGCCTGAGCCTGGATATTGTCCAAGTCCTGCTCCATTTGGACAAGAACTGCGTCAGTATCTGAGGAGTCGCGAATGATGCTGAACATCGTGCAGTCATCAGCAAACATCCCCACTTCTGACCTTATGTTGGGAGGAAAGTCATTGATGAAGCAGCTAGTTGGGCCGAGGACATTCACCTGAGGAACTCCTGCAGTGATGTCCTGGAACTGAGATGACCGACCCCCAAAAACCACAACCATCTTCCTTCATGCTAGGTATAACGATAATCAGCAGAGAGTTTTTCCCCTGATTCCCACTGACTTCAAGATGACTTTTCATCAGAGGCTCATATATGATGAAAGTCCAATCAGCCTGAAACATGAACTATTTCTCTCCACAGATGCTGCCTGACCTTCTGAGCCTTTTAATTTAATTAATTTCACAATCATTTCAATCTCACCACAATGCCAAATAAAATAAAACTGATGGCATTGTTTATGAAAGGTGTTTCTTACTTGTAAAGGCTCCTAAATACAAACCATACTTATTTTAGATTATCAATGGCTGAGGCTGAAGTGCAAAGTTCCTCATGATTTTTAAGATATAAATGGATAAACATAAGTTTTCAAAGATCTAACATTCCCAAAGGCACCTTGACTGGATGGCCCTTTTTAGCAGCAGCGTCTCTTTGGCACCTCATTTGGGATCTGGAGCGGAGGTCTGCAGTGCCTCTTTAGAATCATAGAATCCCTACAGTACAGAAGGAGGCCGTTTGGCCCATCGAGTCTGTACCAACCACAATCCCACCCAGGCCCTATCCCCACAACCCCACACATTTACCCTCACTAATCCCCCCGACACTAGGGTCAACCTAGCATGGCCAATCAACCTAACCCACACATCTTTGGACTACTGGAGGAAACCGGAGCACCTGGAGGAAACCCACGCAAACATGGGGAGAATGTGCAGACTCCACACAGACAGTGACCCGAGGCAGGAATTGAACCCGGGTCCCTAGCGCTGTGAGGCAGCAGTGCCAACCACTGTGCCACCGTGCCATCCTTTTGCACAGAATGAACTGCGTCATGAGTCAGACCTGGGGTTTCATTCTCAGGGAGAGACACAGAAATATTTTAGGAACGGACCATCAGGTTCTTTCAAAAACCTTTACGACAGCTTACTTGTGAAGGAATGTGATGTGCTTGGCTGCTATAGTCACTCTTATGCAATAACTTGCTTTGACACACAACGTGAAACATAGGCAAATGACCTAATCCGCTACTGAGGTACTGTCATCACAGAGGCAACGCTGCATGCAACTCAGTCAGCAGATGGTGCTCACACCAAGAGATTGCAAAAATAACAACTAGCATCACATTAAAAGTGTCTTTTTTTCAACAACCAGAAATCTACAATACGCTTCCTAAGTAGTCAACGACATCTAGAGGCTCCAATTCCTATCTTTACTAATCTGGGTGGCACGGTGGCACAGTGGATAGCGCTGCTACCTCACAGCGTCAGGGACTCGGGTTCGATTCCAGCCTTGGCTGACTGTCTACGTGGAGTTTGTACATTCCCCTCACGTCTGCGTGTGTATCCTCCGGGTGCTCCGGTCTCCTCCCACACTCCAAAGATGTGTAGGTTAGGGGGATTGGCCATGGCAAATGGGGACAGGGTCTGTCAGAGAGTTGGTGCAGACCCTTCTGCACTGCGAGGATTCTACCATTCTAGTGTGACAGTAGACACAAGTTTGTTTATTTAACTTTGGCTTTGACAAAGGGTCATCTGGACTCGAAACGTCAGCTCTTTTCTCTCCTTACAGATGCTGCCAGATCTGCTGAGATTTTCCAGCATTTTCTCTTTTTGTTCATTTATGAGTGTCACAAGTAGGCTTAAATTAATGAGGTTGTGAAAAAAAGGTGGAGAGATTTTTATTTTACGGAGAATGAACAGAGAGAAAGAGGGATAGCGAGAGAGAAAGCAAAACTCCCCCCACTTTAGTGTCAGCATGTTGGCAGTATTATCTCCTTCGCCCACTTCAACAATTTTGGAACAGCTTGAGCAGAGAACAGCAGATTCTCCCAGCTGAAGATGAAATGTAGGAACTTGATGAACAAATGTACAAAAAAAAAAGCTAAGATCCACTGGTTTACCTTCCACTGTCCCAATCGACACCAGGGATGCATAAACGCAGGGACAGCAGTGAATGAGGTAACAAAGAAATACAAGCCTTTCAGAAATTTGGATCTAGTCTGAGTCATTTATGACAGACATTGCCAAATTTATTCAGGTAATTAAAATGACTTGAATCGAATGTAATATTTTCTGGGAGGTTTTCTTTTGTGGAAAAGTGAGTTTTAACAGTCATAGTTAGATGTTACAGTGTAGAAGAGGCCCTTCGGCCCATCAAGTCTGCACTGACAAAAACTAAACTAAATCTACACTAATCCCACTTCCCAGCACTTGGCCCATAGACTTGAATGTTATGACATTTCAAGCGCTCATCCTTGTTAATTATAAAGGTTGTGAGCTTTGCTGCCTCTACTCCCCTCCCAGGCAGTGTAGTGTATTCCAGACTCCCACCACCCTTTAAGTGAAAAAAAATCCTCCTTCAAATCCCTTCTAAACGTCCTGCGCTTCATTTTTAAATTATGCCCCCTCGTTGTGGGCAGCCCGGTGGCACAGTGGTTAACACTGCTGCCCCACAGTGCCAGGGGTCCGAGTTCGATTCCCGGCTCAGGTCACTGTCTGTGCAGAGTCTGCACGTTCTCACTGCGTCGACGTGGGTTTCCTCCGGGTGCTCCGGTTTCCTCCCACACTCCAAAGTCGTGCTGGTTAGGGTGCATTGGCTATGCTGAATTCCTCCTTAGTGTACCTGAACATGTGCCGGAGTGTGGTGACTAGGGGATTTTCACATGTAAGCCTACTTGTGACACTAATAAATAGACTTAAACTTAAAAAATATTGACCCTTCAACTAAGGGGAACAACTGCTTCATATCCACCCTGTCCATGCCTTTCATAATTTTATTCACCTCAATCAGGTCTCCCCTCAGCCTTCCCTGCTCCAAACAAAACAACCTAAGCATCTCTTCACAGCTCAAATGCTCCATCCCAGGCAACAGCCTTTCCTCTGCACCCTCTACAGTACGATCACATCACATACAGCTGTTGTTATCCTGTAAAACTCATATCATTGGATTGCATATCTATTCACAGATCTCCCACAGCACTGCTGACGATGAGTCAGAGGGCATTGTGTTTTATAACAGAGGTGCTATCAACAAAATATGACTCCAGCTTTGAGGAGATTCTCAGGCTGTTTAAATTTAACTACTCTACGCAGAAGGTGATGAATGTACGAAATAGAGCACGCAGAGGTAGTGGAAGTACGGCGCATGGAAGGGAGAACTGGATAGGCATTTCAGGATGACTAAGTATCAGTTTCCATGAAGAGGATGAGTCAATTAAAGATTATCACAACCTTTCTTAGACTTGTATCCTATGCACGATCTGGGGCATCGCCAAATTGATTCGAAGGCCAATCTTACAAAGGCCAATCAATGTTAGTTACTTTGACAAAAAAACTGGAGTGTCCCCAGCAATGCTATCTAATTGAACTTGCACTGAATTAAAATGGACTTTCAGTATACTGCACAAGGCTGTATGATTAAAGCTATGCTGCAGTGTAGTTTCAGCTACTGCAGTGCAGTATTACCTATCTCTCAATTTCTGCTTCTCTGAATCGGCTGACCAGGTAGTTCTTCAAACAGAAAATTTACTTGTTACGGGAGACTGAGTTTTCTGATTTCCAAAGATGCTAAGTATTAGTCTGAATATGCACAATGAGATTTTCTTTTGTACCTGAGTTGCTTCTAGTCAGTCTTGTAAAATGTCAACTGTCTCTATGGTGCAAATATTTGTCATGTCCAATGTGTGTCTTTCTTGCACTTTGCATCCATGAGGTTCACTTGTCCGAGATGAAATACTGCATTTGATGGTACTGTCTGCCTTACAGAAGGAAACATACATATGAGCGGCACAGTGGTTAGCACTGCTGCCTCACAGCGCCAGGGACCCAGGTTCGATTCCTGGCTTGGGCCACTGTCTGTGCGGAGCCTGCATGTGAGGTTATCCACTTTGATCACAATAATAGGAAGGCAGATTATTACTTGAATGTGTAAATTGAGAGAGGTGGATACTCAACAAGACCTTGGAGTCCTTGTGCATCAGTCGCTGAAAGTAAGACCGCAGGTACAGCAGACAGTAGAGAAGGCAAATGGTATGTTGGCCTTCATAGCAAGAGGATTTGAGTATAGGGATGGGGATGTTCTGCTGCAATTGTATAGGGCATTGGTGAGGCCGCACCTGGAGTATTATGTGCAGTTTTGGTGTCTTTATCTAAGGAAGGATGTCCTTGCTTTAGAGGGAGTACAGCGAAGGTTTACCGGGTTGATTCCTGGGATGGCAGGTCTGTCATATGAGGAGAGATTAAGTCGGTTAGGATTATACTCTTTGGAGTTTAGAAGAGTGAGAGGGAACCTCATAGAAACTTATAAAATTCTAACAGGGTTAGACAAGATAGATTCAGAAAGAATGTTCCCAATGGTGGGGGAGTCCAGAACTAGGTGTCATAGTTTGAGGATAAGGGACAAACCTTTCAGAACTGAGGTGAGGAGAAATTTCTTCACCTAGAAGTTGGTGAATGTGTGGAATTCACTACCACAGAATGTAGTTGAGGCCAAAATGTTGTCTGATTTCAAGAAGAAATTAGATTTGGCTCTTGGGGCTAAAGAAATCAAGGGGTATGGGAGAAGGGGGGGAGGGGGATCAGGATATTGAATTTGATGATCAGCCATGATCAAAATGAATGGCAGAGCAGGCTCGAAGGGCCGAATGGCCTACTCCTGCTTCTAGTTTCTATGCACGTTCTTCCCGTGTCTGGGTGGGTTTCCTCTGGGTGCTCTGATTTCCTCCCACAGTCTGAAAGACGTGCTGGTTAGGTGCATTGGCCGTGCTAAATTCTCCCTCAGTGTACCCGAACAAGTGCAGGAATGTGGCAACTAGGGGATTTTCATAGTAACTTCATTGCAGTGTTAATGTTAACCTACTTGTGACACTAATAAATAAACCTGAAAAAGCTTAATATGCAAGAAAACTATATTTATCGACAGTTCTAGGAATGGTGGAACAGGAGTGGGTGCGTTATTCCTGTTCCATCTTTCAGTAGAACATGGTCAATATGTGCTTCAACAGTTTGCCTGCCTTTCTTTCATATCTCTTGATACTCTTCCATGATGTGATGCCTGCATGCCATTGTAACGTAAAGGTGCTTGACAGAACAAGGGTTAACATGGGACTGGAGAATAGCACCGGACGGTATGATGTATAGAGTCACATGGTAGAGGAGTTGA
Source organism: Mustelus asterias (assembly GCF_964213995.1). Taxonomy (NCBI): domain Eukaryota; kingdom Metazoa; phylum Chordata; class Chondrichthyes; order Carcharhiniformes; family Triakidae; genus Mustelus; species Mustelus asterias. The sequence goes on from NC_135806.1 coordinate 134,307,165, forward strand.
GGGAACATTCAACAAGCAGCCTTCCTGCATGGAAGCAATACCATGAATGGCAGTACCCAGGGATCTGTAAACTGTTAAAGACTATCAGGTATCTGTAAATAGTTTTTTCCTTTTTCTTTCCTTTTTCCTGTTTGGCTGCAGCTGCAACAACACTTAAGGAGGCAGACTCCTTAGGGCAGAAAACGGTGGTACAGTGGTTAGCACTGCTGCCCCACAGCGCCAGGGACCCCGGTTCGATTCCCGGCTTGGGTCACTGTTTGTGCGGCGTTTGCAGATTCTCCCCGTGTCTGCGTGGGTTTCCTCCGGGTGCTCCGGTTTCCTCCCACTGTCCAAAGATGTGCGGGTTAGGTGGATTGGCCATGCTAAATTGCCCCTTAGTGTCAGTAGAATTAGCTAGGATAAATGCATGGGGTTATGGGGATAGCGCCTGGGTGGGATTGTGGTTGGTGCAGACTCGATGAGCCGAGTGGCCTCCTTCTGCACTGTAGGGATTCTATGATTCTATCACTTCATTGGCATCTCGTACACTAGCCAAAACACCCACCCCCTTCCACCATTAGCATGCAGCACTATCCAACTCTGCAAGAACTTGCGAAGGATTCCTTGGCTGTACTGCCCAAACTCTCAACTTCCATCTAGAAGAATAAGGAGTAAAGCTCAAGTTTATTTATTAGTCACAAGTAGGGCTTATATTAACACTGCAATGAAGTTACTGTGAAATTCCCCTAGTTGCCACACTCCAGCGCCTGTTCGGGTCAATGCACCTAACCAGCACGTCTTTCAGACTGTGGGAGGAAACCCACGCAGACATGGGGAGAACGTGCAAACTCTGCACAGACAGTGACCCAAGCCGGGAATCGAACCCGGGTCCCTGGCGCTGGGAGGCAGCAGTGTTAACCACTGTGCCACATGGGAGCACTGCCTTGCAGCACCATGGGTTTACCTACACCACATGAACTGCAGCAATTCACAGGTAGCTCAGCGGCAGTTCTTTAAGAGCATTTAGGGATGGGTAACAAATGCTGACCTTGATGGTGATGCCCACAGCCCATGAATGAATAAAATGAAAATCACAGACGCTCAACCCCTTGTCAGAGCAACTGGAGATAAGCAATGAATGCTAGACAAAGAACAAAGAAAATTAAAGCACAGGAACAGGCCCTTCGGCCCTCCAAGCCTGCACCGACCATGCTGCCCGACTTAACTAAAACCCCCTACCCTTCTGGGGACGATATCCCTCTATTCCCATCCTATTCATGTATTTGTCAAGACGCCCCTTAAAACTCACTATCGTATCTGCTTCCACTACCTCCCCCGGCAGCGAGTTCCAGGCACCCACCACCCTCTGTGTAAAAAATCTGCCTCGTACATCTCCTTTAAACTTGCCCCTCGCACCTTAAACCTTTTCCCCCTAGTAATTGACTCTTCCACTCTGGGAAAAAGCTTCTGACTATCCAAACTAGACATGATGTTTAAATGCAAAAAAGGGGGTGGGGTCATGTGGAACTTCTGATAACTGTCAGCGTAAAGTTGGCATGTTGTTGAGGCAGGGAATAAAGAATCAAGTTCTTTCCTTGCTGGTGAAATATCTGGTAGCTATTTTAAGAATCTGGGGAGCCCTTCACTGATATTTGGAAACTGCTTTAATTGAAGCTCAGAAGAAATCAAAAGGGTGCACGTCTCTTACTTATCAGGGAACGTGAGATTACAATTGTTCGCATTGCGAGATCAAGCAGCGGCTGTAGCTGTAATCTACGAACCACCCCTTTAAAAGGTGGTGACTGCCTCCATTTGATTTTGACCTTCAGCTGTTAGTGTCAGCGGAGACTGTGTAAGAAGATTTAATCCCAGCAGTCTGACAAGAGCTTTCCTTCAGGCACTGTGGACGTCATTCACTGAATGGTGGAGCAGGCTCCAGGGGCTTACTCCTGTTCCTAATTTGTATGTTCCTCAGCTGCAGGAGCCGCCTACACAGCTCCGTGCCTAAATTCGCTTTCCCCGATATATGAAAATCAGAAGAGTTAAACTGTATGACCCTGAGACAATCAAGAGATAGCAAGGCATCTCCTGAAGTGGTTTGGAACTCAGCTTCTGTGGCAAATGGCAGGGAGGTGAGAAAGAGCTATAATTAGAAAGAATGGAAACATAGAAAATAGAAGCCAAAGTAGACCATTCGGCCCTTCGAATCTGCTCCACCATTCATTTTGATGTGACCAATCCAGAGCATGAAATAGATTTTTTTTTCCCTGCTGATGAGAGTAAGGAGACATTTCATCTTCCCTGGGGAAAGAAACTGGGCTATCTTCTTGCCATTCTGAGTACTGATACAAAGCAAGATGTGCTACCTATCCCTGAAAGGCCCACACACAAGCAACATCAAGATTCAAGTGAAGACATACTATTAAGTAAACTGGGTGAAGGGCTTGGAGAATGTGAAAGTGTGTGTGTGACAGTGTGTGTGCGTGCGTCAGAGGGTTGGTGATGGCAGAGTTCTGCAGTTACTGGACCTTACGTGGGGTGGGGGAGGGCACCTGAGGGTAAAGGCCCAAGGTCTGAACCTGATTATTTCTGGGTCTTCTCCCATATTCCAGAACTCCTCCATAAAATGGAAACTGGGCGGGGAAAGCCCATTGCATGGTCAATCATTTTCCACTTAAGGGCCTCAATTGGGGCAAGGGTGGGCGGACCATCCAAGGCCTCGTCCGCCCCTGCTTGGGCATTGTGGAGAGGTCAGGGCAGAACCCAACAGGAAACTCATCCGAGGAATTTAACGCATACCCTCCACCTCCCTTCCACAGATCCACTGATTTGGTGTGGAGGGTGCGGGGGAAGCATAAAATTCTGCCCGTAAAGGCTAAGAGTGCAGTTTAATTCAGAAGAGAATGTAGCTTTGTAGACCATAATAAGGGAGAGCATTACCTACTAGACAGATTGCAGAAGGGAGTGAGCGCCCAAAGGAATGGTGACAAATTCTAATTGTGCATACATTTGTGGAGGGTGAATCACTGTGGAAGAAACTTATCCACAGAGGGGAAACAAAACCACAGGTTAGCTTGCAGCATCTTCAAACTAAAAGGAATGCCTGACATGTTCTCGCTCTTTTCAGTGGTTTCCGCTCAAATATAAAAATAGCTTGAAACTTCTTCATCCCCATTTCTAGCAGAATCTTGTGTTGTCTAGTTTGTTTCTACAGGTGGCACCTACCCATTTTATAAAATGTACAGGAAGGTAGCTTTTAAGTTGCGCATTAAACCACAGTGCGAGTTTGGACATCCCGACTGGCTTTTGTAACCAAAACTATGCATCACATTTTCTGTCTTGGCGGTATGATTCAGACAAACTTACCCATTGTGAGTTACAAGGCACTGCCTCAGGCCCAGCTTACGAAAGATGTCCACCACAATCTCCATCGGTGTATGATCCGTAACCGTGAAAGGACTCATATCAAGAATGCTCCGCAACTTCAGTGGGCGGGGACTGTCTGCTGGAAGGGTTGGAGCGTGTTGGGTGAAGTGTACCCTTGAACTGCTGACAATACCTTCTTGTTTTCTTCTCGCGTTTTCTAAGAGAGAGTGACAAGAGAAAATCACAAAATTAACGATAATGATAGCAGTCAAAAGGTGCCATTTTTGTTTGTGACTTCTCCAGTTCCCACTGCACATCCCATTCCCCCCACTATTGCCAGGAACTAGGAAATGGCCTTTTGGTTAATTGAGCAAGCATTCTGATTGCACTGTTTAACTACACTTCAGAATTTACAGTCTATTGAAGCATGATTACAGGACCTGTACTGATAATTTTTCAATTAGTGTGCAGCAACAATCAAGAACTTACTGACTGCACCAAAATAAATCAACTGCGGGGGTCATGGTCTGGAACAACTGCTTCATGATCCTTTGCAAACAAAAATGCAAAACAGCATTATTTTCTCCTCCCTTCCACTTTATATTGACCTTCTCTGTGTTGCAAAACATCCCTGGCTAGAAGATGATGGTAGCCTGCGGCTAAAACCATGTTGAAAATGGGCTAACTGGAGAATATGAGAGAATGTCCTCAAGGTCTTTTTTTATTTTAATCATAGAATCACTACAGTGCAGAAGGAGGCCATTCAGCCCATTGAGTCTGCACCGAACACAATACACCCAGGCCCTATTCCCGTAACCCCACAAATGTACCCTGTTAGTCCCCCTGACACTAGGATCAATTTAGCATGGCCAAACAACCTAACCCGCACATCTTTGGACTGTGGGAGGAAACCGGAACACGTGGAGGAAACCCATTCAGACGCGGGGAGAACATATAAACTCCACACAGACAGTGACACAATCCAGGAATTGAACCTGGGAACCTGGCGCTGTGAAGTAGCAGTGCTAACCACTGTGCCGCCCCCAAGATTGGTTTGATTTACTATTGTCACATGTATTAACATACAGTGAAAAGTATTGTTTCTTGCGCGCTATACAGACAAAGCATACCATTCATAGAGAAGGAAAGGAAAGAGTGCAGAATGTAGTGTTACAGTCATAGCTAGCGTGTAGACAAAGATCAACTTAATATAAGGTAGGTCCATTCAAAAGTCTAATGCCAGCAGGGATGAAGCTGTTCTTGCGTCGATTAGTTCATGACCTCAGAATTTTGTATTTTTTCCCCCGAGAGAAGGTGGAAGAGAGAATGTCCGGGGTGCGTGGGGTCCTTGATTATGCTGGTTGCTTTTCCAAGGCAGTGGAAAAGCAGCCAACATAATCAAGGACCTGTAATATCACCGCTAATCTTCTCCTCCTTTCGAAATAAATCAGTCAGCCTTCGACCAAGCCTTGGTAATCAGGAACATATTGCTTTGGAGGATTGCAACTTAAAGAGGCATCCCACTGCTCAACAGAGTAAATGCTCCACATTGTCAGAAGCACTCTTAGTATAGTATTTTTTCCAGAAATATTTAAGAAATTTTAATGAATGTTTCAGTAACTCTTGAGGAGCTTCCTTAGATTTGAAACTTTGCCTCAACTTTATTCTGCTCATCCTGCAAGATTTGCACATTTTTCTTTACGATACATATAAACAATGAAAATAGGAGCAGGAGTAGGCCATTTGGGCCTTCGAGCCTGCTCTGCCATTAAACATAATCATGGTTGATCCTCTATCTTAATACCATATTCCCACATTTTCCCATTCCCCTTGATGCCTTTAGACTATCGAAATCTTCTTAAATATATTCACTGACTAGGCCACCACAGCCCAATCCATCATGCAAACCAGCCTCCCATCCATTGACTCTGTCTACACTTCCCACTGCCTCGGAAAAGCAGCTAGCATAATTAAGGGCTCCACGCACCCCGGACATTCTCTCTCCCACCTTCTTCCTTCGGGAAAAAGGTACAAAAGTCAGGTCTCACACCAACTGACTCAGGAACAGCTTCTTCCCTGCTGCCATGAGACTTTTGAATGGACCTACCTTGCATTAAGTTGATCTTTCTCTACACCCTAGCTATTTCTGTAACACTACATTCTGCACTCTCTCCTTTCCTTCTCTATGAATGGTATGCTTTGTCTATATAGCACGCAAGGAACAATACTTTTCACTGTATGTTAATACATGTGACAATAGTAAGCCAAATCAAATCAAAAATCCTGTGGTAGAGAATTCCACATCTGCTCAGTGAAGAGGTTTATCCTCATTGCAGTCCAAAATGGCCTACCCTGAATATTGAGACCCCATGTTCTAGACATCCCAGCCAGTGGAAACAACATTCCTCCATCCAGTCTGTTCAGTCCTGTCAGAATGTTATACATTTCAATCAGACCCCTCTCATTCTTCTAAATTCCAGTCAACCCAATCTCTCTTGATATGACAATCCAGCCATCCTAGGGATAAATCAGGTGAATTTTCACTAAACACCCTCTATAGCAGTATATCCTTTTTTACACAAGGCGACCAAATCTGCACACAAAACTCCAGGTATGGTCTTAATAAAGCCCTAGATATAATGAAACATCCTTCTCCTGTACTCGAGTCTACTTGCATTGAAGGCCAACATACCATATGCCTTCCTAACTGATCACTGTACCTGTATGTTTGCTTTCAGTGACAAAACACTGTTGTTTCCTTTAGTTCTGCACTTTAACCTCTCTAATTTTCCTTCCTGCAACTTTTCTTGTAGTGTGGGTGGCACTGTGGTTAGCACTACTGCCTCACAGTGCCAGGGATCCAGGTTCAATTCTCGATCTGGATCACTGTCTGTGTGGAGTTTTCATGTTCTTCTCCCGTGTCTGCGTGGGTTTCCTCCCCATAATCCCTGATCCCCTTATTAATCAAGAGCCTATCTAGCCCTGTCTTAAAGACACTCAATGACCTGGCCTCCACAGTCTTCTGCGGCAAAGAGTTCCACAGATTCACCACTCTCTGGCTGAAGAAATTCCTCCTCATCTCTGTTTTAAAGGATCGTCCCTTTAGCCTGAGATTGTGCCCTCAGGTTCTAGTCTTTCCTACTAGTGGAAACATTCTCTTCACGTCCACTCTATCCAGGCCTCACAGTATCCTGTAAGTTTCAATAAGATCCCCCCTCATCCTTCTAAACTCCAACAAGTACAGACCCAGAGTTCTCAACCGTTCCTCATACGACAAGTTCTTCATTTCAGGGATCATTCTTGTGAAGCTCCTCTGGACCCTTTCCAAGGCCAGCGCATCCTTTCTTAGATATGGGGCCCAAAACTTCTCTCAATACTCCAAATGGAGTCTGACCAGAACCTCATACAGCCTCAGAAGTACATCCCTGTTCTTGTATTCTATGGCAGAGGATATGGATGGAAAGTAATGGGGGGTAGTGATCAGAGACAGAGAAGGTTAAGATGGGGCTAACAAGTCCATATGAAGTGGCAAGGTCAAGGGGTTTTCTTGAGAAGCGAGCTCATAATTCCCAACTAAAAAGTTCAGGTCCACTATTTAACTGAATATGCATAATACTATTGAAGAAACATGGGAATAATTAACCCGTACCTAATGCAATAGTTATATCTCTTCGTAGTGCAAATCCAACCAGTCTTTGAGATTCTTTTGATACAATGACGGGAAAACCATTGTACGTCGTTTCATTTATCGTAATTTCTAGGTCTTCAACCGTCATGTCATCCTGCGTCAGGACTGAAAGAGGAGTCTCATTTCTCCGAGGCCGCATCACATCTGCGGCCAGCGTCGTATGAGTGAACTCTTCTTTAGCATCGAGGAATGGATATCCATTCAGGCGGATGTGTGATTCGTAGATGCCTTCCCTGCCAAATGCATCGCCAACCCACTTGCTGGTCATTACAGCTGCCATGAGAGGGACAATGTACTCCAGTCCACCAGTCAGCTCAAAGACAATTACCACTAAGGAAACTGTCATCCGTGTCACACCACCTATAAAACAAAGAAAAAAATTTAATTCAAAAAATATGTCCACTCATTGTCCACCCATCCCACATTTCATCACATTATGCATTCAATAAGCTAGTACGTCTCCTTCACACTTCTGGTAAGGAACAGGGGGAGAATTTCACACTGGTGAGAACTCTTTGCAGTAATCACTCACTGTATGTAGTTACAATCCCTATGGGGAAACCATAAATGACCAACAAGATTTCACTTCTTATAAATATTACTTTAAAGCTAATTGGAATCAATGTAAATTAAGCATGAAATAAAAGGTGAACGATACATCAATTAAAAAGATAAATTACATTTTAAAACAGTCAATACAACATGAATACAACCATCCGCATCACTTTCCCCCGCAAATGTGGCACTAAATAGGAACATAGGAATTAGGAGCGAGAGTAGGCAATTCAACCCTTCGAGCCTGCTCCTCCATTTTATATGATCACGGCTGATCTCCATCTCATCCTAACTCCACTTCCCACAGCCCTTTATCTCGCTTTTGATCAAATATTTATTTATCTCTTTCTTGAATCCATTGATTGATTCCGCATCCACTGCACTCTGGGGCAGTGAGTTCCATCGATTCACACCCGTCTGTGAGAAGTAGCTTCTCCTTATCTCTGTCTTGAACCTGCCCCCCTCTTACTCTATAACTATGACCTCTTGTTCTGGACTGTTCTAGAAGGGGGAACATTTGGTTAACATTTACTTTATCAATCTCATTGAATATTTTAAATATTCCTCAATCAAATTCCCCTTCGTTCTTCTGTACTCCAGCGAGTACAAGCCCAAGCTACGCAAATGCGCCTCATACAACAGGCCCTTCAAACCCGGAATCAATTTAGTGAACCTCTTCTGAACTGTCTCCAGTGCCACCAGATCCTTCCTCAAAGAAGGTGACCAAAACTGAGGTGGTAGAGGTGGGTTGCCTCGCACCCTTTAAAAGGTATCTGAATGAACACTTGGTACATCATAACATTCAGGGCTATGGGCTAAGTGCTGGCTGATGGGATTAGGTTGGAGTCCAGGTGTTTCTAATGTGTCAGTGCCGAAGGGCCTCTTCTGCACTATATGATTCTATGCTGTGTGCAATTCTTACTTTCACTTTTCTAGGTTTAGAAATGGGTCAGATAACATGTAGATTATTCTAATCCAAGCACAAGATCACTAATGATTTGATGCACTGCGGTATTTTTAGTTCATAGGCTTTTGTAAAATTCTGACGCAAATTATTTTAACGGTCATTAGCATGAAGCAATTAACACGGTAGGATTTTAATGCCTAAATCTCCTATTTTGATATCATTGGTAGAATCAGGAGAAAGCAGATGGGTTAAAGAGCTAGAGGACATTGGTTTAAGACGGGTGGCCAAAGAACCAACGGCAAAGTGGGGACTAATGATTTTACGCAGCAAGTGGTTATCATCTGGAGCATGCCGTCTGTGAATGTGGCGGAGGCACATACAATCGGGGCTATTAAAAGGGAATCCGATGAACAGCTGTAAGCACCCAAGGGGAAAAAAACTGCAATGCTCTGGGGAAAGGGTGGGGGTGTGGGACTCACTGGGTTTCTCTTCGATCTAGCAGTGACATGAAGGGCTGAATTCCGTGGCAGGTAGGACTTTGGCTTTGGCAGCACTACTCATAATAGAGAACTTTTTGCCCATCTGCAATGGGGGGGGGGGGAGAGATCAAGCACTCTCTTCAAACTTACTGGCAGCACTTCAGTTATGTACTCACCACCTACTCTTAGCAAGTTCAAGGAAGCGGATTGACTGTTCCTAGTTAACATCTACAAACTACATTAGAATGTTCTGAACTGGTGGTGGTGGGTCAAATCTAATTTTCTTTGGCAAACGAGCTCTTCATGGCAGTTTTCATATCTCAATCAATCATTTCAGTCAACACTGTTTCAGAGTTTGACTTCTGTAGGCAAATTTCAGGGCTCATGTTTTACCCATTATCTCATCGTCCTTCCACTGACCACAGATATTCACCTGATGAACATCCACACAGCTTTGGATTTTTATAGAAATTTATATTCAATGTTCAACTGTTGTATATGAAAACAAAGCTGTGGGCTAGTCCACTGTCAACACAAAGCTGATACAAGGCCGCATCAGGGGAGGCGATGGCCGAGTGGTATTATTGTTAGACTATTAATCCAGAAACTTAGCTAATGTTCTCAGGACCTGGGTTCGAATCCCGCTACGGCAGATGGCGGAATTTGATTTGAATTGAATTGAATAAAAATATCTGGAATTAAGAATCTACTGATGACCATGAAACCATTGTCGATTGTCAGAAAAACCCATCTGGTTCACGAATGTCCTTTCGGGTAGGAAATCTGCCGTCCTGTGACTCCAGAGCCACGGCAATGTGGTTGACTCTTAATTGCCCTCCAAGGGCAACTAGGGATGGGCAGTAAATGCTGGCCAGCCAGCGATGTCCATGTCCCACGAATGAATAAAAATAAATGTTTTTAAACTCTCTTTTTCGAAGCTGCTGCAGGTTCTAGCTTTTATCTGAGCATTATGGTGCTGTGCTCATTTTCTCAGATCAGATCTAGTCCTTGTACATCAGAGTGTAGGGGCGATCATGTAACATGTAACCAAGGAATCTGTGTATAGATGTTCTTCAGAAGAGGGTAACCAAGCAGTTACTTGGATAGCGTAGTCAACACATACCTGAAAATCCAACTTCAGCAATGTCTCAGCAATGGTTGCGAAACATGTTCCGTAACTTGCATAATGCTACAGAAGGAATTCTGCAACTGACAAGCTTGGTTTTTGGCTGAAAAGAGCATTTTCATAATCCAGAGTGCTGTTCTCCCATAAAGTTTGAAGTACAAAGCATAGCCCTCTAAACAGGAAACACAGCCAAACTGTCTAGCATACTAACTTCTTTTTCATTTACAGGAGGTGGGCATCTCCAGCATGGCCATTCCTAGTTGTCCTTGAGAAAGTGGTGGTGAGCCACTGATTGAACCGTGCCCGTCCATATAATAGTCCTGCAGTGTTGTTCGGGTGGGAATTCAAGGACTCAGCGTCAATAACCAAATAGTGATATATTTTCAAATTAGAATAGTGTGCGACTTGGAAAGTGAAGGGGTTAAAATCATTGAATGCAGTAGAGTTCCCATGTTAATTGAGTACAGCACAGTTCACTGGAAGCTGTTCTGAAGATATTTCATTGCATTTCTCACACTTTCAGACGAGCGGCACAAACAAGCTGACCAAGGGACAGAGAGTGAGAACTCTGATAACCATAAGCCACAATAGCAGGTGTGGATGTTTGGATGGTGTAACCATGTAGGCATCCCTTATTAATAATTAATCATTATAATTAGATGAGCATGTAGAGGCTATAACCGGTTAACAATATTCACCTGACATAAATGAAGTAATCAGAACTATTAGTTGTAATTGGATATCAATGCCTTCAGAACAAATGTATACTTGCAATTGATATATGCAAATTACTTGTAAGATATGCAAAGAAATAATTGTGCATTCCATGTGTCGCTCAGGAAGTCTGCTTTGGAGAGAGTACAGAAAAGATTTACCAGGATGTTGCCTGGTATGGAGGGCATTAGCTATGAGGAGAGGTTGGAGAAACTTGGTTTGTTCTCACTGGAGTGACGGAGGTTGAGGGGAGACCCGATAGAAGTCTACAAGATTATGAGAGGCATGGACAGAGTGGATAGTCAGAAGCTTTTTCCCAGGGTGGAAGAGTCAATTACTAGGGGGCATAGGTTTAAGGTGCGAGGGGCAAGGTTTAAAGGAGACGTACGAGGCAGGTTTTTTACACAGAGAGTAGTGGGTGCCTGGAACACGTTGCTGGGGGAGGTAGTGGAAGCGGATATGGTAATGACTTTTAAGGGGCGCCTTGACAAGTACATGAATAGGATGGGAGGAGGGATATGGTCCCCGGAAGCGTAGGGGGTTTTAGTTAAGTCGGGCAGCATGATCGGTGCAGGCTTGGAGGGCCGAAGGGCCTGTTCCTGTGCTGTAATTTTCTTTGTTCTTTTGTTCTTTGAAGTCTGTATGCCACCTTGTGGAAGGTCGGCCTTTACTCACTCTCTATAGCGTGAGTAAAGGCTGACTTAAAACTCCAAAAGCTTTGTCTGGTCTGTCGAGGGTGCGAGCTACGAGTTTCCTGGAGGGAAGCGAAATTCTGTATGAGAAGAGAACTCAGAGATAGTGACATTCCTTTGTACCTGCTGCCCTTGTTCTTCTAAGTGGCAGAGGTCACAGGTTTGAAAGGTCCTGTTGGAAAAGCCAACATATGCATGTGGTTATAAACTGCAGCTACTGTGTGCTGGTAGTGGAGGGAGCGAATGCTTAAGCTGGTGGATGGGGTGCCAAACAAGCAGGCTGCTTTGTACTGGATGGTGTCAAGCTTCTTGAGTGTTGTTGGAGCTGCACTCGTGCAGAATATTCTATCACTATTTCAAGGCAGTTGGGACTATTTCATTGCATTCCTGGTTTGTGTTTTGTACATGTGCCTTGGAAATACTTTGAAGAGTCATGAGAGGAGTCATTTGCTGACCTGCTGTTGTAGCCTCAGAATTGCTGTGAGTGGTCTTATTAAGTTGCTTGATTTAAAATCCTCATTATTCATCCACAAATCCATAAAGGGCCTGTACCTTGGTAGCTTCTTTCAGTTTTGAGTGTCCTCTACCATTTGTCCATTGGCCTCAAAAAACATCAAAAGTCAAGAAAATTACAGCACAGGAACAGGCCCTTCGGCCCTCCAAGCCTGCACCGACCATGCTGCCTGGCTGAACTAAAACCCCCTACCCTTCCGGGGACCATATCCCTCCATTCCCATCCTATTCATGTATAAAGAACAAAGAAAATTGATAAAGAACAAAGAAAATTGATAAAGAACAAAAAAAGAGTTGCTGGTCTAGGCCCCAGGCTCCTTCCAAATCATCAAGCACCACTTGATACACCCCAAAAAATAAAACAAAAAGTTAACTCCAGAACTGATACTTTTTTTTTGGCACATGGTGAACCATGGATTAATTCTTCAGATATTGATCCACTCCAGTGGTTGGTAAGGAACACAAGATAGCTTTTTACACATGCATGTTTTGCCCCCTGCCATTCCTTCCTACTCCTTAGGGAAACTCTTATGTACCATAGAACCATAGAAAATTACAGCTCAGAAACAGGCCTTTTGGCCCTCCTTGTCTGTGCCAAACCATTTTTTGCCTAGTCCCACTGACCTGCACTTGGACCATATCCCTCCACACCCCTCTCATCCATGAACCTGTCCAAGTTTTTCTTAAATGTTAAAAGTGACCCCGCATTTACCACTTTATCCGGCAGATCATTCCACACTACCACCACTCTCTGCATGCATCCACCTGTGACGTCACTTTTAGGGAATTCTGTACCTGTATTCTGTATACAGTACCTGTATGTACTTACCAGCTGAACCATACATTTTTAGGCTATGCAAGTCCCCAGGAAAAACTCTCTCAGAACTACAATTTATTCACTGCCAATGAAGATCACTTACCCAAACAAGCTGCAGCACCAACCATTGCATACAGGCCTGGAGTAACACAGTCAGCTCCAACATTACACCACTGGCTAAATATGAACCAGTCATGGTGATAGTAGGCCAGCTGCTCCACTGCAATCCCCACAATCCTTCCAGCAATGGCACCGATTGCCATGCTTGGTATGAAGAGGCCTGAAGGTACCTGCAAAAAAAAACACAAAACGAAGAGAAATCAAACAAGCAAAAGGACCTTATTATGAAGATTTTAGTGACATGCTACATAACACAGGTTATGACAATATTGATCTGTTTAACTTGATTCATTGCACACACACAGTATCCATTGGAATTCATAAGGTCTTGTGCGTTTAAAGATTTTTTCATTGACCATTTTTAATTGTTTCTTACCTAGACTGTGGAGAAACATCCAACCTCCATTCAGCATCAGCAGAATATACTGGGAGACCAACATTTCAGCAAGGCCACTCTGCTCCTCCAAGTTAGTTGTTAATGCTATTTTTTTCCCTCTAGTTCACATTCTCGGACAAATACAATGGACCAGGACAGTGTAAATTACACATTTGCTTAGGGCAGCCGATGCAAAGTCCATTCCAGGCCTATGGGAATACTATTTCAAACCACAGCCTTTACCCAGACTTTGAATCTCTTTTAACTGTTTCTCATCACATCATGGTATCTTCCATAACAATGACTTAACTTTAAACAGTTGACTAATTTTCTCCTGGAAGGATGCCAATTCCCTGCAGTGATACTGGTTTTGTGGGTGCCAGTTACTTGCCTAATCTAGGTGATTGACTAATCGGTTGAATTTTTTGAGGAGGTCACAAGTCTGAAAGTGTGAGAAATGCAATGAAATATCTTCAGAACAGCTTCCAGTGAACTGTGCTGTACTCAATTCACATGGGAACTCTACTGCATTCAAGGATTTTAACCCCTTCACTTTCCAAGTCGCACACTATTCTAATTTGAAAATATATCACTATTTGGTTATTGAAGCTGAGTCCTTGAATTCCCACCCGAACAACACTGCAGGACTATTATATGGACGGGGCATGGTTCAATCAGTGGCTCACCACCACTTTCTCAAGGACAACTAGCAGGTGTGGATGTTTGGATGGTGTAACCATGAAGGCATCCCTTGTTAATAATTAATCATTAAGGGAGTGCCTACGATGCGACCTTTAGGACTTCCGTGGGTTTTTGATAAGATTTCACTTGGGCAATTATTAGCGAAAGTGAGAACAGAATTGAATATACACCTATGAGTGTGTGGCCAAACTCCTCTCCAACTCGATTTTCAAGTTTGCTGATGACACCACACCGTAGTGGGTCAGATCTCAAACAATGACGAGACAGAGTACAGGAATGAGATAGAGAATCTGGTGAACCGATGCGGCGACAACAATCTCTCTCCCAGTTTCAACTAAACAAAGGAGACTGTCATCGAAGAGAACATGCCCCTGTCTATATCAACGGGGATGAAGTAGAAAGGGTTAAGAGATTCAAGTTTTTAAGTGCCCTGATCACCAACAATCTGTCCTGGTCCCCCCATGCCGACACTATAGTTATGAAAGCCCACCAACGCCTCTACTTTCTCAGAAGACTAAGGGAATTTGGCATGTCAGTTACAACTCTCACCAACTTTTACAGATGCACCATAGAAAGCATTCTTTCTGGTTGTATCACAGCTTGGTATGGCTCCTGCTCTGCCCAAGACTGCAAGAAACTACAAAAGGTCATGAATGCAGCCCAATCCATCACGCAAACCAGCCTCCCACCCATTGACTCTGTCTACGCGTCCCGCTGCCTTGGCAAAGCAACCAGCATAATTAAGGACCCCCGCACCCGGACATTCTCTCTTCCATTTCATTCTCTTTTCCATTTCTTCCGTCGGGAAAAAGATACAAAAGTCTGAGGTCACGTACCAACCGACACAAGAACAGCTTCTTCCCTGCTGCCATCAGACTTCCAAATGGACCTACCTCGCATTAAGTTGATCTTTCTCTACACCCGAGCTATAACTGTAACACTACATTCTACACTCTCTCGTTTCCTTCTCTATGAACTGTATGTTTTGTCTGTACAGCATGGAAGAAACAATACTTTTTACTGTATACATGTGACAATAATAAATCAAATCAAAGATGGTACACTTTTGATTTGGGCAGTAGGAGACAGAGTGGCAATCAAGGTGGCATGTGGAAAATAGCCCTGACGAAAAGTCATGCGGACTCAAAGCATTAACTCTTGTTTATCTCTTTACAGATGCTGTCAGGCCTGCTGAGTTTATCCAGCATTCTCTGTTCTTATTATGGGAAAGAGTGGTTCCCAGAGATGAGTTCTACAGTTTACTCTTTTCATCTTATTTATTAATGGCTAGAATGAAGGTACTGGAAAGTTTGTAGATGACAAAGCTATGAGGAATAGCAAGTAGTGCAGATGGGAGTAGAAAGTTGCAAATGGACACAGGTAAGTGACTCGGAAATGGAGCTCAATGTGGGCAAGTATAAGGTCATCGACTTCAATGACAAGAAATTACATAAGCAACAGGAGAAAAATTAGACCTTTCGAGACTGCTCTGCCGTTCCATACATTCTTTCTGATCTCCTACCTCAACTCCACCTTCCTACACTATTCTCATATCCCTCGATTCCCTTAGTATACTGAAATCTATCAATCTTAATCTTAAATATACTCAATGCCTGAGCATCCACAGGCATCTGGCTATAGAATTCCAAACATCTGCAACCCTTCAAGTGAAGAAACCTCTCATCTCATTCTTAAGTGACTAACGCCTTAAGCTGAAACAGTGACCTTTAGTTCCAGATTCCTAAACCAAGGGAAACAGCCTCGTTGCAGATTACCTAATGTGCTCCTTCAAAAATATGTTTCAAACATTTTAGATTCTAGAGAATACGTGCTTAGTCTGCTCAGTCACTCCTCATAGAACAATCCTATCTCAGGAATCTCATGAAACTTGGCTGTACTTCAAGATAAGTATATCATTGGTAACATACTTGCCTCTAATCAAAAGTTTGAGAATTTGAGTCCCACTCCAGGACTTGTGCACAAAAATCAAGGCTGAGACTTCAGTACAGTACTGAGAGACTGCTGCAGTGTCAGAGGTGCTTTCCTTTGGATGAGACATTAAACTAAGGCCCAACCCTCGCAGGGGAGTGAAAGAACCCATTGCACTATTCAGAAGAGGAGCACGGAAACTTCCTGTGATGAATATACAAGGACACTCAGCTCCCTTTAAATATCAGCACTTCCCAGATTCTCACCATTTAAAAAATATAAATTGGAATATTTTCTAAACAGTGATAAAATAGGTATTGTAAAGGAGCAGAGAGAAGTACTGCTTCATTTATATGCACCTTAACCAGATCTCATTTGTCTCATCTTATGAAGGATAAAGGTTAAAATAAAGTTTATTTATTGTCACAAGTAGGCTTGCATTAACGCTGCAATGAAGTTGCTGTGAAAATTCCCTAGTCGCCACACTCTGGTGTCTGTTCAGGCGCACTGAGGGAGAATTTAGCACGGCCGATAAGGATATAGTGGCCACGGAGGGGATGAGAATGCAACTCGCCAGAATGTACCCAAGTTTATAAGATTGTTATGAGGACAGGTTGCATAAAATTGGTCTGTATTCCTTTGAGCATTAGGGATTGGAGGGTGATTTTATCTCGGCATTTAAAATGGTAAAAGGATTTGACAGGGTAGATGCAGAGACACCATCCAGAAAGCGCTTTTTCATACAACATAGAATCATAGAATCCTACAGGAGGCCATTCGGCCCATCAAATCTGCACCGACCATAATCTCACCCAGGCCCTATTCCTGTAACCTCATACATTTACCCTCGTGGCACGGTGGCACAGTGGTTAGCACTGCTGCCTCACAGCACCAGGGAACCGGGTTCGATTCCCGGCTTGGGTCACTGTCTGTGTGGAGTCTGCACGTTCTCCCCATGTCTGCGTGGGTTTCCTCCAGGTGCTCCAGTTTCCTCCCACAGTCCATAAGACGTGCTGGTTAGGTGCATTGACCCAAACAGACGCCAGAGTGTGGCGACTAGGGGAATTTCACAGTAATTTCATTGCAGCGTTAATGTAAGCCTTACTTGTGACTAATAAAATAAACTTTAAACTTTAGTCCCCGTGACACTAAGGGGCAATTTAGCATGGCCAATCCACCTAACCCGCACATCTTTGGAAGAGATTAATGTTCTGAATTCCATTTCTATGAAGATTGAGGTGATCAACTTAGAGTCATAGAAGTTTAGAGCATGCCGCCCCTTTTTTAACCCCTAACCCCAATTGCCTGCGTTTGGCCCATATATAGAAGTTAAGACCACCTGTACATCAATGACCCTATGCAAAATATTTTCTAAGAACTTGCATTCTTTTCAACCTAAACGTTACCAAACACCAAACTATAGGGTCCTTTTCAATCACTGTTTTTGCAATTTAGTCACATAAAATAACAAAACTGCATTGTGTGCGTTACCAAATAAAGTCCCCGTATACTAAATAAACTGCTCACCTTGAAATCTGTCACTAACAATTTTGTTTAAATTAAGTGATAACATATCAATATTACGTTTAGCTTAATTTAAAAATTGCTTCGATGAGAATGGAGTAAGTGCTTGGTTTGCCAATTGAAAAAATAACTAATTTGCAACATTTAATACATTAAAAAAAAATACATAATGTTACATTAGGGGCCTCGAGTTCTTTCATGCCAAAATTACCCGCCCCAGGTAAAATGAACATTGCAGGGAAAAAAATGCAAAAATTACTAGATTACTTCTGAAGTTGGAAATATTTGCAATGTCAGGACACACAAAATTATTCTTCAAAAATATTGGAAGGATCGTAAATAGATGGAACTCTCTCCCCAAAAGGCTATGGATGCTGGGAGACGTTCAAGATTGAAAGAGATTTTAGCTCGGTATAGAAAGAGGGACATGGAACAAAGTTAGAAAAATTGATTTGAATTCAGCTGATATCTAAATGCTGGTGAAGCAGATCCGAGGGGCCAAACATCCTCCTGTACATAATTTTCTACTACCAGAACAAACTATTCTTCATGTGTGAGCTAGTCACCGAGTGACTGGCATACTGCAAATGTGAGGGCCTTCACAGCCAAGCCCCTTTGTTGTCATCTTGCGATGCATGAATATTTTACAATTCTTGCAGGGACTACAGGACAATCAGAAATAAGATTGCCAGCCAATGAGCCCTCCTTATTATCCAAGAACATAAAGGCCAACTGCAACACACCCACAGCTGATCCAACTCGCTCCTGAACCCAACACAGATCTAGGATTAAATCTGTTACCTTCCTGTCTCCTTGGCTTAATTATTTGCTGAATGAACACGTGAATGTTTAGGAAGGGGGAATGGATAACTTTGATTTACGTTACCACCTTCTGGCCCTGGCCACTTAAGGATTGAACTTAGGCCATAGATGGTTGAAATGGCTAAGTATACAGATGTTATTTAATCCACTTATACCAAAATTAAACTCACCAGTCTGTTGTTTTAAGTGTACCATTAAGGGTATGATTGTACAAATTAACAGACTCCTGCGAACAGCTAAACATTCTACTTAGCTAGAGGATAAAACATCTATTATGGATGGGTTACCTTAATTCCAAACGTGAAGATGGTCATAATAATCTTAAATATAAGTGCCAATGCCAGTTTTCCTATGGCATCGTAAACTCCTTGACCAGCTGGTCGGTCCGGAATGTCGTCCAACAGTTTACTGACATTTGCATCAGTCTGGTAATCACATAGGGGTGAAGATTCTAGAGGCCCACAGTCGGTAAAAAGTTCTTTGATCAGCTCACTAGTGTTCTTCCTTGTGTACTGATTAGGAAAGGCGACCACTGCGGTGATGACGGTCACGGTAATGACTTCCAGGACAGGGAACTTCCCAAACTTTGTGGTTTTCCGACGTCTGCACCAAGCAATGTTAGCACGGATGAAGAAGGCTCCCCACAACCCCCCGAATACACCCAAGAGGATGAAAGGGATCAGTTCAAACAAGTACCACGGTGTGTGATACTCCACGTAAAACAGGACCAGACGGCTGTTTCCAAAAGGATTAATGGAACGCAAGACGAAGGCTGCCACTAAAGCAGCAAAAAATGATCTCCAGAGAGTTTTTAAGGGAAAATAGTAGCTCACCTGCAAGAAAAAGATTTCAAATGGTGATTTTTTTTTTAACTACGATGTTTCAAAAGCTTTTCAATAAAGAATTTACAATAAACTGGTCAAGTAAAATCACTGAAACCATTTTAGAAGGATTGATAATAATGAGGAAATTGGTGTTTCTTTTGTCTGCCTGAAATATATT
This sequence comes from Mustelus asterias, assembly GCF_964213995.1. Lineage (NCBI taxonomy): Eukaryota > Metazoa > Chordata > Chondrichthyes > Carcharhiniformes > Triakidae > Mustelus > Mustelus asterias. Next base: position 134,326,476 of record NC_135806.1, read on the forward strand.
TCATTATAAAAGGGCTTTTTGCCAATGAACTAATTTGTTAGGCATCATGGTGTGAAGTGTAAAGGCTGGCGGCTGTTTGGAAGTGTTTAATGAGATGGGGATTCTAAACTAATCTCAGCCATTCATACGAATGTATTAAAATGATGGGTAGGGAAAAACTGTCTGGTCCATCAAGCATGCCCCATGATGGCTGGAGTACCATAACTAGACAGCTCCTACTTGACCCACAGTCAGGGAATCTTCTGAGAGAAGCAAAAGATTAGAGAAAACCCCAGGGGCAATAAGGAAAAGAAAATCTGGAAAATTATTTTCTGACACTCAACATGGTGATCAAAACAAATGCGATATCAGGAGCAAGCAATATGAATTCTGTTAGAGTGTATTAGACCAAATGAGGTTTTGTTGTGGCTACATATTAAAACTGGCTAAACCTTGCATGCAAGGTTACTTGGACTGTCCAAAAATAGCATAGCGATTTTGTTCAGTGTTAATTTATAAAGCTGTCTTTTTTGCCTCTTCAGAGAAATCAAGTGAGGAATATGGTTCAAGATCTCATTCTATAAGTAAATTAAGTTTATTTATTAGTCACAAGGATTACATTAACACTGCAATGAAGTTACTGTGAAATTCCCCTAGTCGCCACACTCTGGCGCCTGTTCGGTTCAAACACCTAACCAACCCGTCTTTCAGAAAGTGGGAGGAAACCGGAGCACCCGGAGGAAACCCACGCAGACACGGGGAGAACGTGCAAACTCCACACGGACAGTGACCCAAGCTGGGAATCGAACCTGGGTCCTTGACACTGTGAAGCAGCAATGCTAACCACTGTGCTACCGTGCCACCCAACTGTTACTAAGGGGCATGAATGTCCCTTGAATCTACAATTGTCATTCAAAATGCAGTACCAGAGACGTACTTAAATACAAGAGCTTGATGAACCAACTGTACCATATAAATCATAGTTGTTTTGCATTCTTCTATCAATTTAATTCATTGAATTTAATAACTTCACCAGCATTTATAAATAAATGTAATTAGTTATTTTCAGTCAGCTTGTAAAATTTTGGTTTGATCTCAAGGGAGTGTGCGAGAGCAGCATTAGGTTAATTCTAGTCCATTAGCAATTGACTTAACTGTTCAACCCTGGGGTTGTTTAATTTGCATATTGCCAAAAGACAAAGGATACAGTCAAAATAAATCAGGCCATCATTCAATGAAAATGGCACAAAAGAACTGAAAACATTAATATGGATAACACTAATATGTGCTGTCCCTCAATAGTGAACTTTTTATTCATAAATATAGATTTCAGTTTTGTCAGAAATGACTACTTCCCAGGAAACTACTTTTCTCTCTTTCATAAGGTTTCTAATTGTTTGTCCTGCAATTTGTCAAGTAGGCATGCAAGAGAAGTTTGGATTATGTCTGTTGCTGTAAGGTATATAATTTCCTCTCTTCACTTCCTCTGCTTCTTTTTGCCATCTGTTTCATTTGCTTGGATTGTTGATCGATCCACCTCCTTCTGCATCCTCTATCCTCCCTGATTGCTTCTACACGAGTGAAGTCCCCGCGGTTCCGCAAGCAAAAGACGACAATGTGAACGTGGGAGTCATTTCTAAAATATTTTGGGAACATGGTTTTATTGTGTAAAGAAGGCTGTGCGTATGTGTGTCCATGATTAATTAAACTGGGGTAAGGCGAATAGAGACAACATTTATGTTGAGATTCGAGAGCAAAAAGGGTAAAGGTGCTGGATGCATGCATTTGTAATGGGAGGCTGCGGTGAAGTTTGAATTACAAGTAAATAGGCTGTTTTTGTTTTCAAATTTGCATTAGGAGATAGGTAGAGACTTAGCTTTTCAGCTGTTAAATTTCAAAGGTGAGTCTAAGGGACCTTTACAGCTTACAAAGGTTTCAGAAGTAAATAAGGAATCATTATTAAATTTTATTTAGCCTGAAAATGGGGGCAATAGGAGAACATGAAAGACTTTTATATTTTGTGAAAGTTGAATTCAAAGAGGTGCCGAGGACAATGGAATCTGAGAAGAAAAGGAAAACAGATATTTAAGGAAAGATGTGCGGCTGTGTGAAGGAGATGTTCTGAGATCAGCTCTGTGCTGAAAAAAGGTGTGAAATCTGAAACAACCATGCAATTTTCAGGCCAGAACAGTCGTTGTTCCCAGAAAGCAGCTTTTTCTGAACTTCCTTGGATTTGCACAGCAAAGAAGTCGTGTGATATAACTTTACTAAAGTAGCAGCAATTATTGCTTTGGGTAATATTACTGGATTTTTATAGTAAAAACATCTATAAGGGAGTCGTTGCCAAGAACACTCGTGTGTCCTGACCAGTTGGGGTTCTTGGGGGAATGTTTTGTAAGACTGTTTTAACTGTGTACCTTTAATCTTTTGTGCCTTAAGTTTTTTTCTTCTTGTTAAGAACTCTTTTAATTTTTAAAATCCTAAAGGTGTTACTGGAGTTCTGTGCTTCTAGGATCAGTGTTTTTTCCTCTTTGTTTTCAAAACACGAAAGGTTATGATCAGTAAGGCAGGTTTCCCTCTGGGATCTAGCTTGTTCAGCAAATAACGTCTGCTGTGGTCGTCACAATAGACTGCTAAAACTTTGAGGAAACTCATCTACAGGTATAGGTGTAAATTGTGCGAGCACAAAATTGCAGGTGTGTTTTGTGTGATTGTTCGATATGAATTAGCCTCACGCTAAGCCTTACAGTAGCCAAATAACACTGCCTGAAATAGGGTAGCCTCACTCCACTTACTCAGAAATCAAATCGAGTTTTGACGTCACATTTAACACTGCACCTTCCGAGCAACAAAACTGCTTCACACTCCCACTACTGGAATGTGCATATTTAATATTCTATTCATTCAGTAAATGTACCCTGAGATGTTAGTAACTGACAAATAGTGCATAATCATTCATTACCTCTTCCAAGCTAAAAAGGACACCACCAATTGGAGCACCAAAAGCCACAGATACCCCAGCTGCAGATGCCGCAGACAAAACCTATGGAAAGCAATAACAATCTTTTAGCTTATATTAACTTGAATAAACCTGGTTTACACTGACATCTTTCTGAAATGAGAGGCACAGCGGGGTCCAAAAATCCACTTAAGTTGCACTGCAATTTGTCTCAAGTCAGAAAGGAAAATCAGTTCATTTGACATTTATTTTTTCCTGTCCTATTGTCAAGTCTTACCAAATTTATGGTGTTGAAAGCTTTTATGATAAACAGTTAAATTAATAGGATATATAAAGAATATTAATAGGAAGTTAGAGGGAAAACTGGAATATCCCTATTTTAAATTGTTTTTATTCTGCTCGAGATGAATGAAGCAACAGTTCAACACTTGTGCAGATAACATCATTTACAAAATGAAACTCTCCATGCAAACAGATGCTGTACCAATTTCCCACACAACAGGATCCAATGATCAAAATCAGATGAATGGCTGTTTAATTGAATCCTTTACTCTGAAGCTGTTGATTAATCCTGCCTCATTGCTCATACAAGGTCTAGAATCACCTGCTATGCAAACGTGCTGCTCTAAGAAATTGTGCTGAGTACACTCCAGGAACTCATGGATACCTTTACCAATCTGATTTGCCGGTTCCATATTTAGATTAACTTCATCCATGATTATTAAAATACCTTTCTTGCATATCCCATTTATTTCTTCCTGTATTCGCTGTCCTACAGTGTAAATATTGCTGGGTGACCCACATAAAGTACTCCCATAAGTGATCTCTTACCTTTCCTATTTCTTATCTCTACCCAAACTGATTCTCTGATGGACAGGAGGTGGTGCAGTGGACTAATAATCCAGAGGCCCTGGCTAACTAATGCTCCGGGGACATGGGTTCAAAATGTATCATGATGGAAATTGAATTCAATTAATAAATCTGAAATAGAAATCTCATCTCAGTAATGGATTGTTGTAAAACAAGCATCTAGTTCACCAATGCTCTTTAGGGAAGGAATTCTGCCATTCTCACCTAGCCCAGACTACATGCAACTCCAAACCCACAGCAATGTGGTTGACTCTCAACTGCCCTCTGAAATGACCTACAAAGTTACTCAATTAAAGGCAATTAAGGATAGCAAATTAATGCTGGTTTTGGAAGCGACACTCACATCACAAGAAATGAATAAAGAAAAACAACATCTTGCTCTTTCAAACTAAAGGGGTCTCTCACTACTGTGCAGTCGTCAGAGCTACCCCACTAATTTTTCCTAGCTTTTCTATCTTTCCAAAATGTCAAATATCCTTGAATATTTAGGTCTCAGCGTGGTCACCTTACAACCATGTCTCTGTAATGTTAACAGGTCACAGATGTTCATTTCTATCTGTCCGAACAACTCATCCCTTTTGTTCCAAATGCTGCATGCATTCAGATACAGGGCCTTTAACTCCATCTTCTTACCATTTTTGCAATATTTGGCCTTATCTGCTGATGCGCGATTATGTTTGTACTCTTGGTCCCTTCCTGACTCACTCCAGACATCATTACCCAAATCGCTACCCTGCTCTATTATTTCTCCCTTCCCATTTAATTTACCATATCTCCTCTCACTTGATTTCTTCCCCCCACCCCCCCTTCCCCCGCCCCACTATTCAGTTTAAAGTTCTCTCTGCTGTCCCAGTTATACAACTTGCCAGAACACTGGTCCCACAACAGTTCAGGTGAAGACCCGTCTTAAAAGTGCAGCTCCCACTTTCTTCAATACTGGTACCAGTACCCCACGAATCAAATGAATGACTGATTTAATTCCTTTAATGGTGGTATTTGGTTGAAGAACAAAATTGTCCAAGGGAGTCTTCAGTGCAGTGTTCTGACTCAATGACAAAACTGTTACCAAATTAGCAAATATGGGATGTGCTTTAAGTTCCATTTGCCCACCTTCGCCCATTTCCCCCATGCCAGCCTCTGACCTTGCTGACTTCTTCACCAGGCCCACCAATGAAGTCAATACTTTTGTCACTGGCTTTAAAAGCTACCTTGGTCTGGCACGCCCTACCTCCTCCAGTCCCATGTCCCTCCTGAACATTTCATTCCTCTGATTCTAGCCCTCTATGCTTCCCTTCACTTTCTTTGACCCAATATTGGTGACTGAGCCTTCATCTATCCCTGACCGTTTTTTAAAAAAGGTATTTCCCAATACATCTCCATTCTGTATTCCTTCCTCCACCATTAATTACTTCTCAAACAACTTATTTAATCTAATCCTCAGTAGCCTTTCCTCATCCCTTCCTGTCTTGGTACACACTTCCATTGCACTGATTTTTAAATCACCTTTGGATAGGTTTACAGTAAAATGCACTGCAGAAACAAGCTATTTTTGCTCATAAAGCAAAAATTTAGTCAAAGAATATTTATCTTTTTTGATAAACTAGATAGCACTACAAAGAGGACACAGCACCAGAATGCCTTTGAATTCTCAGTGCTTGCATTGCAAGGATGAAGAAAAAAAATCAATTTTTCAAGCCTTGCGACCTTCTAAATAAATGGTGTAAATCTCATTTCCTGGCTCCAGGACAAAGATTATGGCCGGAATTCTCCAGCCATTCACGCCTCACCGCTGTTAGCAAGAGTGAGAATTTGGTGCTCAGCCAAAACTCTGTTCACTGCAGCGGGTCCGGAGAATCCCAGTTGCGGGCAGAGCCAGAGAATCCGACCCACATACTTAAAATGGAAAATAAATCCAAGTTGTTTTCTTATTAGCTCCGAAAGATCTCTGACCAGGTCACCAACATTTTTCCTTTCCTTATTCCCCTTTACTTCTTCCCTTCCGTTCTCATCTTCTCCTTAAGGCATTCATTCTTTGTTGGGATACAGCTTTAAGCAGTGCTCTGCCTAAATAATCATCCTCCATGCTCGAGCTCACACACAGCATCTGCACCCTACGTGATGGAAAAGGACTCCAGAGACAGGTATGTCCTGCCCCGAATCGATGTCCACGTGTAATTTCCAGAAATCGTTGAACAGCAATCAGGGGCATGAACTCTGAATGACTTCCCTCCATCCTAACCCAGAGGCACTGTGGCAAATTGCAGTACATCTACTATTGCCCAGGCTGAGATCAGCCAGCTTGAGAACAGTCTGAGGAATACACCTGGAACCTTTGTCACTTGAATGGCTCAATTACTCAATACCCTTGTTGCAATGTAGCCCAATCCATCACGCAAACCAGCCTCCCCTCCATTGACTCTGTCTACACTTCCCGCTGCCTCTGCAAAGCAGCCAGTATAATTAAGGACCCCACGCACCCCGGACATTCTCTCTTCCACCTTCCTCCGTCGGGAAAAAGATACAAAAGTTTTGGACACGTACCAACCGACTTGAGCAGCTTCTTCCCTGCTGCTGTCAGACTTTTGAATGGACTTACCTTGCACTAAGTTGATCTTTCTCTACACCCTAGCTATGACTGTAACACTACATTCTGCACTTCCTCGTTTCCTTCTCTATGAACGGTATGCTTTGTATAGCGCGCCAGAAACAATACTTTTCACTATATGTTAATGCATGTGACAATAATAAATCAAATCAAATCAATCCCCGTATAAAACAATGATTTAAAAAAAGAGATCCAAACTTCTAGTTAGAAGTAAGAGCTGAATAGGTGACATGACCAGATTTCATGTTTTAAGGGGTTAATTGTAACAGACTAAAAACATTATTGACTAAACTATTTTTACAAGGAACTTACGCTTTAAACCACAGAACTTTTTAGAACTTAAAAAAAAACACCATCACAGCACTGTCCTTTAAGTAGGCATTCAATTCTGCTGAAATTAGTCCCGAGGGTTTCTTTCCTTTCCTAGCTGTTTAACTTTATTTCTGATGTTTCTCCCTTTATCGCAAGCTATGCATCGTCCAACCTTGTTTGAAATCCTCATAAATCTGGTCCTTTTGATCCAGGCACAAACTCCTACCTATATTCCAGTGTGGTGAACCATGGGGACTTTCAGCCTCTAGATGCTCCCTCTCTCCCTGATTCTGGCAGACTGCCTGTGGCTGAGACGTTCAGAAATATCTTAGAAACCCTTCCCCTCTCAAAGCCCATCCAATTGGCAACATGAATCACATGGGCATTGTATCCAGGTAGAAGTGATGATTAGCTATCCTTGCGATCCCAACTCTGATCTTGGAAGTAAGTGGGCCGTTTAAAGCATTACAGTTTAAAATCCCAACATTCTTAACACATTTCTGGGACCTTGGAAATGCTGTCTGCCCACTGTTGGCGCATACACTGCTGCCATTGCCTCCAAGTGTAGACATCTTGCACCTTCTTCCCAGTAGAACAATGTAGGCACTTGTTAATCAAACCAAGTCTGACAGACTTCAAAACAAGTCAAATGACCCCTTTCATTTTACCTTAAAGTCCCAAAACATAATCTTAGAAACCTCATAACTGTAACTACCATAGCCACCACTAGAGCATTGTTTATAGTTTGAGACAGCAAAGAAAACAATCGCCCCATAAGTAACTATAATTTTTTGTTCAGTCTCTAAATCATTATTGTGTCTAAAGCTATGCATTGATGCAAAGGCAATGAATGCCAAAATGTCTCAGGCAACGCCCTTCTAGAACTGAAGTTACTGCAGCCAGTAATTAACCATTTACAGCACTGTTACTGTTCTTTTGATTAATTACACTGCTTATCAGTAACCTTTGCAGCAATATTTCTTCAGCCAATTATAAAAACAGGGCAAAATTTTCCCTACTTCACAGTGGAGGTGGAACATAGATAGAACAGTACAGCACAGTACAGGCCCTTCAGCCCTCGATGTTGTGCCAAGCTTTGTCCGAAACTAAGATCAAGCTATCCCACTCCCTATCATTCTGGAGGAGCATGGAAAGTAATGGGAAGCAGCACAGATGCATTTCTGCTGGGAAATGCTTTCCCAGGCCAAGCTGGGAATTGAACTGGCCACCTACTCCACAGAGACAAAGCCAATTATGCTGGTTATCCCCAATCAGGAATGACTTGGGGCCTTGCTGGCACTTCACTGGTGGCAGAGCAGCCCTCACCAGGTGCGGAGGCTGTGAGCTCAATGGAGATGGTCTGCCTGCAGCAGCCTGGTGGGTCATTGGAGCCAGATAGGTTTCCCCTCCATCCTAATGGACCTGCCAGCCTGGATATTGTTTGTTTCTGCACTGCTGCACTGGCCAGCAAGGGCATTTCCATTTTGAGAAATCCTCATGGTCTCCATCCTGACTCAGCAAGGCCCACCTCACCCAACAGGGCTTAGCAAGGCTCCTGAGCTGCCTGCCCTTCCATTGGGCTTGCAGCAGAGAGACAGCCAGCTGTCTTTAACTGGGCGGCAAATCCAGAGGTGGAAAATTAGGAGAGTGACTCCCCAATAGATTGATGAGCTAGTTTTGGAATGTGGCAAGTGTGGACTCGGAATCACCATTTGGTCCCAATGTTGGGAATCCAACGCCCCTGGCTAAATCCACCCACAAAACCTAAAGAGCTGCTATGGGCTAAAATAATTAAATAACCCAAATGGTACCACACCATAAATCTGCATTAAATCCAACAAACAAAGATTTATTTCAGCTGGAACAGGCAACTTGTACTCAGGGAAAATATAGCATCTGCAAAAATATATCCTTGAGATCATAGGAATCAAAGTTCACTTGTGGGAACAACTGTCTAATTGATGCAAGCAAGCAAAATGTAGCTTTTAAGTTAAAATGACAAACAAAGGAAATTAAGTAATGCTACCTCTCGTTTCTTTGCTTCATTTTTGTTGTATTTTGGGAACAGGTAGGAGAAAATATTACCGCAGCAACATGCAACATGGACAAGGGGGCCTTCCTTCCCCAGGCTAAGCCCTGAGGCAACAGCTAATACCAGAGTGATTGTTTTAATTAGCAAAGTCCATTTGCCCAGGTATCCCCGGATGATGAAGCCACTGAGAATGGTTTTAATCTGTAAAAGAAAAACATAGATGTATTTAAATTTAATGCAAATGTCTTGGACTACATGTTGCTCTCAACAAAACATCAGTAACTTCAGCAACACAGTGTCTCCAACTCCTGCAATTAAAAATCTAGTTTTGAATAGCTACCGTAATACCAGTCAGCAGTGAGAGGCTACTCAATGAAGCAAGCGAAAGTAGGACAAGGAAACCACCTTTATTTTTTAAATTATTTGGTGAAGAGATGTGGGTGGCACTGGCGAGGCCAGCATATGTTGCCCATTCCTAATTTTCCTTGAGAAGGTAGTGGTGAGCCGCTTTCTTGAACGGCTGCAGTCCATGTGGTGTAGGTACACCCGCAGTGCTGTTAGGGAGGGAGTGCCAGGATTTTGTCCCAGTGACAATGAAGGAACGGTGATATAGTCCCAAGTTAGGACGGTGTGTGGCCTGGAGGGGAACCTACAGGCAGCGCTATTCCCAGATTCCTGCTGCCCTTGTCCATCTGGGTGGTAGAGGTTGAGGGGGTTTGGAAGCTGCTTTGGTGAGCTGTAACTTGGAGGTGGTACACAGGGCTGTCACTGGGTGGGTGTCAATCAATTGAGCTGCTTTGTCCTGGATAGTGTCCAGCTGTTTGAGTGTTATAGCTGCGATACATTCAGGCAAGGGGAGATGATCCCGTCACAAATCCTGACTTGCACCTTTTGGTTAGTGGACTGGCTTTGGGGAGTCAGGATGGGAGATGCAAACTTAGGCTTATACCAGAAAATACTTTTTCATACAAAGTGATCAATGAGCTTCTCTGTAAAGTGATGGAAGAGTCACTTAACAATTGGATATTACAATGAAAGGACTGCAAGGTGTTTCTGGAGGGAGAAACTAAGTTTAGTCGGATGACCCAATTACTTCTTGTATGGTAAAATTCTACAATGGGCTTATGAAGTTAGTATTTAATTACAAATCTATAACTGATCACTTGACACAACACCACCTGCTAGTGGACAAAGCTAGCAAAAACTGTACAGTTCTTAATTCCACTTCATGCTTTATAAAGACAATTCTGGTCCAAGTTCCAAATATCCAAGGGGACAAAAGATTCAGTTTAAGCCTGACTCGCTGAGAAAAAGAACTTTTTTTGCTGTTTTCACCATTGAACAATCTGAAGTCATGTACAGAATGATTGATACAGAGTAAAACTCATTACATTCTGTTCAACAAACTGTTTTGACATTAAATGAAAGAGCAGCCCCGATTGAAGAATTTAATAATTGCTCCACTTGCAACTACCAATTTATTAACTTAATTGTAAATGCTGGCCAATGGTGTGCTTGGGGGATCCAAGCCTCAGGGGAACTTGAATAAGACCGTCTAACTCAATTAACTTAATTATTCCAGAAAGCAGAGAGGGAGCATTTTCAACACATCAATTTGGGCTGGATCTGAATTCACAATCCAAAGTTAAATGTTGGTGTGCTAACCCATGCCATCACACTTCATGTAACTTTTAACTGTTTTCCTTATTATTCTACAATCTTCTTCCTGCAAGCTCAAGGGCATCATACACTGCTCTCGGAATTGCCTTAATTTGCTTCTAATTCCGTGGAAGGCCTGACAAAACAGTAAAAAAAAATGCACCGAAAAATAGCAAACCACATAATTTGAGAACATCAATGGCCAAAAGTAATATGGACAATTTTCCAGAGTGTAATCTGGGTAATTTTGTCTGTCAAAACCTACGGCAGAGAACGGAGTTACTAAATGTTTTGACTTTGAGAGATGATCCATGGTTTCACGTTTGGAAAGCAAAACAAAACATGACATAGCTGCCAACCAGATCGACCTTGAGGTGTTCATTCTCCTGAATGGGAGTCTCAAATGGAGGTAAGTCACAGATGACTGCTGCCCAATTATCCACCAGTTCTCATCTCTCACTTTTTCAGGTGTCTTCTTGCTTCCTCATTAAGCCCATTGAGTGGCCTGGAATGGGAGACATCATTCCTGAGATTTTGGTTATTTCCCTGATCTTCCCTGCTACCATCAGACTTTTGAATGGGCCTACTTTATGTTAAGTTGACCTTTCTCCACACCCTAGCTATGACTGTAACATGATATTCTGCACCCTCCCCTTTCCTTCTCCATAAGACATAGGAGCAGAATTAGGCCACTCGGCCCACCAAGTTTGCTCCACCATTCAATCGTGGCTGATATTTTTCTCATCCCCATTCTCCTGCCTTTTCCCCATAACCCCTCATCCCCTTATTAATCAAGAACCTATGTATCTCTTTCTTAAAGACACTCAATGACCTGGCTTCCACAGCCTTCTGTGGCAAAGAGTTCCACAGATTCACCACTATCTGGCTGAAGAAATTCCTCTTCACCTCTGTTTTAAATGATTGTCCCTTTAGTCTGAGGTACCCTCTGGTTCTATATTTTCCTACTAATGGAAACATCTTCTCAACGTCCACTTTATCCAGGCCTCGCAGTATCCTGTAAGTTTCAATAAGATTCCTCCCTCATCCTTCTAAGCTTCAACGTGTTCTCCCCTACGTACTCTATGTGCGGTATGCTTTGTCTGTATAGCGCGCAAGAAACAATACTTTTCACTGTGTTCCAATACATGTGACAATAATAAATCACATCAAATCATGTATCAGTCTCATCTCAGAAGACCCTCTTCCCTTCAGCTTCCAGATCTGCAAAGAAAGCCAGCACTTGAACCTTTACGATAATAAAATCTCCCAGCACAGAGACACTTGGCCCATCATGTCTATGCCAGCAAAGTATTAACGAGAACTTTTTTCCTCTTCAGGTACTAACAAAGCTGCAGCATACTTCCAGCAACTTAAACAAAGTATTTTCAATAATGAACACTTGCTTGGTGTTAATAAAGTCAGCTTGTAAAAGTGGATTTCAGAAAAGAAATTACAGGATCTCACCTCTGGAATTCCGGAACCACAGGCATACGGAGCAAATACCTTCACCAAGGAAACGGCCAGGAAGCCAAATCCCAAGGCCCAAAAAATATACATAATGTAGTTCATTATATAAGAACCTGGTCCCTGGAAAACATTGCACAGTTAAAATAACTCCACTGAAAAATCTGAGGACTTTGTTCATCATTTATCAAACCAGAAGCGCAAGACACAACAAAGGACAAAACTAAATAGATTATTTTTTCCCTTGTTTTCTTCTCCAACAACAGTCACTACTGTGTTTTTGAGATAATTATATGGTTAAACTAAAAATCCGTTCTGCTCCTGTAAAGCTCAATTTATTTCTTGTGGTTATTTTTAGTATCCTGACTGGAAATTGAACACTTTTATTTCAGAAAGATAATCAGCATCAAGCACCGAGGTCTTGCATTGCACAGGGTAACATTCCCTCGACTATTCCAATATTCCTTTGCCCAACTGCAAAGATCACCATTTTACTTGCAACTCCAACCAACCTTAAGACTCAGGCAAAACTGCCAAGTTGGGGCAGTTTTACTCAGTGGGATTGTAGCCAACAGGGAGTTGGTAAACCCATTTAGCAAATCTATGATTAAGCTGTACAGTTTGGGAGGGGTACAGATCCAATGAATGAGAGGGTCTCAACCTGGGGCAATGAGAGGACTACATTTGGCCCCAACATTCTTAGACTAAGGAGTATAAGAAAACAATACAGTTGCTACTTGCATGTGTTATCAAGCAATTAGAGGCAGCACAGTGGTTAGCATTGCTGCTCCACTGTGCCAGGGACCCAAGATCGATTCCCAAATTTGGTCACTGTCTGTACGGAGTCTGCACGTTCTCCCCGTGTCTGCGTGGGTTTCCTCCGGGTGCTCCGGTTTCCTCCCACAGTCCGAAAGACGTGCTGGTTAGGTGCGTTGGCCATGCTAAATTCTCCCTCAGTGTACCTGAACAGGCGCCGGAGTGTGGCGACCAGGGGATTTTCACAATAACACCATTGCAGTGTGAATGTAAGCCTACCTGTGACTAATAAATAAACTAAAACTTTAATCTATCTGCTGGTATCGGTGAGGGAAGAATAAGTTTGGGTGCAATGGGACTGCTCAAACGGATGACATGGCTCAGTAACTGATGGCAATCTTCATCCAGAAAAATACATTAACACAAGTCCTTTCTGGAAAGAAAATAATGACTTACAAATTAAACCCCACCACCCTCTCTCTCCCACACCCCGCAAAAACCAACCAAAACCCTCTATGAGTCAGAGAATCAACTAATTGTTTAATACTTGCAACAGGCCATTGGGAACCTACTTACATCCGCTTGTCCAATTATTAATTCAGCCCATGTTTTCCACTGAGGACACTCGTTTCTTGCTTCAAACGTTGGCTCATTGGATCCCCAGCAGCACTGTTCATGATTAAACCACATTGCGCTCAGACATATGCCTTCCTTTAAGTCAGTCATCCAGTCTGCAGCAATATCTATTAAACCAGCCAAGGCACCTGAAAATCATGAGATGGTGTCACATCTTTAGACGTTAGTTCTCTTCAATTAAAAAATTTAATGCCCCACCCTTTAATAATTATCACAACTCAAGGAATACTCTTGTTTTTGTCAAAACTTAGCTTTTTCTTGGTACAAGGGAACAGAAGTGGGTCATTCATTTAGCCCCTCAAACTAGTTTTGCGAATAAATTTGAATATTTGGCTGATTACATGGAAACATAGAAGATAGGAGCAGGAGGAGGCCGTTTGGCCCTTCAAGTCTGCTCCACAATCATGGCTGATCATCCAACTCAATAGCCTAATCTTGCTTTTTCCCCATAAACTTTGATCCCATTCGCCCCAAGTGCTATATCCATCCGTCTCTTGAATACATTCAATGTTTTGGCATCAACTACTTCCTGTGGTAATGAATTAATGATTAGTATAACAATATCGGACAGGTACACTTCACTGCAGTTCAACAAACTGAGACGGCAGAGCTCCCTCTCTCTGACAACTGCCCCTCCTGTATGTAAACAGTATCAACTACATAGACCAGCAACATCACGCATCTAGAAACTTGCCAAAATGATGGCTAGGCCGTGCATGCTGCAAGTAAAGGCTCTGAGCATTTGGATTCTGGATCTCTGTATTATGGACCAGATCCTGACACGCGCAAACTGACCTTAATGTATAAAACAAGGAGATTGACATGTTGAACAAGAAAGCACAATAGCATAAAATTTCCTTTTAGTTGTCAAGTGGTACCTATACCACATGGACTGCAGCGGTTCAAGAAGGCCGCTCACCACCACCTCACTGAGGCTAACTTGGGATGGACAATAAATGCTGGTCTAGCCAGCGATGTCCACATCTCATGAATGAATGAAGAAGCTTTTTCTTTTGCAAAAGCTTCCCCAAAAGACGTAAACACAAGATACAAATACCCCACTACCTTTAAACAAATGGTATTGAAGGCAGAGTTGGGAAAGTATCTTCAATGGGCAAAATATTTTCCATTAAATTGTTCCGCAAGGAAAAAGGAAACTTAATTTTGGGAGATTTGGGGCTGATTCCTTCCAATGAATGGTACAGCTTGTGCACAGCATACTCTACTTTTAGTAGTGGCTTGCATTTATAAAGTTCCTTTGATATAGGAGAATGTTTTGATGTGCTGCATGGAGGTGTCAGGAAAAACGGGCAACAAACCAAAGGAGCAAAAATTAGAAGGTGTGGCTCAAAGTTTTCAGAGAGTTGAGATTTAGGGAGAGTCTTGAAGGAAGAATGGGTAGGGCAAGATGAAGACATTACAGTGCAACACAATTTAATGGATACAGTAGTTCAGCCAAGGTTGCGGAATCTATAGTTCAACCTCAGACAGATGTCAGGGAAAGGAATGGAGTCAGTGGCTAGGAAACCAAATTTGCAACCGAGGTCAAAGACATTGGCTGGACTTCTCCAGTCTCGTACACCCCGCCACCACTACCAGCGAGAACGGAAAATTTAGCGCTCCACCGAATCTCCATTCACCGCAGCAGGACCAGAGAATCCCAGCTACAGGCGAGGCCAAAGAATTCCAGCCATTGGCTTTGGTCTTTTTAATAATTATTGGGAGGTTATTCTTGTTCATTTAGTACTGGGTGTCAGACAAGCAATTGGACAATTCAGAAGCAGTGGGCAGGCTGAGGGGGGCGGCAGTGAGTTGGTCGCCATCAATGTACGTGTGGAATCTGACAGTGTTTTCAGAAGAGGTCACCAGGGGGCAACATGTAAATGAGAAATAGGAGAAAGCCAAGAATAAAACCTTTGGGAGATATCATAGGGGTAGTAAGAAGGATCATGCCAGTGGTTCTCCAACTGCGACTGGATAGAAAGAATGAAACCAGCCAAGTGGAGGCCCACTCAGCTGGAAAATAACAGAGAGGCACTGGAAGAGACTTGTGCAATATATCAATGTCAACAGCTGGAGACAAGTTAAGAAGGTGAGGAGGAATAGTTTACCTCTGTCATAGTGAAATAGGATGCCTATAGGATGACTTTGATAAAAGTGATTTCAATAATGACAGATTATAAACCTGATTTGGCGGAGTTCAAACATGGAGTTGCAGGTAAAATATACACAGATTGGGAGATGGCAACATATTCAAGGATGACAGAAGAAAGGACTGCTAGAGATAGAGTGGTTGTTTGCAAGAATGGAGGGGTCAAAAATTACATTTTTTGAGAAAGAATGGTGATTCAAGGGAAAAGGGCAATACACGAGGAGCTCATATCAGATAAAAGGGGCCAGGAAGGGAATTGGGGGGGGAATCAGCAGTTCAGTGTCAATAATACTGAGGGGGCAGGAGGTGAATCTCACCGAGATGATGAACTCAGAGTGATCATCAGAAGAGATAGGAGATAAACTGGAGTAAAGTGAGAGTTCAGGGCCAGAGCAGGGAAATCCGAGTGGAATTTTGGCCCAGTGGGATAGGGGATAGAGAGGAAAGCAGCATGATAGCACAGCGGTTAGCACTGCTGCCTCACTGCGCCAGGGAGCTGGGTTCGATTCCCGGCTTGGGTCAGGGTCTATGTGAAATTTGCATGTTCTCCATATCTGCGTGGGTTTCCTCCGGGTGCTCCGGTTTCCTCTCACAGTCCAAAGAATGTGCTGGTTAGGTACACTGGCCATGCTAAATTCTCCCTCAGTTGATCTGTTGTACAACATGTCTACCTTAAGATGGAACACTTCAAAGCTCAGCCCATCCCCTCAGCCACATTAATATAAAACAAAATACTGTGGATGCTGGAGATCTGAAATAACAAGTGTTGGAAACAAGAACACAAGAACAGGCGCCAGAGTGTGGGGACTAGGGGATTTTCACAGCAACTTCATTGCAGTGTTGATGTAAGCCTACTTGTGACAATAATAAATGAACGAAGGTAGCTGAGAGTGCTCAGAAGTCATATGGACTTGAAACAGTAACTCTGTTCTCTCTCCACAGATGCTGTCAGACCTGTTGAGCAATTGTTTACAATTTACATAGATGATTTGGAGTTGGGAACCAAGTGTAGTGTGTCAAAGTTCGCAGATTCAAAGTTCGCAGATGACACTAGGGTGAGTGGTAGAACAAAGTGTGCAGAGGACACAAAGTCTGCAAAGGGATATAGATAGTCTAGGTGAGCGGGCGAGGTTCTGGCAGATGGAGTACAATGTTGGTAAATGTGAGGTCATCCATTTTGGCAGGAATAACAGCAAAATGGACTATTATTTAAATGGTAAAAAAATTGCAGCATGCTGCTGTGCAGAGGGACCTGTATTGATCGCAAAGATTTGGTTTGCAGGTGCAGCAGGTAATTAAGAAGGCAAATGGAATTTTGTCCTTCATTGCTAGAGGGATGGAGTTTAAAAACAGGAAGGTTATGTTGCAGCTGTATAAGGTGCTGGTGAGGCCACACCTGGAGTACTGTGTACAGTCTCCTTACTTGATCGAGGATATACAGGCACTGGAGGGGGTGCAGAGGTGATTCACTAGGTTGATTCCGGAGTTGAGAGGGTTGGTTTATGAGGAGAGACTGAATAGACTGGGACTACACTTATTGGAATTTAGAAGAATGAGGGGGGACCTTATAGAAATATATAAAATTATGAAGGGAATAGATTAGAAGCAGAGACATTGTTTCCACTGGCAGATGAAACTAGAACGAGGGGGTACAGCCTCAAAAATAAGTGGGGGGCAGATTTAGGACCGAGTTGAGGAGGAACTTCTTCACCCAAAGGGTTGTGAATCTGTGGAATTCCCTGCCCAGTGAAGCAGTTGAGGCTACCTCATTGAATGTTTTTAAGACAAAGATAGATAGATTTTTGAACAGTAAAGGAATTAAGGGTTATGGTGAGCAGACGGGTAAGTGGAGCTGAATCCATGAAAACATTAGCCATGATCTTATTGAATGGCAGAGCAGGCTCGAGGGGCCAGGTGGCCTACTCCTGCTCCTAGTTCTTATGTTCTTGTTTCCAACACTTGTTATTTCAGATCTCCAGCATCCACAGAATTTTGCTTTTATATTAACGCGGCTGAGGGGATGGGCTAATCTTTGAAGTGTTCCATCTCAGGGTAGGCATGTTGTACAACAGATCAACTATTGGTTAACTTTCTATTTTGATGAATGTGACACATCATGGTCATGACACACATCACACAGAGTAAAGTATTCACAAGTACAGAGTGGAACGACAGCCTTTTATTTAAAAAAAATCAGTGCTAAAAGACTCCAGCTATTTATAGAAGCTGTGAACTATGAACAAGGATTTGAAATTTAAGAAAATAAGTTACCCTGGCAGTTCTTTTAGAATACTTAATGAGTATTGGAAATATTAATACAGCATAACTATTTTGAACCATGTCTAGTGCTTTCACATCAGGACACTGATACTACTACTTAATTTGCAACCACCCAAAAATAACAAACACATGCCATAAATGTAATTCAATCGAATTAATCATTACGTTGCTCGGTTAAATGTAACCCACAAGTACATGTATCAGCTCAACTCAATAGTAAGGACAAAGTTATCTTGTTTGATACCCACCCAAAACACACACCTCAGCTTTTGACTCCATTCATCTCCCCAGGGATGTATTCAGGAGAAGCTCAATGATGTGTGGGTTCAATGTCCTCAGCCAAGCTTCCAACTCCATGCTATCCATCACTATCTATTTCTAAATCGGCTATTGAAACCCTACCTACATGTGTCGGCTCTAGACTTGTCTCCCGTGATATCCTCAGTGGCTTCTTGAGTTTCGTCATTCACAATCTACAACTAATCCCAAACTCTGCTTTTCCTTCTTATTCTGAGCCAAGTCTATTCCTGTTTCACCCTGGCTTTGCAAATCTTGACAAAGTGAGAAGTCTCACAATACCAGATTGTACCCCATTGTAGATGAGAACAAGAATGTTGAAACCCTTATGTTTTAAGCTGGAAGATAATGAAGATTTACAACGATTTGGAGATGCTGGCGTTGGGCTGGGGTGGGCACAATAAGAAGTCTCACAGCATCAGATTAAAGTCCAATAGGTTTATTTGGAATCACGAGTTTTTGGAGCTGCTCCTTCATCAGGTGAGTAATAGGTGACTCCGAAAGCTCGTGATTCCAAATAAATGTATGAACTTCAATCTGATGTTGTGAGACTTCTTACTGTGCCCACCCCAGTCCAACGCCGGCATCTCCACATCTCTGCAAATCTTCATTATCTTCCAGCTTAAAACATAAGGGTTTCAACATTCTTGTTCTCATCTACAATCCCATCCCCACCATCACATACTCTTCAACCTCCACAACCACGTTCAACCTTAAATTCCAACATGCGTTCTCCATTCCTCTGCTACTGACCTCATTTGCAGCCCCATCCCTCTGCTCCATCTTTAGCCAACCCAACCTAAAACTCTTCTGTCTCCTTCATGCGTCTCTTCCAAACCTATTTTGTAGGCATTTGAAGTGTCAGCTTCAGTCAGTGAAATCCATCATGTGACCCAGCAGAGCGATGGACTCGAGTTCCTCTCTAAAACTTAAGCATACAATATAAATAAACAGAAAATGCTGGAAAATCTCAGCAGGTCTGACAGATCTGTGGAGAGAGAACAGGGCCAACGTTTTGAGCCTGGATGATCCTTCATCAGAGTTCTCCACAGATGCTGTCAGACCTGCTGAGATTTCTCAGCATTTTCTGTTTTTGTTTCAGATTCCAGCATCCACAGTATTTTGCCTTTATCATAGTGCAGTACAATACTGATTGAATGCTACATTGCCAAGGGTGCTGTCTTTCAGGTAAGTTGTTGGATCAGTGCCGCATCTACCTGTCCAGGTGAATTTAAAAGATTCTATGACACCATTTGAAGAGAAGTGGGAGAAAAAAAGATATGCAGAAAAGGAGCAAAAGGAATATGTTCAAGCCTTGCACCTTTTTTGAATTAACCACGAGTTTGAGGAACTTGTAGTTCCCTGTCACTTTCTCCATCGCAACACCTCAGTCGATCAGGGTCAAGACTTGCCAAATAGCACCCTTTACTCTTACAGCATAAATTGTGGTGAGCGTTTGAAATTTGGCATTCTTGCGTTTGACCTGATGAGTGCAAGATGAAAAGCTTTGGCAACATCTCTCTTTACAGCAATATTTAATCCTCCTTCATGTAGTTTACATGATCAACTTTCAAAATGCATAAAAGCACAATTAAACCACAGCTGGACGCATAACACCTGTTGGCAAAATTGCCTACACTATTAGTTACGAAAGTTATATCATAACATGTTTTGTACTCTTTGTGCAAGTTATTTAAATTATATGAAGTCAGCAACATATATGGTTTTTGTGGCTCCTGAGGATTCAGTAAAAAGATAGTCCATTGCTCAGATACTTCTAGGCTTCAGCACTTGAACATAACCCTCAACGTATTTTCACTAATTAGTTCTATATTTCCATTTTAAAACAAAATCATAAAATAAAATGTTTCATTTAGACTTAGTTTACTGAACTTCAACTTAACTGCACTCCGAATTAAAATGATATCTGTGACCTGTGATAGTCTTGTTGTTTCCTTACCCGATGCCAGACCAGTCAGCGTGACAACCAGCCATCCCGACCAGGCATCGTACAGACTTTTTATAAACTCCCACACAGAATCTTTCTTCTTGCTGGTAATCTGGAATGAATAAATATTGAGTTATATCTTATACATGAGGGTTTGTTTGCCACACAGTACTCAACCCTCCTACATAGCATAGAGGTCACAAATGACATACATAGTTTCACAAATATTTTACTGCAGTTCGATAACTTTGAACATTTTTGCAGTCACACTGCAAATCCAGAAGCAACCTGCACACATGCCTCAATTTAAAGTTACAATTAAATAACATTTTAAGGAAATTAAAGTTGCACTGACAAACTTAGACAACATTGCTCTTAATCTCTTGCTGATTCATGAACGTTAATGCTACTCATCTTGCTACAAATTGTGATCACTCACCTGTTGGAATTACACACATGTACGACACACTATCACCAACAACAACTTGCATTTATGTAATGCCTTTACTGCAGTGAAACATCCCAAAGTGCGCAATGATAGCGTTGTCAAACAACATTCACGTCAAGCCACATAAGAATATGTGAGGGAAGGGGTCAAAGACATAGGTTTTCAAGAGCATCTTGAAAGAGGAAATAGAGGTAGAGCGGTAGCATGGTTGCAGAAAGTCTGGTTCAGGTTTGGACAGTTATCAGGAAGAGTGATGGAGTTGCTAGATTGGAGTACAGAAGCTGTGATGAGGTGAATGGATGGGTGGGTGGGTGGGTGTGTGCAAGTATATGAAGAAAGGCACTTCAGCTTAGAACCATAAAATCCCTACATTGCAGAGGAGACCATTCAGCCCACTGAATTTGCACCAACTCTCTGAAAGACCATCTTACCCAGGCACGTTTAGATGGACCAGGAACCAAACCCACCAAGAGCTCATGCAAATTATAAATAGGTCCTTTACTTTGCTTCAAGTTAAAAATAAATAAATCTAATGATCGGAATAAACAACGAGAAACAATAAGCAAGGAAAGTAAAAGAAAATGTGTGATCCAAATCATTCTGATATGCCTCCTTACAGGCACTCAGCCAGCAATACACAGTAGATTCAGAGCATGTTATCTGATATCTCTGGCTGGGATTTCCACAGTGAGAGAATACTATCAAAGAGGAAACACTTGACAAATAGCTTCTGTTGTTTTTTTGGTCTAAAATGAATCTAGTTTTGCTGCTATTAGTTCCAAATATAACTTCATTGCAGTGTTAATGTAAGCTTTATTTGTGACTAATAAATAAATTTTAAATAAAAAATCAAGTCACAGAACTCAAGCTACATGAGATACAAAAAGGTCCGGAGGGGCAATCTTTTCACACAGAGGGTGGTGAGTGTCTGGAACAAGCTGCCCGAGGTAGTAGTAGAGGCGGGTACAATTTTGTCTTTTAAAAAACATTTAGACAGTTACATGGGTACGATAGATGTAGAGGGATATGGGCCAAACACGGGCAATTGGGACGAGCTTGGTGGTTAAAAAAAGGCGGCATGGACAAGTTGGGCCGAAAGGCCTGTTTCCATGCTGTAAACTTCTGTATTCAAGAGGCGGCTGGATACAGCACTTGGGGCGAATGGGATCAAAGGTTATGGGGAAAAAACAGGATTAGGCTATTGAGTTGGACGATCAGCCATGATCGTAATGAATGGCGGAGCAGGCTTGAAGGGCCAAATGGCCTCCTCCTGCTCCTATCTTCTATGTTTCTACAAACCTCTATGACTCTATGTATGTCAGACATGATGGGATAAACCATTTGCTTCAGGCTGTTGTGCAAAACTAGTTGTATCGGCCTGATATTCAATCCCACAGCAGTTAAGACGATAAATCCTGTTTTGCGCCAGAGCCCAAGATTAATTTCTATTCCACTGGTTTTATAAAATGGCACTTTATTTCACTGAAACTGAGTGGCAGGGTGGGTTAACTCTCTGCTTTTGTACAGCTCTAAAACTTAGTGGTACAGTGGATTTGTTTTTTAAAAATGGAGATTTGGTGGTAGTGTGTTAGCACACTGTACTTTACCCCTAGAGTTGTGCAGGTATGTGATATTTTCGTGAAAATTATAGACCAATTGCTTGTTGCACTTACTGAAATGCAGACTGTTTCAGTTGATACCATGGAGAAATTAAGTAAAGATTCCAACTAACTATGTTCTAGTAAATTAATCAATTTCCATTTCACTGAGGCATCGCTAATGTATTAACATGCTCTGCATTCCAGACACCGGTTCGTCATTTTATACTTATCACTTGAAAGAGCGACTTAAGATGTCTGCTTTTTTTGTAAAACCATTAATTAAATTCAGTCAGCTTTGCCAAAAAAAGTGTGCTTCGTGCTCAGGCTGCTTGATAGCATGCGAGTGCCTTGCATCCACTTTCTGAGATTTAGATCTGACTTCATGATTCTCTGCCTCGGTTTGCAAGTTTATCCTGTGCACTGCTGAGGCACACAGAGCAATGAAGGTCCCAAGTTTGGCTTCTGTTCTCTGCTGAGTTGACTGATTTCAGCTGAACTGGGTGCATTAATAACCTTAGCATATTTGTGGAAGAAGTCAAAATAAATGCGATGAGCATGGTCCCGGAGGGGTCTTTTTAGTTTATTTATCAGTGTCACGAATAGGATTACATTAACACTGCAATGAAGTTACTGTGAAAATCCCCCAGTCACCACTCTGGTGACTGTTTGGGTACACTGAGGGAGAAGTTAACATGGCCAATGCACCTAACCAGCACATCTTTTTGACTGTGGGAGGAAACCGGAGCACCCGGAGGAAACCCATGCAGACATGGGGAGAATGTGCAGACTCCTCACAGACAGTGACCCAAGCCGGGAATCGAACCCAGGTCCCTGGCGCTGTGAGGCAGCAGTGCTAACCACTGTGCCACCATGCTTAAATTTTTACAATTTACATCAATGGCTTAGATGAGGATAGCAAAGGCATAAATTTGCAGATGACACAAAGATAGATAGGAAAGTATGTTGTTAGACATAAGGAGTTCACCAGTGGATATAGAGAGGTTGAGTGGGTGGGCAAAAATCTGGTAGGTGGCGTATAGTGCGAGAAAATGTGAAGTTGTGCACTCTGACAGGAAGAATTTTTTAAAAACTTGAGTATCACTTAAACGGAGAACGACTGCAGAATTCTGAGATACGGATGGATCTAGGTATTCTACTGCCTGTGTCACAGAAAGGTAGTATGCAAGTAATCAAGAAAGCTAATGGAATGCTATTCTTCATTAAAATAGGAATTGAACAAAAAAGTAAGGATGTTATACTTCAGTTATACAGGGTGAGACCACATCTCGACTCCTGTGTGCAGTTCTGGTCTCCCTATTTGAGGACAGATGTCAATGTGTTGAAGCCAGTTTGGAGGAGGTTTACTAGATTGATACCTGGAATGAGCGGATGCTCTTCTGAGGAAAGGTTGGACAGGCTAGGCTTGTTTCCACTGGAGTTTAGAAGAGTGAGGGGTGACTTGATTGAAGTACATAAGATCCTGAATGGTCCTGACAAGGTGGACACGGAATGGTTGATTTCTCTTGTGGCTGAGTCCAGAGCAAGCGGACACTATTTTAAAGTTAGGGGGTCATCCTTATAGGACAGAGAGGAGGGAGATTTTTTTCTCTCTCAGAAGGTTGTGCGACTTTGGAAATCTCTGCCTCAGAATGTTGTGGAAGTGGGGTCATAGAATCATAGAAACCCTACAGTACAGAAAGAGGTCATTCGGCCCATCGGGTCTGCACCGACCACAATCCCACCCAGGCCCTACCCCCATATTCCTACATATTTACCCACTAATCCCTCTAACCTATGCATCTCAGGACATTAAGGGCAATTTTTAGCATGGCCAATCAACCTAACCCGCACATCTTTGGACTGTGGGAGGAAACCGGAGCACCCGGAGGAAACGCACGCAGACACGAGGAGAATGTGCAAACTCCACACAGACAGTGACCCAAGCCGGGAATCGAACGCAGGTCCTGGAGCTGTGAAGCAACATTGCTAACCACTGTGCTACCGTGCCGCCCGTTAAATATTTTTAAGGCAGAGGTGGACAGACACTTGTTAGGCAAGGAAATCAAAGGTTAAGCGGGGGTGGGGGATGGGCGGGGGGGGAGGTAAATGGGAATGTGGAGCTCGAAACACGAACAGATTAGACTGCCTATTGAACAGCAGAGCAGGCTCGAGAGGCTGAATGGCCTACGACTGCTCCTCTTTTTTGTCTGTTCATTAAATAAAAATCCTCCCACCGTTCCTGCTCTTAGTTTCTATCCGATCAGCAATTATTTCTGGTACAGCACAGGTCTAAAGGATGGGAGTAGGGATGCCAACATGCTAAAGCAGCTTGCTGACATCAGGGCTCATACATGAATAATGCAACTTGGACAAGGTATCTGAGAGTGAGAGTTCCCATAGAACTGTATGCAGCAAGGGCACAACATGTTGGACAAAGAAGGTGAATAACTTTTCATATTATTCACTCATGGGGAGAAATGTGAAGTGATGCATTTTTGTAGGAAGAATGAGAAGCTGTTGTGTTAAATGTTATAACGTTAGAGTGCAGAAACAAAGAGACCCAAGCACATACATACAAGGAATCAAACACCACAACCTTATTCAACCCACCCCAATAAATAGTTGGTTTAAATAACCACCTATGGAACCAACAGTGGAATTCCTGATTGAGACAGATTTTACTTTATTTGGTCATGTGGCAGAGTGAAAACTGGTACCTTCACAAACTCTCCTAAAATACCTACTGTAAAATAGACTGGCATTGCCACTGATAGGTCAAGAATTATTAAAATGAAAATGTATCAGAATCTAGTGAAATGAAGGGTTATTTGCAGATCAGTTTTCGCAATTATGGGTTTACGAGTTGTACCCACCTTTCTGTGCCTTTCTCGGTCTTTGCACTTCTCCCGCACCCAATCGATGGTGTGGAAATCATCATATGTCCCAACACCTGGTATAGGCTCATCTAAAAGGTCCAATAAATGGGTTGTGCTGTTTATTCCACCTCCATTAGTCATCGTATAATTGGCTCCTTTAAGATTAAAACAAAGGAAAAGCTACATTAAACTTGTTTGAAATGTTGAATCATTTCAAAGTGGATTTTTAAAAAAAACTGACATTGCCAAGTCTGTCTGATTATTCCAGGAACACTGATTATTACACTTCTTTTCATTTTTAATATTTCATATAGAGCCACCCTTTTCCCCTGACAGCGACATATTTTTATCTCCGGTGCAACAACCATAATATGCCAGCCCATCCTTCCCACTTCCAACATGTTCCCATTTTACAGGCAGTGGATCACAGGGATTAAGTTTATTAGGGGGCAGGATGAACTGCACCAGACACAGGTAAAAGCAACAGCACAAATTTAACAGCATCTACAGCAGGAATGAGATTACAACATATCTGCAACAACAGACTGTGTCCCCTGGTTCTAGAACCCCTTCTGACCCTTTGTCAGAGCCATCCACATTCGAAACATTAGCTCTGTTCTCTCTCCACAGAGGCTATCATACCTGCTGAGATTTCCCAGCACTTTTTCTCTTTGATTCAGATTCAAGCATCTGCAGTAAGTTGTTTTTAACCTTTCTGCATCTATCCTGTTGAGCCATAAATAACTATAATAACTAAAGAAATACAGAAAACAGTGTCAATCCTCACTTGGGTGTGACAGACAGTCTGTGATTTTCATTTGATCTTGGGCATCACCAACATGTTAACAATGTCAGGCGGCATATAATTGGTTAGATTGGGAGCCAGAAGTTAGGAAATAAATTTTCTTTCAATCAGTCTAACTGTAGGCTTTTTGCAGTGAATTTGGCAGGCTGGACTTCGAGTGAAGGTTCCTCTGAAGTAATATCTCCAGTACTAGACTTTATTACTTCTGTTTTTATGTCAAAAGTCCCGCGGCTAGCAGGAGCACCAAGACTTCTTGCTTCATCTTTTAAACTTGTTCTTGGATATGGGTGACGCTGACAAGGTTGCATTAATGGGCCTCCTGCTTATACAACTGAGTGGCTTGTCAGGCTACTTTGTAGGAAATTAAGAGTGGACCACATAGTGTGAATTATAATTAACAGTGGGCCAAACCGGATAGTACCAAAGCAAAATACTGTGAATGCTGGAAGTCTGAAATAAAAACAGAAATGTTGGTAATACTCAGCAGGTCAGGCAGCATCTGTGGAAGCAGAAAGAGAACAAATGTTTTAGGTTGATGATTTTTTACCAGAATGAAAAATTGTAACAGTTTTTCAATCAGTGAAAGGGGGAAGAGGAGGCGAATACATGTAAATTGCTGTTTCACTTGGAAGAAGTGTTTGAGGCTTTCAATGGCGAGGAGGTGGTAAAAGAAAAGAACAAAGAAAAGCACAGCACAGGAATAGACCCTTTGGCCCTCCAAGCCTGTGCCGATCATGATGCTCTAACTAAACTAAAAAAAATACTTTCTGCCCTTACTTGGTCCATCTCCATCTATTCCCTCCATATTCATGTACCCATCCAGATGCCTCTTAAATATTGCTAATGTGCCTGTTTCCACCATATCCTCTGGCAGTGTGTTCCAGGCACCCACCACTCTCTGTGTGAAAAACTTCCCCCGCGCACATATCCCTTAAACTTTCCCCCTCTCACTCGAGCTGTGTTGGTCTCAATGTCCTGGAAATAATCCTCATGATTTCTCAGAGGTGGATATCTGCCACATTTGTGAGACGGCTCCTGAGCCAAGTCTCCCTCCCAACCAATGTCATCAGCAACCTTCATCTGATCCTCTGCTGTTGGGTAGGTCAGGGATGAGTGAAGCAATGCACAGTGTGTTGGTTCTGCTGCCCCACGTGGTAGCAGTAGTTTCCATATTGATTTGATCTCTCATTTGATCTTGGTTTCTGTGCTCTGGAGATGTTGCCGGTAGGTCACGTGTGATGCCAAGGCGTGGTCACAGACAGGACATGAAGTTCTTTCCTGGCCTTCAAACTGTTCAGATGTAAGGCTGAAACAATGGTCTTGTCAGAGTTTGGTCAAAGTCTTCATTTTCTGAGTCTTCTTCATCAGTGTCATATTGGACTCGAAACTTAAACACTCTTTCTGCCCCCACAGCTAGAGCTGAGGTTTTCTTTTTCCAGAACTTTGTTTCTATTTCAGATTTTTAACATCCGGGAATTTTGCTTTTGTCTCCATTTTTTGAAATACATAGCAACACAGGAATTAGGAGCAAATTCAGCCCTTTTAGCCTGCTCCGCTATTCAATCAACTCATGGGTGATCTCTCCTTGGTCTCAATTCCACCTCACCACCTTGGAAATTGGCTTCCAAGGAACATAGATCTTCAGTAAGTGCTTTCTCAATGTTCTCAAGTTCTTTAGCCTGGAAAGCCAGGGCCAAGTCATCAGCACACGTGAAGAGCCATGATTTTGTGGGACGGAGGTCACTGTTGAAGAGGGTCAGTGCGAGAACTGACCTCTGGGATCAGTGTGGGAATTGCCTGTTGGTTACGCGTGGTGGCTGATTTGCTCTCCAGAGTGCATATGAAAATTCAACTGCTGATGATGGATTTGATCGGTTGTACTACATTCATACACCAGGTGATTTTGCAGAGTTTCTGCAGCAGGCTTGCATGCCACCAAATGTCATTGGCTGGGAGGGAGGCAGCAATCTTCATCTGATCCTCCTGTGAAAGCAAGTTTTCCCAATTGAAAACCTGTCACTACTTCCAAGACAACAAAACCCTGACCACCAGGCTCCTGGTACAAACTGTAAAAACCCACTGGAAAATGGATTCTCTGGGGGACAACAAAGCTGAGAAACAGGATGAGGAACAAAAATATACCAAAGAACAAAGAACAATACAGGACAGGAACAGGCCCTTCGGCCCTCCAAGCCTGCGCCGCTCATGTGCCCAACTAGAACATTCGTTTGTATCCCTCTATTCCCAGTCTGTTCATGCGGCTATCTAGATACGTCTTAAACAATCCCAGCGTGTTCGCCTCAATCACCTTGCTTGGCAGTGCATTCCAGGCCCCCACCACCCTCTGTATAAAATACGTCCCCCTGACATCTGTGTTGAACCTTGCCCTCCTCACCTTGAACCCGTGACCCCTCGTGTTCGTCACCTCCGACCTGGGAAAAAGCTTCCCACTGTTCACCCTATCTATGCCCTTCATAATTTTATACACCTCTATTAGGTCGCCCCTCATCCTCCGTCTTTCCAGGGAGAACAACCCCAGTTTACCCAATCTCTCCTCATAGCTAAGACCCTCCATACCAGGCAACATCTTGGTAAACCTTTTCTGTACTCTCTCCAAAGCCTCCACGTCCTTCTGGTGGTGTGGCGACCAGAACTGGATGCAGTATTCCAAATGTGGCCTAACCAATGTTCTATACAGCTGCAACATCATATGCCAACTTTTATATTCTATGCCCCGTCCAATAAAGGCAAGCATGCCATATGCCTTCTTCACCACCCTCTCCACCTGTGCTGCCACCTTTAAGGATCTGTGGACTTGTACACCCAGGTCCCTCTGTGTGTCTATACTCCTGATGGTTCTGCCATTTATTGTATAGCTCCCCCAGCTCAACAATGAAAGCCTACCCTGGGCAAAACATGAACTAGTCACAAAATAACTTTTGAATGTGAACATAGTCACCCTGCAAGAAGCCCACCTTGTGCACCACTCCAGCCATCGAGCCCATATCCCCCGGTATCAACTCATTATTAGTGGGATGGAAAGTGATGACAAGGGGACCCATATCTTGATTCAGGGAGGGAAGGGAAGGGGTGAGAGCAAAAATTCACGAAATAGATTGGAGACAGAGGAGGAGCCCAATCAATTATGCTGGGGGGAATAATAGCTGGTTCCCAGTTGGGATTGAAATAACAATCTGGAAGCTAACAAATTAAAAAAAAAGAATCACTGAATTCAGTTCTGCAATGTTCCACGGTTGGGTTTGAACTCCCAAACTCCAGTCGAGTATCGTAAATCACTGGATTACTATATTTACTGCCTTTATGCGGTGGCATGGTAGCACAGTGGTTAGCAAAGAATAACAAAGAACAATACAGCACAGGAACAGGCCCTACGACCCTCCAAACCTGCGCCAATCATGATGCAATAACTAAACTAAAAAAAAACTTCTGCCCTTACTTGGTCCATATCTCTCTACTCCCTTCCTATTCATGTAACCATCCAAATTCCTCTTAAATGTTGCTCACAGTACAAGGGACCCTGGTTCGATTCCAGCCTTGGGTGGCAATTTGTGTGCAGTTTGCATGTTCTCCCCATGTCTGCGTGAGTTTCCTCTGTGCACTCTGGTTTCCTCCCACAGTCCAAAGGTTAGGTTGATTGGCCATGCTAAATTGCCCCTTAGTGTCCAAAGATGTACAGATTATGGGGATTCAGTTCAGGACTAGGTCAGTAGAGACACAGTGGTGGGCATTTAGGGGAATATTTTAAAATACTCAGAAAAGATACATTCGAGTCAAAAAGAAAGACACTAAAGAAAGCACACAACATCCGTGGCTAATTAGCAAAGTTAAAGATAGCATAAAATTAAAAGAAAAGATGTACAATTCTACAAAGATAAGTGGTTGACCAGAGGATTGGACAGAATATAAAGAACAGCGAAGGATGACTACAGGATAAAAAAGGAGATGGAAATTAGAGTACGAGGGAAAGAAGGCTAGAAAGATGAAAACACACAGTAAGAGTTGCGACATACTTAAAAAGGAAAAAGATAGAGGAATTCAAAATCTTGAGAGGTCTGGACAGAGTAGATAGAGAATAAACTATTCCCACTTGTGAATAGTCACTAAAGCCTGCACTGCTTATGTGTGCGGTGGAGACCGGTTCAATTAAAGCTTTCAAAAGAGGATCAGAGTGTTACCTGAAAAAGAAGGACATGCAGAGTTATGAGGAGAAGGAAAGAGAATGGCATTGGTGAACTGCTCATTCAGAGGCGATGGGCCGAATGGCCTTCTTCTGCAATGTAACAATTCTGTGAGGTAAGAAGGGAACAAGGCAAATTAAGTCACGTGCAGCTGGAGCAGGGTGGAAAAATGTTGAAACAGGATGTGTGGTCAAGCATTTCAAAAGCTGCAGACAGGTCAAAGAGTGATGGTTTACTGCAAGAGTCAAAAATTTGAGTCTCATATTCAAGCTGTGCCAAGAGTGGAAACCTAATTGGAGTGGTTCAAAAATTGAGCTCCAGGAAAGATGGGGATTGATTTGGGAGACAAGATGTTCATCATTTTGGAGATGAAAGGAAGATTGGAAAAAGCATCGTAGTTTACAAAGACAGAGGGTTCAAGTGTTCCCTTTTTTAACAAAAAGAAAAGGGGGATGGCAGATTTGAAAGAGAGGCAATGTGTTATCTTTAACATGAACAGCTAACATGGGGTTCTGAAAGAGAAGTTGGATGATTAGCAATTTATGGGAATAGGTTGAGTCTCATGGCCAAAATAAGCTCAGGAAGGGCACATTGGGGATACAATAGCAGAGAAGTTTAAAGGGAGACATAAACAAAATATTCTAAATCATGACTGGCTTGGACAGAACAAGGAGGGACCAATATTTCGTATGGAAAGTGAGTCAACAAACAGAGGTTATGGATTTAAACTCAAGTATAGGCCCAATTTACTCAGCCTCTCATCATAGGACAACTCACTTATCCCAGGTGCCCATCCAGTGACCCTTTACTGTACCACTCGTAAGACCTTAGTTATGGAAGCCAAAACTGCAGAGTATTCCAACAAAGCTCTATACAATTGTAACAAGATTTCTTTATTCTTGTACTCTAATTCCCTTGCAACAAAGGCCAACATGCCATTTGCCTTCCTAACTGCTTGTTGTGCCACTAACTTTGTGTTCCTGATACAAGGATACTCAAGTCCTTCTGAACATCAGCATTTAATAATTTCACGCCTTTTAAAAAAAAATACATTCTATCCTTATTATTAAAGTGCATAATCTCACACTTGCCCATATTATACTCCATCTCCGACCTTGTCATTCACTCACTTGATCCGTCTATAATCTATTTGCAGCTTTCAGAGTTTTCAGGTTCAATTCTGGTTAGAGGGCACAGATGATGCACTGCATTTTTAATTATTCATTCACTTGATATGGGTGTTGTTGGTGAAACCAGCATTTCTTACTCTTGAGAAAGTGCTGGGGTTGAGTCACCTCCCTGAACCGTTCCAGTGCATGTTGCGAAAAAATGATTTTGCAACGACCTTGGGCAAAGATTACTTAACAGCAACATCCTTAAATAAATGTATTATTTAAACAAGAGAATAAAAGTCCTTTTGTTTGTGCTATATTAGTCAGATGGCTCTGGCTAAATGCAAATTATAGGTCACCCTCACACATTCATGAGAGGATCATCGCAAGGACTTCACAGCCATTCACAAGGGCAACTTACCACCACCTTTTCAAGAAACTGGAGATGGAATTGATATCGCCTTTGCACATCATGTCCCAAGATAAAAAAAGAGTCAAAAACAATACACTTTTAAACAGGAAAAGAATGCAATAAACATGCCAGCATTCATTGTCCATACCTAATTACTGTTGAAGAGGTGGTGGACCTTATTTTTGAAGCAGGTGATGAAAAGATAACCAAGGTTTGACAAAAACTACACAGATTTGCCACCAATAAAGCAGTGTAGTCAAACGTTACACTGTCTGAGTTGCTCAGGGTTGTTATTGGGTTTTGGATCAGTGCAATTGCTGCTTTCTCTTCAACAACTGGGTACTGCGGAATTAAGGCAAAACAGAATGCAAAACACAGGCAATGTCTGGCCTTAGAAGCTACCAGTTGCTTTAGTAACACAGCCATTACCTAATACTGCCATTCACCCTGATGGCACCAGTGTGGAGAAGATAACACTGTGGACAAGAGTATCTTTTGGGTCAGCAGCAAACTCAAGGTTGCTATTCAGCTATTGCAAATCAAAACCAACCAGATGATTTTCAGACAGAAAAAAATATATCCGAGGTCTTTCTTTAGAAGCATTTTTCCACAGATTGTGGATTAATTCCTCGAGATACGTGCAGGGGGTGCCAGCATTGCAAATGAAGCACAAAATGAATTTTAAAAAAAACAGAAGGCTCACATTGTTTAGGCTTAAAAGGGCTGTCCTTTTGACAGTTCCTTAGACAACACCTCCCAAACCCATGACCGCTACCATCTAGATGGACATGGGTCTGACATGGGGGTGACACAGTGGTTAGCACTGCTGCCTCACAGTACCAGGGACTTGGGTTCGATTCTTGCCTTGGGTCACTGTGCAGAGTTTGCACGTTCTCCCCTTGGCTACGTGGGTTTCCTCCAAGTGCTCTGATTTCCTCCCACAGTCTGAAAGATGTGCTGGTTAGATGCATTGGCCATGCTAAATTCTCCCTCAGTGTCCCCTAACAGGCGCCAGAGTGTGGCGATTAGGAGATTTTCACGGTAACTTCATTGCAGTGTTACTGTAAGCCTACTTGGTGACACTAATAAATAAACTTTTTTAAAAATGTCCTTAAAACATAGCACTATAACTTTCTTGTTACCATACCATGGCCAAGCCAAGGTGTGGCTACAACAAATAAAGACTTGTGCTGTGAAATCTGCTGTTCAATACAAATAGGATGTTTAAACAGTTCCAAGGTCCGCAGACTCAAGATTACAAAACTGGTTCTTGAAACTGATGAGGGAAAATAAATTGGCAATAATGCTCAGAAATATGACTTTGCAAGCCTCCTTTCTTTGGAAGCATTCTTCCACAGATAGTGGATTAATTCCTTGAGATACGTGCGGGGGTGTCAGCATTGCAAATGAAGCACAAAATGAATTTTTAAAAAACAGAAGACTCACATTGTTTAGGCTTAAAAGGGCTGTTCTTTTGACAGTTCCTTAGACAGCACCTCCCAAGCCCATGGCCGCTACCATCTAGATGGACAAGGGCGGCAGACACATGGGAAAACCACCACCTGGAAGTTCCTCTCCAAGCTATACACCATCCTACTTGGAAATACAACCTCTGCACTTGGAAGGACAAGGGCAGCTGGCAGAAGGGCAGACCGTCACCTGCAAGTACCCTTCCAAGTCACACACCATCCCGACCTGGCATTATAATGCAGTTCCTTCACCATCGCTGGATACAAAATTCTGGAACTCGCTCCTCAAAAGCACTTTGGGTGTACCAATACCACACTGACTGTAGAAGTTCAAGAAAGTAGCTCATCAGTACCGTCTCAAGGGCAATCAGGGATGGACAATAAATGCTGGCCTTGCCATATCCTTGAATTATTTGAATGAATGAATAAACAAAAATGTTCCCGGCAATCAGGTGGACAGGAAGCACGAGCTGTGTAATTTAATAGTCAATCTCATTATTCAAGAAACATTATGTAGAATAAAGAGCCTAGGGTAGTGACGCATTAACTCATAATAATGCTGGTCTTCAATAAGGTGGACAACAATGTAAAGATCAATTAATAATATCCTCAACACTAGTTCTCCTTACTTCCAGACTACTTATTCAGAACATAAAAAGTGACAAACTGTGTCATCAGATTAATATACTTATGCAAATGGAAAGCATCCAAACACTGTTATACAATATATTACTTGTCAATCTATTCAAATAGCATGATTTTCATGGTTGTTAAGTTAGTGTTTCTCCCGCCACATCCTTCTTCTGAAATTGGTAAGTGATGCTGAAGCTCAGATATACGTCAATGGCTTCAGTCAGTACTGAGCACCCGCGAAGGAATCCAGCCAGTTTAAAAAGTAAGAATTCCTAATCAGAGCAGAACTCCGAGGACGGAGCTGCCCGGCACAAAAACCAAAGGATTCTTGGAATTCTGAGAGAATAACTTCAACATTGGTGTCATAGCAAGTACGCAACTGGAGTTTGGAGGGTGAGTAAACAGCAAGACAATGTATTTTTTAACAAGTTCAGAGATCCCAGAGATAAAGAGCATGAAACAGAAGAGGGAGGATGGTGACAGTGGGGAAGGAAAATAAAAGAAACTAAATGTAGCCTCTGCACAAGGGAAGGAGCTGATTGGCAAACAGCTGATTAGTTTATTTCTGTTTTAAAAAAAACAAAAGATTTGAGTTTAGTTAGTCTAATGCAGTGGTTCCCAAAGGGTGCGGCGCGCCACATTGGTGCGGCGAGAGAGGATGGCAAGTGTGGCGGGAAGATTCAAGGACAATCAAAGAAACAGTTAAACATGGTTTAAACAAGCATTGTTTTATACTTTCTGGATGTCCCATAATCATATTATAAAGTAGTTGTGTTCTATGTTATGAATCAAGCACTGCCAGTTGGTTTTTTTTGTTTTTGAATGTATTTCAATGTATTTCTTATCATTAAAAAATTAGGTGTGGCGGGAGCAAATTTTTATTCCGAAAGTGAGGCCCAGTGAAAAATGTTTGGGAACCACTGGTCTAATGGCACAATGCATCAGCCTTCTGGAGTGCACATCCTGCTTCACGTGAGAACTCGAGGATAATTCTCACGTCCTGGAAAATCCCGGCCCAAATCTTTCTGCATCCAGATCACTGAAGTTTGGACGTAACTTGGCAGATGTGCATCAGGACACATACACGTGCTGAAATTTCCCAGGAAATTTAAAATGCCGGATGGGTTGATTTCCACTGCCTGGGAAACTCCACAAATGTCTCCGACATGATTTTGGTGCCAGAGGCTTGGGTCAGATTAGCGGGACTTGCCGACAGACCCTGGGAACACATGTTGGTTAATATCTGGTCTAACTCAGTGATTAACCAGTGCAGATCCAATGGGATGGAGCAGCAGTATAAAATGAAGGGTACCATTCTTAGCAGTGTAGAGGATCAGAGGGACCTTGGGGTCCGGGTCCATAGGACTCTTAAATCGGCCTCGCAGGTGGAGGATGCGGTCAAGAAGGCGTATGGCGTACTAGCCTTCATTAATCGAGGGATTGAGTTTAGGAGTCGGGAGATAATGCTGCAGCTTTATAGGACCCTGGTTAGACCCCACTTGGAGTACTGCGCGCAGTTCTGGTCACCTCATTACAGGAAAGATGTTGAAGCCATTGAAAGGGTGCAGAGGAGATTTACAAGGATGTTGCCTGGATTGGGGGGCATGCCTTATGAGGATAGGTTGAGGGAGCTTGGTCTCTTCTCCCTGGAGAGACGAAGGATGAGAGGTGACCTGATAGAGGTTTACAAGATGTTGAGGGGTCTGGATAGGGTGGACTCTCAGAGGCTATTTCCAAGGGCTGAAATGGTTGCTACGAGAGGACACAGGTTTAAGGTGCTGGGGGGTAGGTACAGAGGGGATGTCAGGGGTAAGTTTTTCACTCAGAGGGTGGTGGGTGAGTGGAATCGGCTGACGTCGGTGGTGGTGGAGGCAAACTCGTTGGGGTCTTTTAAGAGACTTCTGGATGAGTACATGGGATTTAATGGGATTGAGGGCTATAGATAGGCCTAGAGGTGGGGATGTGATCGGCGCAACTTGTGGGCCGAAGGGCCTGTTTGTGCTGTGGCTTTCTATGTTCTATGTATCACAACTGAGCACTACAACCCCTAATCCAACCATTCCCCCATCAACTCAACACATCTACAACCCCAACTAACTATCCTCCTGAAATCACTACCCTCCTGACCCAATGCAACTACTCTCCACCAGACTAAATCCCCAACATTTAACATGCTCCGGGCTCTTCAGCAAGTGCATATCAAAAAGAACTTCCCTTGGATTGTTTGCAATAGGCAGAATATTCACTGTACTCTGACCGTACCCAACCAGCCTTTGCTTGCAAAACTCAGAACATAATGTTTTACATTAAATGTGATTAAGTGGTTGGTCAGGACTTGCTGAACCATCCTGGGTGTGCTAAAAGTTACAGTAACAATTAATTTCAGATTATCAGTCGGGTTTAGAATGAGGCTCATTTGCGCTTGCGAGAAGTTACCTATATCCATACATAACGTCCTGCTCTCTGCAAGAGGAAAGTAACATTTATCTTTAATTCATTCATGGGACATGGACCGGCATTTATTGCCTATCCCTAGTTGTCCTTGAACTGAGCAGCTTGCTAGGCCATTTCAGAGGGCATTTGAGAGTCAACTATATTGCTGTGGCACTGGAATTACATAAAGTTTTTAAAGTTTATTTATTAGCCACAAGTAAGGCTTACATTAACACTGCAATGAAGTTACCCTAGTTGCCACATTCTGGCGCCTGTTCGGGTCAATGCACCCAACCAGCACGTCTTTCAGAATGTGGGAGGAAATTGGAGCACCCACAGGAAACCCACAGAGACACGGGGAGAACATGCAAACTCCTCACAGACAGTGACCCAAGCCAGGAATCGAACCTGGGTCCCTGGCGCTGTGAGGCATCAGGGTTAACCACTGTGCTACCGTGCCACCCACATGTGGGCCAGACCAGGTTCCGATAATCGACAATGGTTTCATGGTCATCAGTAGAGTTTTAATTCCAGATTTTTAAAAATTGAATTCAAATTCCATCATCTGCCATGACGGGATTCGAACCCAGGTCCCCTGGACATTAGCTGAGTTCTGGGTTAATAGTCCAGCATAATACCACTAGGCCATTGCCTCATCTGTAAATATACATGGCCTTGCACTGCAACCTTTTTGAATAAAACAAACGCATTGGGGGACAGTGATGCATTTGCCATGGTGATGTTTCAACCCAGTTGACCTGCCAATCAGCACCCTTTTCTCGTGCAGCATAAATTGTTGCTGGCTTTGAAATTTGGCATTTTTGCATCTGTCCTGATAAGTGCAAGGCAGAAAACATCAACCACGTGTCACTTGTTCCATA
The DNA here is from genome assembly GCF_964213995.1 of Mustelus asterias. NCBI lineage: Eukaryota > Metazoa > Chordata > Chondrichthyes > Carcharhiniformes > Triakidae > Mustelus > Mustelus asterias. The sequence goes on from NC_135806.1 coordinate 134,363,294, forward strand.
CATTAATCTTTTGGTACCTCAAGAAAATTGTCAAGGGTACATAAAGCTGATATAGACAATATTTATAAAGAGACAGGTTTTGAATACCAGTAGTAGTAAGTCAAGAACAGAGCTTTCCAACCACCTCAAGATTGAGCATTTGTCCAATGTTTAACTCAGTTACAGATAAGACCATAAGACATAGGAGCAAAATTAGGCCGCTCGGCCCATCGAGACTGCTCCACCATTCAATCACGGCAGGTATTTTTCTCATCCCCATTTTCCTGCCTTTTTCCCAAAACTCCTGATCCCCTTATTAATCAAGAACCTATCTATCTCTGTCTTAAAGATGTAAATTATGTCATTGAATGGCTAGCAATGATTGGGGTAATGATGGCAGTTTTGCTCTTCTGCAGGCTGAGTTGGGGGGGGGGGTGGAGAGGCGGGGAGCACAAAATATTTTAAAAAGCAGATTTTTTTTTCTTTAAGAAACATTTTAATTGGGAACCTCGAGTTTCAAACTGAGATCTGTAGTGGGATAACAGGATGTCCTCAGATAATCCAATTTTAGTTCAGTGGTTACCATTTAAAAATTTTTTATTGCATCCAAAACACCAAATTTAAATTGAATCCAATTCATGGTCCCCAGGAGAGACAGAAACAAGGTCCAAGCTGATAAGGTGATGCATTGCACTCCATCCCGGGGAGAGACAAAGAAGGTCCAAGCTGACAAGATGAGGCATTGCACCCCATCCATCCCAGGCTTGATCAACGAAGATCCAAGCTGACAAGATAAGGCATTGCACCTCAACTTGGGCTTGGTCAAACAAGATGCAAGCTGACAGGATGAAGCATTGCAGCCCATCTTGGGCTTGCTCTGATGCTTCATCTTAGCCAAAAGGCCCAGATGGCTTTGAAAAATTGCATCAGGTAAAGCCGCTGTTTAACCTCATTGGCTACCCTGATGCTATACTCCACCATACCCTGGACAAACCACCATTGCAGGTGTCAGCACACTCGAAGTGCAATGGGCTAGCCTCGTCACGGTACCTTTCTGACATGCTGGCATACATATCTGCTACACATTAGCCACCCACACAAAATGTTCGAAAACCACAGATAGAAAAATATATCTGCAAGTAATAGCACTGTAATCCTGGACTTACAATTTCCATGACATGATTACATGACGGATTAAGTACAATAACAACAGGAAATTGAAAATTTTGACCTTAACTGCTGACCATTTTGTTAGTTTCATTGAAGAATTGTTCATGCACAGGGAACCTGTACACATGCATACGAAGCACATTGGCTTAGAATGAATGGGACTCGAAGTTTTATAATAGAGAAATAGAGTACCAAAGCCAGAAAGTTATGCTCGACCATTGTACAAAGCATCAATTCAACCCAAACTGGAGTACTACGTACAATTCTGGCCACGACGCTTTAGGAAGGACATGAAGGCTTTGGAGAGGATAGAGAGAAATATTTAACTAGAATAGTTCCAGGAATGAAGAATAACAGTTGCACTGAGAGACTGTAGAAGCTGGGGTTGCTCTCCTTAGAGCAGAGAAAGCAAATGTTTAAATTCATGAAGGATTTTGACAGATCAACTAAAGAGAAACCATGTCCAGTGGCGAAAGAGTTGATAGCCAAGGATCGCAGAATCCAAAAAGTTGATGAGGAAAACGTATTACATACAAGTTGTGATCTGAAATGCACTGCCTGATAGAAACTGATTCAACAGCAGCCCTCAAAAGCAAACTCGATAAATATTTGAAGAGAAAAGAATTGCAGGTACGTGGGGAACACAAATTATGGAACTGCTTTTTGAAAGCTAGTGTAAGTTTTAGGGCAAATCCTCCATGATTAAAAAACCCAGGGATAAGGAAAATGGCCGACTGGCTGTCAGGAACTTTTACAACCACATGAATATGCAAGAGGCTGGGAATAACGAGAAGGTCGAGACAGGGATAATCTAATCAACAGGAAACAAAGGAGAAACCATGGCCAGCAGACAAGGAGTAAATAGCCCAGCAGCAAGACAATGAGAACAGAAATCATTCCATCCACAGACAACATCAATGACTCAGCTCGCTGATGGGATTCCAATCAGGATGACTCAGAGAACATTTAAAAGACATTAAAATGTCAATTAAGGGCGGTCCCGACAGTTCCGGCCCTTTTTGTCCCAGTCAATCGAAACTATCAATGATCAGAAACTGTTTTGTATGAGAGAATCACTGGTTCAGGTTTTAAAAAGGGACAAGCAAGCTCTGGCCTTTCCTCTCCCCACTCTCTTCTCCTGTTCCTGGCTGCCTCTCGTTCGTCTCCAGCACGCAGCCCGAAGCCCACTGAGCAATTTAAACTAGGATTGAGAGTATCCTCCAGTAATTCGCGAAGTTCCCGGAGATCATCATAGTGGATGAGGCTTTGGGGAAAGGGGGGGGGGAGCTTTTGCATGCACCTTTCATAGTTTAAGACACTGGTAAACTTGTGTAAAGTAAGCATTCTCGTTGTGTCCGTTTTAGTATTCCTTCCATAGCTATAGTCTTATAGAGCATAAGGCATTGTGTGTTGTTTTCCTGGTGTTTGGTGATCTTGACCGTGATGTTTTAACAAATATGTATATATCTTTGACTTCCATTGGAGTCCGTTTTGACCTTTGCAATTTCTCACCAGCGATCTCTGACCAAGTCACAATATTAAATATCCCTTACCATAATTCCGGAGTCTAGAACTGAGGGTACCCTGGGCGCTTCGAAACCGTCCACTCAGGAAAGGCTGCCAGGTAGTGGATAGGCAGCAGTTTCCTTTTCTCTCTCTTGGGAGCACTACTCTAGTGAAGTAGACGCAAGGTGGCCATTGTTCCATCGGCGAGAGAGAGAATCACTCGGGCATTGGTGGGGTTTGGGTAACGGAGAACCAAACCTAAAATAAGCCCAGTAGAGTTAAAAAGAGGGATCCCGCTACACTAGTACAGATTTGATAGGCTGAATTCTTTTGCTCTATTCTATTATATTATTCAATCTACACAGAACTTCAAGATAAAAGGGTGCAGAAGATATCCATCAGGATGTTGCCTGGGCTGGAGTGTTTCTTATCTTATCCTGGAGAATATCTTATCCTTTTATTCAGCATCCTTTTTTGTCCGATCACGCCTTTGTAAAGCACTTCGGGCATTTTTATGCATTGAAGGGGCTATATAAAGGCAAATCATTCTTGGTGCTGCTGCAATACCTTATTTATTGGTTTGTAAGTATTATAATGTGATCTGCAAGAGCATTGAGAAGCATCCAAGCAAGTAGGCCTGAAGGGGTTCGAATACATGGACAAGCACATCATGAGCATGAATGAGCCTGGAATTTTCCAAAGGAAAACAAAGAATACGGCACGGTAGCACAGTGGTTAGCACTGCCGCTTCACAGCTCCAGGGTCCCGGGTTCGATTCCCGGCTCGGGTCACTGTCTGTGTGGAGTTTGCACATTCTCCTCATGTCTGCGTGGGTTTCCTCCGGGTGCTCCGGTTTCCTCCCACAGTTCAAAGATGTGCAGGTTAGGTTGATTGGCCTGGTTAAAAATTGCCCCTTAGAGTCCTGGGATGCGTAGGTTAGAGGGATTAGCGGGTAAATATGTGGGGGTAGGGCCTGGGTGGGATTGTGGTCGGTGCAGACTCGATGGGCCGAATGGCCTCCTTCTGCACTGTAGGGTTTCTATGATTTCTAATAAATTCAACCAAAACCAAGACTTTAAGAACCATTTTGTGTAAAATGAGAATTTTGACTGTTTTCAAAATATAATCCATTAATGTGACGACTTCAGTCAAAAACAAAAAAAGCACAGCATAAAGTAACCTATTAACATACCATGCTGACAAGTTTACCAAGTTTTCTACTTTGGTAGCAATTTAAACATACTTGTAATTTAAAGGCATTTTTTTTTTCAAAGCCAGCTTTACATTTTGTTAGAAACTTGAAGCCTTTAAAGTGGTTCGGCTGACTGTCAAAAGTGGAGCTAATGCTCAAATTTACAGCAAACTGATTAATAAATGTGAAATAAATTATTTGATTCTTGTTTTGCTGGAACTGGTCCACCTTTTTACCATGGAAACTGAATTCCGACTAAGCATTCCAGATTAGGTGTGTGCTTGCTGACAGGAATCTTTTTCTGTGAAGAAGCACTCATTCTGAAATCACCACAACAGAATGTAACTTTGTCCAGAGCAATATCTCTGTACCAGCGTGGAAATTTTAAGGCAGCAATAAAGGTAGAAAGGAGGCAACATGAAACATCCATGCAATTGTTCGTTGGTTAAGGGCCTGTGGGAAGCCAAGTGGGTTCTCTGCTGTGTGCGTTCAGAGAAACCCAACATTGTTAGAACTGGAAACTATGTCTTCAAGTTTAGCATTCAGAGGCTTGGATTAAGCTCGATGAGATTGTATTTGGTGCCGGATTAACAGGGAGCAATGCTGGGGTTCTAATTAATTATCCCATTAGAATGTATGTCAAGAAAAGTATGCTGTGAGGACAAGATGGAAGGGACAAAATCAATCTTGTGATCTTAAGGAACTGCCTTCCTCCATTGTTATCCTTCTCCACACTCGCTTCAATTGAACCACCGTGATGACCTACAAGATTAACCCTCCGAATAATCACATTCAACTGCAGCAAAGAATATCCTAATAAAAAGTAGTCTCACAACACCAGGTTAAAGTCCAACAGGTTTATTTGGTCGCACGAGTTTTCTGAGTGTTGCCCCTTCATCACTCACCTGATGAAGGGGCAGCACTCCAAAAGCTCGTGCTACCAAATAAACCTGTTGGACTTTAACCTGGTGTTGTGAGACTACTTACTGTGTTCACCCCAGTCCAATGCCGGCAACTCCACATCGTTAATAAAAAGTGTGAGATGTTAAAAATTGAAGAGAGCTAAAAATTGACATCATTCCATTGGCAGCTATGACAGGATAACACAATGCTTCACATCACTAACCTACATGCAAATATCTAGTAAAAATTACAACTGCCTTGTTGTTCATTTTCTGCCTTCTTCAGGTCACTGAGGAAACATAGTGGGTTTTACATTTGAACGAAACTATGAAACTAACTTCCCCCTTCTCTTCCATTACAAAACAAGTCCCCAATGCCAGCATAACTCCTCCCATCCCACCATCAAATGGGGGAGACCATGGCCTGGTGGTAACGTCATTGGACGAGTGATCGAAGGGCCCAAGCCAATGGTCTGACGCAGATAAAAGTAAAATGCTGCAGATGCTAGAAATCAGCAATATAACAGGAAAGGCTGGAAAAACTCAGCAGGTCTGGCAGCTATGAAGAAGAGTCATGCAGACTCAAAATGTAGACTCCCTACGGATGTTGCTGGAGAAACTAAATTCAGTTAATTAAATAAGTCTGCAATTAAAAATCAGCCTTGTGACTGCGAAACTCCAGATTGTGATAAAAACTCATCTAATGTCATTCAGGAAATCTGCCATCCTTACCCAGAATGGCCTACACATAACTCCAGACCTACAGCAATGTTGACTCTTTAACTGCCCTCTGAAGTGGCCTAGCAAGCACTCAAAGGGCCTTGCATGCAACACCCACATTCTGTGAAAGAATAAATTACGAATTCAAAATCAGTAAAGCGCATTCCTTTATCCTCCTATAAAACAAACTTGGCCAAGTTAATTGTCACTCTGACCCACTTACATTACAATAATCTTCTTGTTTATGTCACACATTCTTCTCTCAATCGACACATACAAAATACTACCACACCAAGTTGGAATTTCATACAGCTGATGCAATTTGGCAGAAGGGAGAGGGAAAGGCAATACAGACTGAATGGCACAATTCTAAAGTGTGTGCAGGAACAAAGGCACTTGGGGATACATGTGTATCGAGCTATGAAGGTGGGCAGCACATATGGAGAGAGTGGTTTGCAAGATATATGGGATCTTGGACTTCACATAGAGGCATTGAGTACAAAAGTATGGAAGTTATGCTGAAGCTATATAAAGCTCTGGTTAGACTCCAATTGGAGTACTGTGTCCAGTTCTGCTCACCACGCTTCATGAAAGACGTGAGAGTCATTGGGCGGAAGTGATTAGTAATGATCTGGAACCCACTGCTCATAGGAATGGTGAAAGTGAAAACAATCGATGATTTAAAAGGGGAATTGGATGGACACTTCGAGAAAATAAACTTGCAGGGCTACAGTGACCAAGCGGGACACCACCCAGACACGGGGAGAATGTGCAAACTCCACACAGACAGTCACCCGAAGCCGGAATTGAATCTGGGCCCCTTAAGGACCCGGATAAGGCGCTGTGAGGCATTTAAAAAAAAAAAATGATCATCTCTGCATTGAAAGTCCAACCATTTCCCCAAGACTTGCAACAGCAACACCATCTCCAAACTCCCAAAATTAACACTTTGAGAGTCATGAATATTCAGACGCTGGAGTGAACGAGCCACAATACCACCACGGCTACAAAATGGAGCAAAGTGAATTTAATGTATATGTTCTCATATTTACTGTGCGGTGGCCATGCAAGCAAATGAAGACGGGAAGGTTGCGCAGGAATTCTGATCAAAGAAAATGTAATTAGAATTAGAGAATTCGAATTGCTCAAACAGAGCAAGAGAAATACGGTACAAAGAACACAGAAGCTAATCAGGAACTGAATATTACAGCACATCAAATGCAATAACATGTTTTTTATTGCTCGATAAGAATGAGCTACCATCGATGCTGACCTTATTCTTGGTTTTACTCTTTTGGGAAACCACTCGCTGAATTATGGAACAATTTCACGGTTTGCTGCAGCGTACTAAACTGTGAATGATTAAACCAATATTGGCTTCAACACAACTTCTGTGAACAAAGTTGACATCCTATTCTTTTTATTAGTTGTCGGAAGTTTTTATGTTTATTTATCAGTCACAAGTAAAGCTTACATTAACACTGCAATGAAGTTACTGTGAAATTCGTCTAGTCACCACACTGTGGCGCCTGTTCGGGTCAATGCATCCTAACCAGCACGTCTTTTAGAATGTGGGAGGAAACTGAAGCACCCGGAGGAAACCCCACGCAGACACGGGGAGAACATGCAAACTCCACACTGACAGTGACCCAAGCCGGGAATCGAACCCGGGTCCCTGGTGCTGTGAAGCAGCAGTGCTAACCATTGTGCTACCGTGCCCCCGACCACCCCCCCCAGTGCACAGTCACAGTGTTACTTTTTTCAGTAACCAGCACTGGTTAGCTTGAAATGGCAGTCATGGGTCTGTTTCTTGAAGTAGTGTAGTTGTTGTGGTGATAGTGCACACACTATGATGTTATGCAAGAAACAGTGCACCACAATGATGTTATGTAAGAAACTAAATTGGGTTTTCTAATGCAGCAGACAGAGGGATAACGTGCTCTCTGGGTCACTGACCTGCTCCCAGCCAATGTTGCTCTCTGACCAAATTCTACTGAGGTCACCTCAAAAGGACTGGATTAAAATTTATTTTTGAAGGATACCAGAAAATCTCCCATGGCGGTGCTCACATCTACACTTTCTGCCACATTTTCCCATGCACTCCATTTCCTGGCTGCCAGCATATCCTTTCTTTCACCTTCTTATTCCTCTTTGACCCTTCTGAAGAGAAAAGGCCTCCTTCTGTACTGTAAGATTCGGCTGAAGTCACAAACTGAAGCAAGAAAATGATCGGCGCCTCAGGAAGCAGGAGTTGTTGTTTGGCTATGGCCAAGCTCAGGGTTTTGGGGGAAAATTGTGGGGGGGTCAAGTCAGAAGACAAACAGCACTGGGATAAAACTGCAGAGAAAACTGGTGTGTGGAAAAAGGAAATGAGAGTGTGAAAACAGATAGCAAGGCAGTTAAAAGTAAAATACACAGCATCAAACAAAGTAAAGATAAACCACAAATACAAGAAAATGATAAAAAGCCGGAATAATCAGGCTTTGCGAAATAGTGGGAACCAAAAACTGAGACAAGCGAGCAGAGAAGATGTGGTTAGAGCTGCTGCTGCAGGAGAGCTTGCAGAAACATGACACAGTTGGGAAAGCCAATTCTGAAACTAATCACATGTAACAGTTAGCCAACTCCGAGGTAAGGATCATCAACAGAATAGCACCAGAGCTTTAGTTAGAAAACTCGGCTGGGAGAACTTAATTACAACTCAGTAGGCTAATGTACAACAACAGGACTGTGACAAGAAAAGAAAACAGAAAATAAGTGTGACATGCATAGGCTTGGTGGGCCGAAGGGCCTGTTCCTGTGCTGTACCCTTCTTTGTTCTCACAAAGTGCGTGCTGTTCTTCCTGATTCTCATAGCAATACTGAGGCACATGCTGGCCTGCGGTGGGTTAGTACGTGTGATACATCCGCATGCCATGAATATTCATTGGCATAAAGCTTTTCATAATAAAGTTCGACCTCCAAGATAAAGTCAATGGCGCGCAAGAATCTCATCACACTGGGGCCACGCTTGTTTAAAGGTGGCATGCACCTGTCGACTTTATGTAGTTGTGTCAGAGGTGAGTGGCTTTCCTTTTTCAACTCAACAGCATAGGGGAGGGGAGCAGGAGAGTGGCAAACTTGTGGAGTAGAAGAGGGCTCCAAGGGAGGGTCAGAGGCATGGAGGAGTAAAAGACAGTGGTGGGGGGGATGGTGGGAACAGTCAGTCAAAGGTAAGAAAATGAGGGGCCTGAAGGGCAGTGTCAGTGCTGTCCACATGTGTGTTCATCTTAGGATGGTGGCTGGCAGAATCCATACAAGGCTTTGAAACTTCACCTCCAACATTTCACTTATCCTTGCTGAGTGTGATTTCAGACAAAGTCCTTTACAACGTGTAGAAGGGAGGATCAGCTGAGCCTGTAAATTCAAGTCGGTCCCAGAGTGCCGAGTACAAGACTGGACACGAACGTGAACATTCAATGGAGAGTGAACGAAAAAAAACACAACTGTTTCTTCCACAATAAAGGACATGTCCCTAACTCCCTGTAACCATCAATGAGTGCCAACCATAAGGTGCACCAGTACATTTAGCTTCCTGACTACGTTCCAACAAAGAACAATGATTCACACATGACACCAACGTAATGCGAATTATTTGCAAGTGAAATTTAAATTTGAAAAAAAGACCCATGCCACTTTTGTGCTCTCAATAAGATTTACGTTAATAAGAGTGATTAGCACTGCTACCTCACAGCTCCAGGAACCTGAATTCAATTCCGGCCTTGGGTGACCATGTTGAGTTGGCACGTTCTCCCTATGTCTGCATGAGTTTCCTCCAGGTGCTCCAGTTTTCTCCCACGGTCCAAAGATGTGCTTGCTAGGTGGTTTGGCCATGACCAATTGCCCCTTAGTATCCCAATGTAGGTTAGATTGATGAGCCTTGGTAAATGTGTGGGGTTACAGGTATAGGGTGGGAGAGGGGACCTGGGTGAGGTAATCTGTCAGAGAGTCCGTGCAGACTCGATGGACCAAATGGCCTCTTCTGCACTGTTGGAATCTGTGATTCTATTCTAGGCTTAGAGCCAAGAAGCATGTGGGGAATTGATGGAGGTGTATGAAATAATGATGGGTTTAAAGAGAATAAATAGAAACTGTTTCCAACAGCTGACAGGTCAATAATCAGATGGGCCAGATTTAACTTCATTGAAGATAATTGGCAAAAGAATTGGAGCTGACATAAGGAGAAACCTTTATGCAAAAAGTGGTTCGGATTTGGAATGCACTCCCTCCATGATACTGTGATGGATACAGACACAACTTAGTATTCAAAAGGAAACTGGGATAAAATATTACAGGGACAATTGAGTGGTTGGAGGGAAGCGATGGTAAGTCTGATTGGTTTTCGCTTCGAAAGAGCTGGTGCAGACAGGATGGGCTGAATGGTTTCATTGTGTGCTGTACTATTCTATTCCACAGTACCAAAAACTCAATGGAACATGTTGAGAGTTAAGGGGGTGGTGCTGGTGGAGTAGACAAAGGATGCAAGGGAGGAGCAGGGAAGAGTGAATGGCAGAATGGGCTGGCATGTGACGGGGGCCAGTGTGGCGGCAACGTGTGGAAACATAAGAAGCACCAGGGCCCACAATTTCTCTCCCTGGTCCCGTTTGCATTAGCTTGCAAAGCTGGTATCAAAGCATCGAAGGCCGGATGCTTGAAGAGCAAAGCCGATATAGTGAAGTAGGGGATAAAAATCTTAAATAATAATCTAACTGACAAAATGTGAGTGAATCAAAAGTAGCAGCAATGAGGAAGCTTAACTGATCAAATCCTCTCCTTTTCCCCCAAGAGATCATTTACAAACCGACAAGTAACGCAAAACTCACCAATCGTTAAAGTGGCATCTTGACATGAGATATAGCCACCACTTTCCTCCTTTTCTCAGGTGAAGGTGGTCGGAAATAACATTTATGGAAAGAAAAATCTGAATAAGTTCCTAAGTTAATGTTATTCATATAGTGTATACTTTGTTCTGTTTTTGATCTCTCACATTCAGTAACCTGGACTATTTTGAAGCTCAAGACTCCGCTTTTCAAACACGCAGCCTTTGAGAATAAAGAGCCTGCCGAAATTTCCCTGACAGAGAACAGAGATCCTGTCTGGAGCCTGGAGCTGGGGTTTGAAATTTCAGCTGGACCTTGGTCAGATGTTCAACAGAAAAATGAATTACGGGAGGTGCAATTTTCACCCTGCTCTTGTGCAACATAGAACCATAGAAAATTACAGCTCAACAAAATCCAAGATATCTTGACAGGCAAGATATTGACAAACAAGTGCAAGGGGCAAGCAGCAGCAGAAAAAAAAATTGATACAAATGTGTCTGGCTGTATTAAAACGGTTAAATAAATAAATAATGCAAACTGGTCATAGAGGTTTACAGCATGGAAACAGGCCCTTCAGCCCAACTTGTTCATGCCGCCCTTTTTTTTTAAACCCCTAAACTAATCCCAATTGCCCGCATTTGGCCCATATCCCTCTATACCCATCTTACCCATGTAAACATCTAAATGCTTTTTAAAAGAAAATTGTACCCGCTTCTGCTACCACCTCTGGCAGCTTGTTCCACTCACCATCCTCTGAAAAAATAGCCCCTCTGGACACTTTTGAATCTCTCCCCTCTCACCTTTAACTTATGCCCTCTAGTTTTAGACTCTACCTTTGGGAAAAGATATTGACTATCTAGCTGATCTGTGCCCCTCATTATTTTATAGACCTCTGTAACATCACCCCTCAGCCTCCTACGCTCCAGAGAAAAAAGTCCCAGTCTATCCAGCCTCTCCTTATAACTCAAACCATCAAGTCCTGGTAGCATCCTCGTAAATCTTTCTGCCCTCTTTCTATTTAATAATATCCTTTCTATAATAGGGTGACCAGAACTGCACACAGTATTCTAAGGCCCTACCAATGTCTTGTACAACTTCAACAAGACGTCCCAACTCCTGTATTCAATGTTCTGTACAATGTATTTGATGATAGATTCAAGCATTTTCCCACTACAGGAGTTAAGCTAACCAGCCTATAGAATATTACAGCGCAGTACAGGCCCTTCGGCCCTCGAAGTTGCGCCGACCAGTGAAACCAATCTAAAGCCCCTCTAATCTACACTATTCCAATATCATCCATATGTTTATCCAATAACCATTTGCATGTTCTTAATGTTGACTAACATTAGTTATACAGTTACCCGCCTTTTGTCTAACTCCTTTTTTAAACAGTGGCGCCACATTTGCTGTTTTCCAATCTGCCGGAACTGCCCCACAGCCCAGCGAATTTTGGTAAATTACCACTAGCGCCTTTGCTATTTCTCGGCCATCTCTTTTAGTACCTTGGGATGCATTCCATCAGGACCAGGAGACTTGTCTACCTTTAGCCCCATTAACTTGCCCAATACTACCTCTTTCGTGATAATGATAGTTTAAATTGAACATTGATTTTGAATGTCTCTATCAAATCTCCTGCCAGCCTACTCTTCTCCAAGGAGAACATCCCCTGCTTCTCCAATTTATCCACATAACTGAAGTTCCCCATCCTGGGAATCATTCTCATCAATCTTACACTTTCTCTAATGCCTTCACATTCTTCCTAAAGCATGGTGCCCAGAACGACAATAATCTCTCTCACAATGTCAGTAAAACGAAGGCGATAGTCATCGACTTCAGAAAGCACATTGGAGGACATGCCCCTGTCTACATCAACGGTGATCAAGTATAAATGGTCGAGAGCTTGACGATTCTAGGTGTCCAGATCATCAACAATCTGTCCTGGTCCCTCCACGCTGACGCTATAGTTAAGAAAGCCAACCAACGCCTCTACTTTCTCAGGAGGCTAAGGAAATTTGGCATGTCCGCTATGACTCTCACCAATTTTACAGATGTACCATAGAAAGCATACTTTCCAGATGTATCACAGTTTGGAGTGGCTCCTGTTCTGACCAAGACCGCAAGAAACTACAAAGAGTTGTGAACATAGCCCAGTCCATCAAACAAACCAGCCTCCCATCCATCAACTCCATCTACACTTCCCGCTGCCTCGGAAAAGCAGCCAGCATAATCAAGGACCGCACGCACCCCAGACATACACTCTTCCACCTTCTTCCATCAGGAAAAAGATACAAAAGTCTGAGATCACACACCACTCAAGAACAGCTTCTTCCCTGCTGCCATCAGACATTTGAATGGACCTACCTTATATTAGGTCGATCTTTCTCTACACCCTAGCTATGACTGTAACACTATATTCTGCACCTTCGCCTTTCCTTCTCCCTTGTGTTCTCTATGAATGGTGTGTTTTGTCTGCATAGGGCGCAAGAAACAATACTTTTCACTATATCTCAATACATGTGACAATAATAAATCAAATCAAGAACTAGAGACAATATTCCAGTCAAGGCTGAACCACTATTTTTAAAGTTTTAAAGTTTATTTATTAGTCACAGGTAAGGCTTACATTAACACTGCAATGAAGTGACTGTGAAATTCCCCGAGTCGCCACACTCCGACACCTGTTCAGGTCAATGCACCTAACCAGCATGTCTTTCGGGCTGTGGGAGGAAACCGGAGCACCCGGAGGAAACCCACGCAGACACCGGGAGAATGTGCAAACTCCGCACAGACAGTGACCCAAGCCAGGAATCGAACCCGGGTCCCTGGCACTGTGAGGCAGCTGTGCTAACCACTGTGCCACCAGGTATACAGATTTGTCATAACCTTTTTTGCTTATGGACTCTATGCACCTAATTATAAAGCCCAGGATCCTGTGTGTATGATTTTTAATTGTTCTCTCATCCTACCCTGCCACCCCCAATGATTCATGCACATATACTTCCAGGTTCCTGTGCAGCTGCACCCACTTTAGAATTGTACCCTTTCTTTTATTTTGCCTCTCCCCATTCCTCCCACTAAAATGAATCACTTTTTGAAACAAAATATGACCAATCTAATGTACATGTTCAGTCACGCATTCAACATACAGATAATATACAAGAATACGGAAGCAGGTCATTCAGCCAGTCAGGTCTGCACAGATGTTTTGTGCCACATGCAGCATTTAGTCTAATCTTACTCTCCTACTGGCTCCCCTGATCTGTTAATACCCCTCTCGTTTGAAAAAGATATCTGATTTCCTATGAAAAAGCTATTTTAATAATGGCAGCTATCCCCCTATTTTAACCAAATTCCACATTAAATACATTTTTCCAACCTCGCTTTTAATTATTTGATTATCTCAGACAAACAGAACCCATCTATCCCTACAGTATTTACCTATCAGAATCCTTCTTAACCTTGACTTTTATTAAAACCACCCCTCAACCATGACAGTTCTAGTGAAGACAAGGCATCATCAAACGTCTGTTCATATTGACAACCCGTGACCCATGGTAGCAGCCCCCATGAATCCGGGCTGTGCTGTGTCCATTGCATTTACCTTGTGTTTAATGATATCTCAATGCAAAGCTAAGAGTTATAGTAAGTGAGGCCAGTCAAGAAAGGGAGAGGAAGAAAAAGAGTACTCTGCTTTATGACACTTCCATTTCATAGACTATGGAATCATAGAGGTTTATGGCACTGAAGGAGGGCATTCACCCCAGAGTTTGTGCCAGCTGCATGTTACAATAACCCAAAACTAATCCCATGGCCTTTTTCTCTTCTTATGGCTGTATAACCTAACTTCCTATGCTTCAAATAGTTATACAGCTTCCCCTTAAGTACAATGGTGCATCTCCACCATTTCTTGCAGCAGCACATTCCTTACTTAGTCAGCCATCTGAACAAAGATTTTTCTGCTATTCCTTTTCCTCACTCCTAGACCAGTTGAAGTTGCTGACCCCTCATCACGGATTCCCTAACCAAAGAAAAATGTCTCCCTCTATTCTCTCTTCTCAAAACCATTCATACTTAACATAAACTATATTAAACCCCCTCCCACCCACTTTACTCTGATGGAAATAGTGCCTCCAAGGTCTCTGCATTCTTCCAATTCTGGTCTCTTGCACATCCCTGATTTTTTTTCTCCACTGCTGGCAGATGTGTCTTCAGCTGCCAAGGCCCCAAAGCTGCAGATTTCCTTCCTAAATGTCTCTGCCCCATTATCTCTGCCTCGTCCATTTTGTAGTTGTTGTATCATAAGTCTCTCTATTTATGATAGTTTTCCATTCTTGCCATTATCCAGTTAAATCAAAGTTTATTGCTTCTTTGGTTTTCATGTCCTTTCTTTGACAGGATGCCAGAAACTAAGCACCACTCAAACTGCAGCATAAAAAACGTAGATAAATGTACATTATTTCTTTATTCTATTCCTTAATTATTTATGAAACCATCAATCAGTCTTTTTGATGGCTTTATCTATCCATCTTTCCAGAAAAGTTGGCGTGCTGAACAAACTGTTTTATGGTGTCCTTTCACATTTAGTGGAAGACTTAAAAGATTGGCAAGGAATATGTCAGCAGAAGCAGCACTGGTTAGATTTTAAGTTCCATATTAAGTATCTAAAACTATTAAATAAATTACATTGAATTTCCAGCACAGAAACAAGTCATTTGTTTATACTTGTGTCTCTGCTTCTCACAAACCTCAGCCCACCCTGCAACATGAGCGCAGCTTAGGAAGGTGGACACCAGCAGTTCAGAGTACTAGCCTGTTTCATGAGTTAACACACCCTACATGGTAGACTACTTCTCTTGATATTCCTTGTGGAGTGAGCCACCCCACAACATTTAGGCTCTACACCACAGTGGGCATGCCCAAACTACAACCTAGCTGTCTGAAGGTAGGATGGCCATCTGGAGAAATGCTGATTCCAGGTATAAATGTTAGTGTTTGCAGACAGAATGAAGCAGCAAATACAGTATTGTGGGTAGCACGGTGGCACAGTGGTTAGCACTGCTGCCTCACAGCGCCAGGGACCCGGGTTCGATCCCAGCCTTGGGTCACTGTGTGGAGTTTGTACATTATCCCTGTGACCACATGGGTTTCCTCTAGGTGCTCCTGTTTCCTCCCATTGTCCAAAGATGTGCAGTTTGGGTGGATTATCCATGCTAAATTGCCCCTTGGTGTCCCAAGATGTTAGGGGGATTAGTGGGGTAAATGCGTGGGATTATGGGGATCGGGCAGAGTTGAGCCTGGGTAAAATGCTCTGTCAGAGAGTTGGTGCAGAGTCGATGGGCCAAATGGCCTCCTTCTGCACTGTAGTGATTCTATGATTATGATCCAAGATTCTAGATTGAAAGAAGTGAATGCAAATTGCCACTTCGCCTGGAAGGAATGTTTCGGGCCTTGGACAGTGAGGAGAGAGGGATAAGACTGCAAGTGTTTGTTGCGAAGTTGAGTAAAATGTTAGAATTTGGTGTTTTTAAAAATTATTAAAAATTGTAAAATGCTAGAATGGAAAGCAGTGCGTGGTCCCTTTAAAACATAGAACATAGAACAGTACAGCACAGAACAGGCCCTTCGGCCCACGATGTTGTGCCGAGCTTTGTCTGAAACCCAGATCAAGCTATTTCCTCCCTATCATCCCGAAGTACTCCATGTGCCTATCCAATAGCTTCTTAAATGTTCCTAAAGTTTCTGACTGCACTATCCCTGCAGGCAGTCCATTCCACATCCCAACCACTCTCTGAGTAAAAAACCTACCTCGGACATCCTTCCTATATCTCCCACCATGAACCCTATAGTTATGCTCCCTAGTTACCGCTCCATTCACCCGAGGAAATAGTCTTTGAACGTTCACTCTATCTATCCCCCTCATCATCTTATAAACCTCTATCAAGTCTCCTCTCAATCTCCTCCGCTCCAAAGAGAAAAGCCCAAGTTCCCTCAACCTTTCCTCCTAAGACCTACCCTCCAAACCAGGCAGCATCCTGGTAAATCTCCTTTGCACTCTTTCCAGTGTCTCCACATCCTTCTCGTAGTGAGGTGACCAGAACTGCACACAATATTCCAAATGTGGTCTCACCAAGGTCCTGTACAGTTGCAGCATAACCCCACGGCTCTTAAACTCCAACCCCCTGTTAATGAACGCCAACACACTATAGGCCTTCTTCACGGCTCTATCCACTTGAGTGGCAACCTTCAGAGATCTATGGATATGAACCCCAAGATCTCTCTGTTCCTCCACATTCTTCAGAACCCTACCTTTGACCCTGTAATCCACATTTAAATTTGTCCTACCAAAATGAATCACCTCGCATTTGTCAGGGTTAAACTCCATTTGCCATTTTTCAGCCCAGCTCTGCATCCTATCCATGTCTCTTTGCAGCCTACAACAGCCCTCCACCTCATCCACTACTCCACCAATCTTGGTGTCATCAGCAAATTTACTGATCCACCCTTCAGCCCCCTCCTCCAAGTCATTTATAAAAATTAGAAATAGCAAAGGACCAAGCACTGATCCCTGTGGCACTCTGTTGGTAACCGGTTTCCAGTCCGAAAATTTTCCATCCACCACCACCCTCTGTCTTCTGTTAGATAGCCAGTTACCTATCCAATCGGCCAAACTTCCCTCTATCCCACACATCCTTACTTTCTTCATAAGTCGACCGTGGGGGACTTTATCAAACGCCTTACTAAAATCCATGTATATGACATCAACTGCACTACCTTCATCAACACACTTAGTTACCTCCTCAAAGGATTCTATCAAATTTGTGAGGCAAGACTTGCCCTTCACAAATCCGTGCTGACTATCCCGGATTAAGCTGCATCTTTCTAAATGGTCGTAAATCCTATCCCTAAGGACCACATGGCAGGTTGGTTAAGAAGGTTAAGGCTCATGGGATACAAGGAGAAGTGGCTCGATGGGTGGAGAACTGGCTTGGCCATAGGAGACAGAGGGTAGTGGTCGAAGGGTCTTTTTCCGGCTGGAGGTCTGTGACCAGTGGTGTTCCGCAGGGCTCTGTACTGGGACCTCTGCTATTTGTGATATATATAAATGATTTGGAAGAAGGTGTAACTGGTGTAATCAGCAAGTTTGCGGATGACACAAAGATGGCTGGAATTGCGGATAGCGAAGAGCATTGTCGGGCAATACAGCAGGATATAGATAGGCTGGAAAATTGGGCGGAGAGGTGGCAGATGGAATTTAATCCGGATAAATGCGAAGTGATGCATTTTGGAAGAAATAATGTAGGGAGGAGTTATGCAATAAATGGCAGAGTCATCAGGAGTATAGAAACACAGAGGGACCTAGGTGTGCAAGTCCACAAATCCTTGAAGGTGGCAACACAGGTGGAGAAGGTGGTGAAGAAGGCATATGGTATGCTTGCCTTTATAGGACGGGGTATAGAGTATAAAAGCTGGAGTCTGATGATGCAGCTGTATAGAACGCTGGTTAGGCCGCATTTGGAGTACTGCGTCCAGTTCTGGTCGCCGCACTACCAGAAGGACGTGGAGGCATTGGAGAGAGTGCAGAGAAGGTTTACCAGGATGTTGCCTGGTATGGAGGGCCTTAGCTATGAGGAGAGATTGGGTAGACTGGGGTTGTTCTCCTTGGAAAGACGGAGAATGAGGGGAGATCTAATAGAGGTATACAAGATTATGAAGAGTATAGATAGGGTGAACAGTGGGAAGCTTTTTCCCAGGTCGGAGGTGACGATCACGAGGGGTCACGGGCTCAAGCTGAGAGGGGCGAAGTATAACTCAGACATCAGAGGGACGTTTTTTACACAGAGGGTGGTGGGGGCCTGGAATGCGCTGCCAAGTAGGGTGGTGGAGGCAGGCACGCTGACATCGTTTAAGACTTACCTGGATAGTCACATGAGCAGCCTGGGAATGGAGGGATACAAACGATTGGTCTAGTTGGACCAAGGAGCGGCACAGGCTTGGAGGGCCGAAGGGCCTGTTTCCTGTGCTGTACTGTTCTTTGTTCTTTGGTGCTTTTTCTGTACTTAGAGTTTAAAAGAAAAAAAAGTTGAAAAGAAATGCAGGTGCATACGCAGTACACAGACTGAAAAATTGTATCAAAGGCCAAGCAGTAGTGTTGCCATGCTAACAGGCTGTTTTTGAATTTTGCCCAATCAATTTAAATTAGGCACTTGGATAACAGCAGCCTATTAGATTTAAATTTGATGTTTTGGTAACCTGAGAACCAATCCTATTGTGGGGATGCGAGTATGTCATTAGGGGTATAAGAGACGGAGCAGTGGCACAAACTGGAGAAGAGCACCTGCCACAATTCACAGCTTTAGAGAGAGAGAGAGAGAGGGACAGCCAGCAACTGCTCTCTGCCACAGCTCATTTATGTTTTAAAAGAAAGCCTCATCTTGATAGTGAAGATAGCAAAGAAGACAGAAGAAAGAAGATTCCAGAAGACGACAAATCTGGCTTAATTTAGAGAGAGACTAAAAATTCTATTTTTTTTTGTTAATAAGTGGGAGTTGTATTTATCTAAACAGCATTCCATTTGAATTGTGTGTTACTCGGTTTGTTAATAGTTTAGTTAACCTGTTCACTGTTAGTTAGATAAATAAAGTGTTACTTGTTGATTTTACAGAGTCTCAGGTAGTTATTTTGATTTAACCACTAAAAGTTGCTGAAGAGCAGATCACACTATTTCTGACACACTTTAAGCAGATTATGTGGCGAGGTACTCCTTTTTGAGTCGTTAAGTGTTAGCTCTCAGAGAGGGGATCAACCTCCCCTTTATAACAGTGTTACAGTTCCTATGTTTGCTTAGAAATGTGATGGTGAAGTCCACAAGTAGGACTCTGAGCTTCCGGTGGCCTGTCCATCTTGCTCGCACGCTGACGTTTCTGTTTTCAGTTCACTGCACTGTTCCAGTGAAGCTCAAATAAGCTTAATAGACCAGGGCATGAGATGACCGATTGCAGTTCAATGCAAATTGGTCTGCAGCACCTCATGGATGCAGAATTTTGAGCTGCTACATCTGTTCGGAACCTCTCACATTTTAGCATGCTAGTAGTGCAAATATATGATGGTGGGTGTTCCCTTTCCTCCACAAGAAGACCCTGCAGACAGAATGGAGCAGCAAATACAGTATTGTGGGTAGCATGGTGGCACAGTGGTTAGCACTGTGCAGGGTCACTCCTACCAATACTGTCATGGACAGATGCATCTGTTGCAGGTAAATTGGTTAAGACTAGGTCAACAAGCTTTTTGCCTTGTGTTGGTTCTCTCACCACCTGCCGCAGTTGCAGTCTGGCAGTCATGCCCATCTTAATTTGACCAGCTCAATTAGCAATGCTGCTACCAAGCCATTCTTGGTGATGGACGTTGAAGTTCCCCCATCCAGAGTATATACTGTGCCCTTCCTACCCTTAGTGCTTCTTCCAAGTGGCATTCAACATGGAGAAGTACTGATCAATAACTGAGGGAAGGTAATACGTTGTAATCAGAACGAGGTTTCTTTGCCCACATTTAGCCTGATGGCACGAGAATTCATGGGGTTCAGAGTCGACATGTCATGGCCATTCCCTCCTCACTATATCACTGTACTGCCGCCACCACAAGTGGGTCTTTCCTACCAGTGAACAGCGCGAGGAGAAATGGCTAAAATAAACAAATCGCATTTTTCTGTGCCAAGACACTCCAAAAAAATGACATCCACCAGTCTGGATACAAATAACTCTGTAATTAGCTTAATTCTTTAAACAGATATGAATATGTACTTTCCAGACAAGTAATGGATAATAATTACATTGTGGATTACTCCTTCGAATCAACATGTTGGCACGCCCATTGTGCCGACCCAAATTGCCTCACCACAAGAAACCAAGACCCAAGCTCATTACAGTTCACCCATTATTGAACATGCAAAATAATTTATTTTAATTCATGGATAGGTTGCAAAACAGCAGGTTAGATAGAAATTACCAAATGGAACAAGCTTTGCGGCCAAATCAGTCTGAGCAATAGCCTGATTTTCACGTGCCCATGACATCTCAAAATCTCTTCATTCCGCTTTCCTTGAACCACCTACCTAACCAAGTTTACGACTACATCTTCAAGGGTGCACAATGTTTCAAGGTGCGGTAATAGTTACTAATATGGGCATGGACATATTTCTGAAGGCAAGAAATTTGGTATTGTTCGTAAAGCATGCAGCAATTTCTAATTACTGTGTGTTGCATGATTCACTGTCCAAGTCCTGCTTTACTGGATGCACTGAAAAACAACGCTGCTTTCTCAGTAGATTGGTGTAGTAGCAAAGCACTTGACCAAGCAATTGTACCACCAGAACAAATTGACCCAATGGACAATTTTCTATCAAGGCATTTGAATCATTTGG
Organism: Mustelus asterias; assembly: GCF_964213995.1. NCBI lineage: Eukaryota > Metazoa > Chordata > Chondrichthyes > Carcharhiniformes > Triakidae > Mustelus > Mustelus asterias. The sequence goes on from NC_135806.1 coordinate 134,384,039, forward strand.
CAGCTTAAAAATTTTCCAAAATAGTTGAAAAGCAAACCACGCTTCTATTTCATTAACAGTAGCGACCACTGAAAGTAGGAATTAGTCTGACCATGCACTAAAAGGTTTTTAAAAATTGGTTGTAGCAACGTGTCAATGGGGATTACACAATCAGTAGCTCAGCCAAAGATCAAGTCGGTCTGTTCAGAAGTAGTCGACAGATCCAACCATTTTAATGAGCGTTTCGCACTCAAATTGTAACGGTGTAATGTTAGGCAACTGGTCAAAGACTAAATAAAAACTAAGTGTTGAAACATTTTATAGTCAGTCTGGCAGCCTCCATGGAAAGAGAAACAGAGTGAAAGTTTCACGTTTAATATGACTCTTCCTACACAATTGGAAGGAACATCATACTACACTCAAAACAAGAGTGCAGGATTCCGCCCAGAGTGCTGGCTGGGGCACGACACCTGATGTGACCCCAGCGTCATAGCCTAGTGTTCTCATCAGATTCTCTGGCACTCGTTGCTGCCACACTGACGGAACGACACACGCATACACACACAGACACACTCACGCACAGACGCATGGGCACACAGGTACACACACACACACACACACACACACACAGAGGTACACACACACACACACACAATCCCACTCCTTGAGGCGCCCCAGAGGGCCTGTCCCGGCACATCCACGGCACATTTAAATGTATTTCAATGCATTTAAATTCATTCAAATGCATTTAAATGAGGTTCCCGCCCTGAAAGTGGAATCACCAGCGAGGGGCAAGGAAAATCGAAAAACGAGATCTCACCAGCGAGAATCTTGTTTTCCGATTCTCGTGAGATTTTGTGTCCATCTTGCCTTTTGCACTCACGGCAAATACGGGCGCAAAATCACACCTATTAACTCCTCCTCGCCACAGATGCTGACAGAGCAGCTGAGTGTTTCCAGCACTTTTTGTTTTTATTTCAAGTCTTTTTCATCTGTGATGTTTGCTTTATGTAATAATACTGAACAGTACAATGCCAGCTCTTTGAAAGAGCTATCCTGATAGGGCAGGGTTTTGGAACTTTCCCTATTGCCCTGGAAACTTTCAACTCCAAGTAGACATCCAATACCCATTTGAATATCACTATTGAATCTGTTTCTAATACTATTTTAAGGAGTGTATTTCTGATCATAACAACTCACTGTGTAAAGAACACTTTAATCTCTCTTCCTGTTATGACATTAAAAGCTATAACGATAGGTGAAAATAGCTAGTATTAAAATAGTTAATGCATGGTTTGCAACAAAACTACATTGCTTTAATGTGGAATTGCTGGCATTGGACTGGGATAGGCACAGTAAGTAGAGTCACAACACCTGGTTAAAGTCCAACAGGTTTATTTGGTAGCACGAGCTTTCAGAGCGCTGCTCCTTCATCAGGGCACTCACCTGATGAAGGAGCTGCATTCCGAAAGCTCGTGCTACCAAATAAACCTGTTGGACTTTAACCTGGTGTTGTGAGACTTCTTACATTCCTTTAAGGCACACAATGCCAGCAAGAAAGTGATTCAACCATGGCTAACCAGAGAAGTTAAAGATTCTACTCGATCGAAGGAGGAGGCTTATTAAAAGGCGTAACCCTGAGGATTGGAAGCATTTTAGAATTCAGCAAAAGAGAACCAAGTAATTGATAAAGAAGGTGAAAAAAAATAGAATATATAAACTAGTGAGAAACATGAAAACAGACTGTAAAAGCTTCTATGGGTATGTAAAAAGGAAAGTTAGTAAAGACAAATGTGGGCCCATAACAAACAGAGACAGGAGAATTTATAATGGGGAATAAGGAAATGGCAGGGAAACAAAATAAATGCTTTGTGTCTGTCTTCACAGGGGAAGACATAAAAGAGCCTCCGAAATATTGGGGAGTCGAGAGACTAGCAAGATTGAGGACCTGAAAGAAATTAGTATTCGTAAATAAAGTAGTGCAGGAGAAATTAATTGGACTTAAAAGTTGATAAACCCTCTTGACTGGATGATCTACAACCTAGTGTTCAAAGAGGTGGCTACAGAGGTAGTGGATGCATTTGTGGTCACCTTTTAAAATTCTATTGATTCTGGGACAGTGCCTGCAAATTGGAAGATGGCAAATGTAATCCCACTCGAGGTGGGAGAAGAGGGAGAGAGAAAACAAGGAATCACAGATGTGTTAGCCTGACATCAGCAGAAGGAAAAATGCTAGAATCTATTATAAAGGAGATGATAACTGGGCACTTGGAAAATAATGGTAGAATTGGTCAGAGTCAACATGGATCTTTGACAAACATGCTGACATTTTCTAAGGATCTTACTAGCAAATTAGATAAGGGAGAACCAGTGTATGTGGTGTATTTGAATTTTCAGAAGGCTTTTGATGAGGTCACACATTAGTAAGCAAAATTAGGGCACATGGGATTGGGGTAATATACTGACATGGATTGAGGACTGGTTAGTGGGCAGAAAACATTCAGTAGGAATAAAATGGCAATTAAAATAAAAGCAAAATACAGCAGATGCGGGAACCTAAGGCAAAAACAGAAAATACTGGAGAAGCTCAGCCGGTCTGGGGAGTGAAAATGGAGTTAACATGGCGAGTCCATATGATTCCTCTTCATCTCTGAACACTCATATGGACTTGAAACATTGGGCACAATTTCCACCGGCAGATCCGCCCGAAGTTCGTATGATCCCGCCTGAGGCCAATGGAGAATGCCGTTCTCCGAGCTTCGCCCGCCTCCGGAATTGGGGCGGGCGTGCCTGTAAAATTACGGCCATCATCTCTATCTCTGTTATAAAAGGAACATTCTCAGGTTGACTAGTGGGGTACCACAAGGGTCAGTGCTTGGGCCACAGCTATTCGCAGCCAATATCGATGATTAGATGAGGGGACCAAATGTAATTCCGATGACGCAAAACTTGGTGGGAATGTGAATTGTGAGGTGGATGGCAAGAGGCTTCTAGAAGATTTAGATGGACTAAATGAATGGGCAAAAACATGGCAGATGGAGTACAATGTGAATAGGTGTGAAGTTACCTATTTCAGTAGGAAAAACAGAAACAAAGAATATTTCTTAAATGGGGGGATATCGAGAAGCACTGTTGTCCAAAAGGATCTGGGTGTTCTTGATCATAAGTTACTGAAAGCTAACATGCAGGTGCAATAAGCAATTAGGAAGGCAAATGGTATTGTAACCTTTATTCCAAGGGATTTGAGTGCAGGAGTAAGGAAGTCTTACTGAAATTGAATAGAGCTTTGCTGAAACCACACCTGGAGTACTGTGCACAGTTTATCTTTCCTTACCGAAAGAAGGATATACTGGCCGTAGAGGGAGCTCAACAAAGGATCACCACACTAATCCCTGCGATGGCAGGATTGGCCTATGAGGAGAGATTGAGGAAATCGGGCCTGTATTCTCTCGAGTTTAGAAGAATGAGAAGTGACCTTGTTGAAGTGTACAAACTTTTTACATGGTTCAATAAGGTATTTGCAGGAAGGATGTTTCCCTAGTTACAGCAATTTGAATCTAGAACAGTGTCAGAATAAGGGCGGTCCGTTTAGAAATGAGATGAGGTGGAATTTCTTCAGTCAGAGGGTGGTAAATATTTGGAATTCTCTCTCCAGACAGCCATGGAGGTTCAGTCAGTATGCTCAAAGAAGAATCATAGAAACCCTACAGTGCAGAAGGAGGCCATTCGGCCCATCGAGTCTGCACCGACCACAATCCCACCCAGACCCTGCCCCCATATCCCTACATATTTACCCGCTAATCCCTCAAACCTACACATCTCAGGACTCTAAGGGGCGATTTTTTAGCATGACCAATCAACCTAACCCGCACATCTTTGAAGGTTGACAGATTTCTTCTTACCAACAACATCAAGGATACAGGGATATTGAAGATGGCTTTGAGGTAGATGATCAGCCATCTAGTTGAATGACGGAGCAGGTCGAGGGGCCAAATGGCCTACTCTTGGGTCCTATGTTCCTATTAGCAAATTTAATGTGTTGGCATAATTACTAGGCCAGAGTAACATCTCGAGAGAAAGGAAGAAAACTGTGAGGGCAAAAAATAAATCAAGTATCGCTAAAATGAATTCTTATTGAAAGGAGCCAGTTAGTTTATCAAGAAGCTTGCACCCAAGGTGCTATCAGCCTGGAAATATCCTGGCAGCACCTTGGGTGCAAGCTTGAGCCTGGCATAGAACTCAAATGAATACCACCCAAAAATCACCCAAATCAATTCATTCACCGTACTGGACTCTGAATTGATTTCACAGTAACCTCCATGCACATCAAAATTGAACTCAATTTATTTTGTTGAAAAAGCCCTTGATCACAATTCAGAAACATTTTATAAAACGCATGTCAGAAAAGGAATGGAAAGCACTTTTTTTTTACACAATTAACTTTAATCTCAATGCAGCATGTGCTTCAAAACTCTAAATACTTCATACTCTAAATACAATACTTTTCACTGTGTACTAATCCATGTGACAATATTAAATCAAATCAAATGCCATTCAGAGCTCTGAAGGTGAACGAAGAGAAACATTTATTGCCAGCACCACTACCAGTCCCCTTTATGGACCTCAAGATAGACATGTAAAAATAAATTGCTCTATTTATAAGGCAGATGTTTCTGTTCACATACCAGCATTTCTTCATGAGCTGCTCCAGAAAAAAAACTTCAATTCCAGTTTACTACAATTGAGTTATAAATAATTCAGAGGGTAAGTTAGCACTGGTCGTTTCAATTATCTACATAAATGCACTTCTTGAAAGATCTATTACCTGACTCATAATTAATTGATTGTTGAAAGCCATCAGCTTTCTCTGGTCTTTGAACTGAAACAATTCTACTTGGCATGAGGCAGTGCTACTATAAAATTTGCTGCCATGCAAGGAACAAACATAGGCGATTCAACACTCTAAAAGGTTGCTGGAAAAATGTTTTGAGCTCTTAATTTTCATCATTTTTGATGGCTTTATAAATAAAAGCAGTAGCTAGGGTGGCATCGGGGGTAATACAGTGGCAGGAGGCTCCAAGTTCCATTCTCTACTCTTCATTTCTCTCCTGACCCAAGTTGCACTGAGTGTGGTAATGCTGAGTAGCATCTTCCTGCTGGTTGAGGAATGCACACGATGAACAGAAAGATAAAAGATAACCATCGTACCTTCCTCCAAAGTAAAACAATAAAGGAGGTGGTTACATTCACATTTCACTTCATATATTAAAGGCCAGGTTTTTTTAAAACCCTTTTGCATCCGAGGTCCCCGTCCCACTTTATAAAAATTTCATGGAGATCTTGAGTTTTTTTGTACATTGTAATCCAGAGAGTAGTAATCTAGAAACCCAGGATAATGTTCGGGGACCCGAGTTCGAATCCCACCATGGCAGATGTTGAAATTTGAATTCAATAAAAATCTGGAATTAAAAGTGTAATTATTGAACATGGTCGTAAAAACCCATCTGGTTCACTAATGTCCTTTGGGGAAGGAAATCTGCCATCTTTACCTGGTCTGGCCTACATGTGTGACTCCAGATTCACAACAATGTGTTTGGCTCTTAACTGCCCTGAAATGAAGAGTAATTAAGGATGGGCAATAAATGCTGGCCCAGCCAGCGACACCAACATCGCATAAATAAAAAAATCTGACTCAGTGCTTACTCATTAATGTTATTGCTGAAAATCCAACTTTGCTAAAGTAGGTTGTAGTAAATGGAACCAACACTTTCAGTGCTGCAGAGCAAGCAGTATTTACTGGAGACCCCTCACAGTCTCCAAAAGCCAGGAGCCATCGGTCTACCAAAACTGTCATCCCCTTGTGCACCGATAATTCAAACAGAACAGTCGACTTTCAGAAGCACAGGAGTGTGAGTGGGATGAGCAACATTGGAGGAGAATGATAATAAATCAAGCATCCAGTCATAAAAGGCAACATGGTGGCATAGTAGTTAGCACTGCTACCTCACAACACCAGGGACCCAGGTTCAATTCCTGGCTTGGGTCACTGTCTGTGCGGAGTTTGCACATTCGCCCCGTGCTTGCGTGGGTTTCCTCCAGATGCTCCGGTTTCCTCCCACAGTCCAAAGATGTGCAGGTTAACTGGATTGGCCATGCTAAATTGCCCCCTTAGTGTCAGGGGGATTTGCGAGGGTAAGTGCATGGGGTTATAGGGATAGGGCCTGGGTGGGATTGTGGTTGGTGCAGACTCGATGGGCCAAATGGCCTCCTTCTGCACTATGATTCTAAAATAATAGTTTATTGTTGGATCTAAAAGTATTAAAATATTGTGAGGTTGTTTAGTTTTATTGTTGAGCTTTGCAAGTAAATTGCTGGCTTGCAATAAAGACGTGAGACATCAGGCAGGTCATTTGACTGCTCTGGTGTTGGCTGTGATAGCTGCCAATCAGCAGTCAGTAAGAGCTGAGTGATTATGGGGCAATAATCTAAGATAAGCCGTGGACATTGGCGGTGGCTGCCATGAAGGCTGAGAACTTATGTTTAAGACTTTAATGTGGCGGCATCATCAAATGTGGCAGCCAAATTACTCATGAACAGCTAATAAGATGAATGACTGATTTTATAGATATCGGTGAATGGAATTTTGGCTAGGAATCTGAATGAAAAAGAACAGGGATTTCTATGAGTGTTAGGGAATCATTGTGCCTACCGAATTAGAGGTTAGTGCCTTAATTTAGTGTTTCATCTGACAGCTAGCTTCTTTCCCGAAGAGCTTGAAACTCTAATCTTTCTTCGTAGCTGATCAATTTTACTCTAGGCACCAATATTAACGACTCTCCTTTCTCCCTCTCGAATACATCTGTATGTTGTTTTGTGGTGTGCTGAACAACATCAGACAGTTGCAGTTTTAAACACACAAACAGCACCCTGAGTATTGTTCTGGGACACGATACCAAAAGAGGAAAACTCTGGCATTGGAGGGAGTGCACAAAAGAACATTTAAATCATATCAAATCAGCCATTGAGTTAAAATACAGAACTATGATTTAATATCGTGTAGAGAACAGTAAACAGGTGAAGTGGTCCACCCAAAGAGATAATGGAACACAAGAACACAATTCAAGAAATAGAAGCAGGAGTAGGCCAACAGGTCCTTCAAGCCTGCCCCGCCATTCAATACAAACATGGCGAATTATGCTGCCCTCCACTTCCTTTCCGTGCCACTTCCCCATATCCCTCTATTCCTCAATGTATCAAACATTTATCCACCTCCAGTTTAAATACTTCCAATGATCTAGTCTCCGCCAGCCTCTGGGGCAGTGAATTCGAGAGATTCACCACCCTCTGCGAGAGGAAATTTTGACACACCTGAGTTTTAAATGACCGGCCCTTAATCTTGCAGCTCTGTCCCCTTGTTCAAGACTCTCCCACTAGTGAAAACATCTCACCATCTACCCTGTCAAGCCCCCTCAGGATCTTATGGCCGCGATTCTCCCATCCGGGCTGGGAGATTCTCGCATCAGCCGATTCGCGGGGTTCGTGTATGCGTTCCTGCCCCAATCGCGTCTCCCAGCGTGGGCTTTCCAGCGGTGTCAGCTCTCTGCGGGGAAGTCAGCGGGGAGGCATGGAAGTCATTTAAATAGTTATTTGAATCCCATTTAAATTAGATTAGCGGGCCTGGGACTGGAATCTCTGGCTCCTTAACATCTCCTTCCTCACCAGAGTGGTTCACTCCAGCGGGGATTAAAGTAGCTCCCCACTTTCGGGGAACTGACAACCTGACCCTGCTGGAGTGAAGTGGGGGGGACAATTGGGGCCCCCCCAGAGGGTCGGGTGAAAGGGGGGTGCCCCTGGGTATTGGCACCCTGGCAGTGTCAGCCTGTGCCCCTTAGCACTGCCCTAGGGGCAAAGTGACAATACCCAGGGGGGCATGGGGCAGTGCAAGTGGTGTCCTATGGGGGCGGGACCTGGTAGGGTGATCGGTGGGGGTGGGGATCCTGCTGCCATTCTGCGGTCAGGAAGGAAGGAAGGAGGCCAGCAATTGGGGCGGGCTGGGGGTGGGTGGGGGGGGTTTAAGCCTGCTTGGTGGGGGGAGGGGGTCGGCACAGCAGGGAGGGGCGTAACTGTCGGGATGATGCGGGGGCTGGAGAGGTTTGAGGCTGGCCTAGGAATGGTCAGGGGGCCATTGATCAGCCCATGAGGGGGGCTCGGAGAGCTGGCAATGCGCGGATCGCGGGGTTGGCCAGCAATCAGGAGTCCGGCATCGCAGCACCACTGTGCATGCACCAATCTCACTGCTGACAGATCGGCGCATCCACAGTGGCCTGCTCAGCGCTATGCTGCTGGCCTCCCCTATAGGGGTAGGCCCCACCCACAGCTTTATAATGATATACAGACTAATGATCTCTGCAGTGCACAGAGTGTGGGAGATTCTTTTCTGAACTCCCACTGAAAAAAACAGCATGAATTACTCCAGTTTTCATACAAATTCGACACAGAATTGTTTGGGAGAATTCCAGCCTATATGTTTGAATAAGGTCACTCCTCACTCTTCCGAATTCCAAGGAATACAGACCCAGACTATTTAGTCTCTCTTGATAGGACAACCGTCTCATCCTAGGAATTAGCCTGGTGAATCTCCGTTGGACTGCCTCCAAGGTTAAAAACAAAAAACATTTTTCAGGTAGGGGGGAACCAAAACTATATGCGCGATTCCAGGTGAGGCCTCAACAACATCCTGTAGAATTGCAACAAAACCTCCCTATTTTTAAACTCCAGCCCTTTTGCAATAAAGTCCAAAATGCTGTTTGCCTTTTCAACTACTTGCTGGACCAAACTGCGAGCTTTTAGTGATTTGTGCACTGGAACACTTAGATCCCTCTGTGCTTCACTCACCTGCAGTCTCTCTCCATTTAGGTAATAATAATCTGCCTTTTGATTCCTCCTACCAAAGTGCATGACCTGACACTTCCACACATTAAATCTTATTCACCAGGCTTTCAGCCTGTCATCCAATCTATTTATGTCCTGTTTCAGAATACAGTATCCTCATCACAACATGGCCTTCCACCTATCTTCGTATCATCGGCAAATTTGGAAACCTTACATTCTATTCCTTCCTTCAGGTATTAATGTAAATTGTGAAGAATTGCGGGCCAAGAACAGATCCCTGCTGTACTCCATGTTGTAATGTAACCAATAGCAAAATGATGTGATCAGCTGACCAGGTATAAATGGAAAGCAGATGGGGATTGTTGGGAGCTTGTGTGGCCCAGGGGCCTGAGGGTTGCTGTAATGAAGTTTCTTTATTAAATCTTTTTCTTTGATTTACTTTCTGAAGTTAGTTTTTTTTATTGCTTGCAACTGAAGACCCCTTACTGCCAGATGAACACTTCACTACTTACATCTTTGATGATGAGGGGGATGATATTAGAAATTTTTAACAGGGTGAAGGACATAATTTTCTTAGAGAGGAATAGGGGAGATGGTGGCATAGTAGTAATCTTATTAGACTTGTAATCTTTGCAAGCATGGGTTCAAATCCCACCACTGCAGCTAGTGGAATTTAAATTCAATCCATAAAAATCAGGAATTTAAAGCTAGTCTCAGTTTTCTATCATCAATTTTAGGGCAGCACGTTGGCTAGCACTGGTGCCTCACTGCGCTAGGGACCCGTGTTCAATTTCGGCTTTGGGTGACTGTGTGGAGCTTACACGTTCTCCCTGTGTCTGCGTGGGTTTCCTCCGAGTGCTCCAGTTTTCTCCCACAGTCCAAAGATGTGCAGGTTAGGTGGATTGGCCATGTTAAATGTGTGGGTGTTACAGGGATAGGGTGGAGGGGAGGGCCTGGGTGGGATGCTCTTTTGGAGAGTCGGTGCAGACTTGATGGGCCGGATGGCCTCTTTCTGCACTGTAGGGATTCTATGGAATACTGAATCAGAGGTAAAATAGGCTGTGACCTTTGGAACCAGCCCGATGAATAGAAATGATCATTTTCAGTTCAATTCCACACGGAAACTGTGATCGGGATTTTCTGCTTTTGCATTCACCAGCCATCAATTTTATGTATTCTTTAATAGATGAAAAGAAATCACAGTGGAGTGTTAGATATAAATCACTGTCACATTAAACGTTAATGAGGTGATAATCAATATTATTTTAATCTATGAAACTGCGACTCTATCCCAAAAACCTATTTTGTTTCTCTAACTGCAATTCCAGTGCTTCTGTCATATAATATAACTTTACCATAGAATCATAGAGATTTACAGCATGGAAACAGGCCCTTCGGCCCAACTTGTCCATGCCGCTCTTTTTTTTAAAACCCCTAAGCTAGTCCCAATTGCCCGCGGTTGGCCCATATCCCTCTATACCCATGTTACCCATGTAACTGTCTAAAAGCTTTTTAAAAGACAAAATTGGACCCGCCTCTACTACTACCTCTGGCAGCTTGTTCCAGACACCAAGCACCCACAGGAACCCAAACCAATCAGACAAGAGTTCCAACTTAGGTATTTTTCACTCCCCTCCCCTCAGCAACTCTGTTTCACAGATCTCAAATGTATACTTGATTCATTCTTCAATATCTTACCAATTACAATATTTTATACTTCAATAAGTTTAATATTGCAACAACTATAATTGCTCATCAAATGCTTGAAGCTCTGCTAATCAGATGACGTGGTCAGAAATTACAGTCGGGGGGGGATGGGATTCGGAGAAGAGGTCAGGACAGAAAACAGCATCAGAAGCAAAAGGTTGACAAAGATAGCAATTCAGCCCAAAATAGCTTAATGAGAGAGCTCTGAACAAGATACAAGACAGGAGAGCAAATCAAAGATAGAAGCAAGATACCCTTTCTGCCATCCCCTCTTCTACTTTGCATTTCCCTAGCCTTTAATCCCACAATTATTTTTCCAGCTTCCTTTCACCGATTCCCATCCTCCTCCTCCTCCACACACTAACCTGTAACCCATCCCCTACATCCCAACTCCAATATTTAACCCCACTCCACTAGAACATTTGGTCCCGAAACATCTAATCAGTGATGGGAAATGTAGAGGGTGGACTTCCTGCCCTCAAACCAAGTGAGTACTTCTGCCTGCTATTGCAGACATTTTACCTGTAGGCTTGTAAATCGTGCTTCCTAATCAGGGAGAAGCCCCGGTGGGAATGACCGTCCCTGCAGCAACCACCCCTCCCCCACCCCACACAAGTGTCTGTCCGTCTGGCTCCGGTGACCGAAGAACCCTTCTTGGTTGACTTCCAGACCCAGTGGCCACCATTCCCAGTGGTGCTGTTGACACAGTTGATTGAGCCAGCAGCACTTACGGCCAGAACGCCCTTTAAAGGAATATGACCCCCAACAGTAACTAACCTTCTTTGGCAGGACAGCCAAAATAATGTAGTCAAGGATCCTAAAAACAGTTGCGGCGGGGTTGTCCCTGGTTGAGTGCCGACAAAATTCCATTCACGCTTGACAACTCAGTGTGACAGCTGTCTCAACTGTGGCACAAGTCTCCAAAGTTATTGAGGAGAATTTTGCAGGGTCAACTGGCTTTTGTCATGACTGGTGATTAAGTCCATGCCGGGTGATATGCTTCTTCTGATTAGACTTTTCGCAATGGTTTGATACAATTGAGTGCTTGCTCGGCTATTTCAGAGGGCAGTTAAAAGACAACTATATTGCTGTGGGTCCAGAGAGAAATGTAGGCCAGACCAGGTAAGGTTAGCAGATTTTAAAAATCTTTAAAAAGTGGGGAAACCCTAAAGGACATTTGTGAACCAGATGGCTTTTAATGACAATCTGGTCACATGGCTGATTTTTAAAAATAGATTTGTAATATTTTCAAATTTTCGGCATTTGATGCTCTTTGTTACAAACAACTGTGGTGGACGATGACCTCGCACTGCATGTTGTTTTTATAGAATATGTACACGCACTATACTCACTGCTATTTCAAAACTTTAAAACTGGACCGTGGCTTAACACAGCTCTTAAAATGGCTGAACCTGTGCCTGTTTGTGACCCCAGAACAAAAGCAACACTTTGAAGTTTTGTGAAAATACATATCTCGTTATCTCTGAGGAGCCACTAATGATCGCCTGGGAAATGCACAGCTTAACTTCAAAGAGCCACTTGCATTTGATAACCCAAATTTGCCAGCAGGAGACAGGGGAAGATGAAAGGCCTCTCAAGCATCCCTTTAAATTCATAATGGCTGGGACATTTGAGACCCAGACAAATTCCAGACAATGGGTACGCATCCTTTGTTGAAGACTTGGTGGAGAGGGGAGGGTCATGTGACCTAGGCCTCTGGCTTGTGGAACAAGTAATATTGTTTTGCCGAACAAAATAGCTTAGTCTGCCCTTTAACACCTGACCAGCAGCCACACAGAAAGCATAAGTCTATTTATTAGTGTCACAAGTAGGCTTACATTAACACTGCAATGAAGTTACTGTGAATATTCCCTCGTGAAAATCCCCTAGAAAGGAGCTCTGTCTAGGTTAAACACCTAGCTCCATCTACACTGCTTCTGTTGGAAATTCTGCATCATCTGCGTGTGTCATCGCATCTTGTGAAGTCAGCAACACGATGGAAGTAAATTCTACAAACTTGGTTTTCAGCCAGCCAATCTCGGTAAACTCAATTGGACTTTGATCTGGACTCTGAACCCAATATCTACTTTCACTGTGGTCTCCGTACTGTAAAAGCTTTTTTCTATCCCTCTCTTCATTGTCTGAGTGTGGAGGTGATGTTGCAAACCTGGTTGGAGACTTGGGCGGAAAAATGGCAGAAGGAGTTTAATCCAGACAACTGAGATAATGCATTTTGGAAGGTCCAATGCATGTAGCAATTATACAGTAAACGGTAGTATTGACAGGCAGAGAGATCTGGGCGTACATGTCCACCAATCACTGAAAGCAGCAACACAGGTGGATAAGGTAGCCAGGAAGGCATATGGCATGCTTGCCTTCATCAGTCGGGCCATTGAGTATGACTGAACCAATACGTCTTGATGGCAAGTGGTAAGAATGGGAGTGTTGGCTGGTCAACCATACTGCCGAAGGCAATGCAAACCACTGCAACAATTCGTCAAGCATAGTCATGGACCAATTCAATTGAAGTCCATGGTCACCAATGCCCTCTGATGGCATTGAAGGTGCCCAAGGATCGGGTACCTGAAGGAAGAGGAGGAGTATGGAGGCCAACACAGAAGTTACCTACCTGCAAACCAACAGCACACAACCTCTTTCTGGTGGACATTGTTGGATGCTTTTTAAAATCTAAAGTTACATATCCCATCTTACCGTTGATTACTACAAGGCAAACAAAGAAGTTTCTGGGAGCAACAACAGCATGCATTTATATAGCACTATTAATCTAGAGCCCAGGTGTTTCACAGGAGGGTTATCAAACAGAATCTGACACCATGTCATGTTAATGAGACACACTATGATAATCTAAATAACTAACGTGCAAGTAGAATTGACCAAAATTCCAGTTAACCAAAATTAAACAGTAGTTCCATTGAATCAATACATTGCCTATGCTTCAAACTCTTCGAACCTGAAGAGCATTTTGAGGCTTCCAAATCAACAAGATTTGTTTGAACAATGTCCTCAGAGTTGACAAAAGGCAGTCACCTCTTTAGTTCAAGCAAGCTTCTGTGTGACATTGTTTTGTCCATATATAATATAAAGTACTTTAGAAAGATCTGCAGATAAAAACACGTACCGATACACTCTATTTCAATCTAAGATAATGGGAGTAAGGGTATGCATGGGAATCAGGTCTTGCCCAAGGCAAGGCATAAATAACGGCTCCCTCGTGCTTTCCAACATTTCAAAAGGACAGCAAAGCATGGATGTATTATGAATGAAAATTGCATTTAACCTACAATGCTTATTGGATGGGATCAACACCTTTCCTCAACTCTTTAGTCCGTAAAGTTACAATCACAGGCAAACAAACCATTACAAATATTTAGTTTTACCTTTATAAAAGCACTATGTATTATCAAAATAAATGGGGAAATGACATCTCATGATTCTTATATGTTGAAGCTGCAAAAATCAACAAAGTAGGCAATTTGAACTACTACTTTCCAAAAATATTCTTCTGGCTTTTAAGCACCAGCACTAGTTTCAAAGAATTAACGTATCAATTGTTATTCCAAAAGGAAGCATTATAAACTCCGCAGAGCAACAATGTACTTCTTGTACAACTGTACATAAACACAAATGCTGAGAAATCTGCAAAGACAACAGCATTTGGTTTAATTGACAGATGTGTCTATTCTGTCATTACATTAGCATTCAGCACATCCCAGAGGAAACCGTTTCTGTAAAAAAAAACTAGTGCCATCTTTGTGTACTTTCGAAAGAAAGAGATGACACTTCACCAAATAAAACATCAACCATTTTAAAAGAGAAGTGAAGTGAAGAAAATACCAAAGGCAATTCTTACAATATCAGCCAACTGTCTGTCCGTGGAAAATAATAAAACCAGACATCAATTTCTTCTCCATTGTTAACAATGAACGATACAGTATAGAACATGTTAATAAATTGGAACAATTAAACAAGATCTCAATCTTCCAGGACTAACCATATTTATCATAACATAAAACACTACAGCTTCTCCAAAGGAAAGAACAGAGTCCTGCAGATATAGTTTGAATACTTGAACTCCTAATTTATGTTAATTATCAAACAGAAAATTTTCTCCATAAATTGCAACAAAGCCAGACACGCTAAAAAAAAAACAAGATGCCAAGATCCGAACTTTAACAATGCATCATGCCTTGAGGCATACTAACCTATTTTAAATCACCACCTACTGCAAACAAGGCCTGCGTCAGCTTTACCAGAGCAGTTCCAAATTAACCCTGCACAAATCCGCAATATCAAGCTAAGAATGATGCTGCTTATGCGGCATTAACAAAAGAATTAACAGAAAGAGAAAAGCTGCACGGCTCGAGCAGGCACACCTTATACTGCAAATACGATTGGAGTTCTTAACCTCTGGACTGAAACCAAGCTTCACTGGTGTGAGGGAGGTGGGAGGGGAAGAGAGAAAGACTGAGCTACAGTGCGGAGATTAATATGTAACACTGGATTTCTTTGTGAAACCATTTTAGTCCAGTACTTAAAGTGCCTGGCATCGAATACAATTTAAAACAATAGCACATTAATAATACGAACAGGATTTTACATATCATAAGGAACCTTGATAAATATCCAAGTCACGGTGAAAATCCCTATCTAACATATTACATTTCACTGAGAGGTTTTGTTTAAGGAGAAAGTGTTGAAGAATTAAAGCAGCATCTGTCTGTGTCAGCTACAGCACAGATGGTGGCACTAACTGACCAGCGTGATTTGTTAGGACTAGACCATTCATGCAAACAAAATGGGAATACCTTAAATAGGAAGGCAAAGAAATGTGAAAATGATTCCCAACTGCAGAGTAAAAATAGCAAAGCCATCAAAATGGTGCAGTAAAACAGAAAAAATCTTCCAGTCAGACGCTTCAAAATAAAGGGGGCATCACACACTCTACCTGTCAAGTGCACTTTCCCACATTTGCAAAAGGCTAATAATGATAAACAGCCTGGGAAATTGAACTCACCCCTTTTCTGCATCTCTTGCAAAGGAATGCAGTCTCTACCACCACCATCATAAGGTAAGTAAGGATCGGAAGGCATATCCATACGATATCAAGAAGGGAGCAGGTATGCTGCACTGAAAATCTTGTCACATTATCCTCTCAAACTGCAGAGCAGCAGAGCTGCCATGTTTGCTCAGGAAAACAGACTGTGTGCGCGTTCAGCCTTGTGCACGAGCCTGGGTCCTGTGATAGGCTGTGTAAGCAACAGGAAACTGATATAAGCAACAGGAAATTGCTCCTGTCATGTTGCTACTGGATACCTATTCACTGATCACAGAAGCTTAACAGCCAAGTAAATGCATCGTCAGCTAATGTTTTTGAAGGTGACAGTTCTAATTTTGGCAGATTACCTTTTCCTAAATTTAGGAACACAATAAGTGTTTGACTGTCAAAAGTTAAACTAATTACGAAATACACAGTAAAATTTTGTCTCTACCTTTTATTTCTTTATTGTCTTTCTTTATTTTTCTTCTTGAGGGGTGAGAGATATAGGACAGATGTTAGAGGTAGGTTCTTTACTCAGAGTATAGTAAGGGCGTGGAATGCTCTGCCTGCAGCAGTGGTGGACTCGTCAACGTAGAGAGCGTTCAAGTGGTAATTGGATAAACATATGGATGATATTGGAATAGTGTAGATTAGAGAGGCTTTAGATTGGTACCACTGGTCGGCGCAACATCGAGGGCCGAAGGGCCTGTACTGCGCTGTAATGTTCTATGTTCCCCCTCACCCTTTCCCCCATTTTATCCCCCCTTTCCTTACCTTTTCTTCCCATTGCTTCCCCTTTCCCCCCTTCTCAATTTCCCCCCTCTCCCCGCACATCTTCATCTGTCACAATTCACCCTCTGATTTCAGCTTCTCTGCCGTCCGACCATTCACACCCTTTATTCTCTCTATGAGCTGCCATTAGCAGTCTTTTCCCCTTGTTTCTGTGGCTATGACTCATCTTTCATCCCCTCACCCTGCAGTATAAATATCTCCCACTTTCTCTGTCCTTTAGCTTTGACAAAGGGTCATTTGGACTCAAAACATCAGCTCCTTTCTCTCCTTACACAGACGCTGCCAGGCCTGCTGAGATTTTCCAGCATTTTCTCTTTTGGTTTCAAAATTTAGTTTCGCTCTCATTTTCATTGTGGGTCCTTACTTATTTAAACTTACTGGAGAGAGAAAAAGCGAGTGAGAGAAGAAACTTAGAAAAAGGAAATAAACAAGCAAGAGTTTGAGGACGGGATGGAGAAAGAGAGGGAAAGAAACGCATTACATGCAATTTTATAGAAAAGTTATAGAATTTCCTAACATCCTCATTACAGGAAGGATGTGGAAAAGATTGAAAGGGTGCAGAGGAGAATTACAAGGATGTTTCCTGGATTGAGTGGCATGCCTTATGAGGATAGGCTGAGGGAGCTCGGTCTTTTCTCCTTGGAGAGACGTAGGATGAGAGGAGACCTAATAGAGGTATACAAGATGTTGAGAGGCATAGATCGGGTGGACTCTCAGAGGCTTTTTCCCAGGGTGGAAATGGCTGCTACGAGAGGACACAGGTTTAAGGTGCTGGGGGGTAGGTACAGGGGAAATGTTAGGGGGAAATTTTTCACACAGAGGGTGGTGGGCGAGTGGAATCGGCTGCCGTCAGTGGTGGTGGAGGCAAACTCACTAGGATCTTTTAAGAGACTCCTGGATGAGTACATGGGACTTAATAGGATGGAGGGTTATAGGTCGGCCTAAAAGGTAGGGATATGTTCGGCACAACTTGTGGGGCCGAAGGGCCTGTTTTGGTGCTGTGGTTTTTCTATGTTTCGTTCTATGTTTCTATTCTTCAGTATTATAGAATTGTTAAGGCACAGAGGGGAGCCATTTGATCCATTGTGCCTGCACCGGCTCTCTAAACGAGTATCATGACTCAGAGCCTTTCCCTTGCCACCTATGTTTCCTTGCACATTGTCTCGAACAGAAGACAGTGGGCTAAAGTGCTTCACGGCCAAGGAACAAAAAGCAAATTACCGCAGATTGTGGTGAATAAGTCGACCATTGAAGCCTCGAAAAATCCTTCCAAAAAAAAAAGGTCGACTTATATGCCGAGTAAAAAATGTGAACCGCCAGGTGTTAGTGTGGATGGTCGCCATTTTGAAGTGTGAAAAAAAAACACACTGCTAATTCAAATTAAAAATCAATGTGAAGCATTTCATTGAATTAATTCTACAAGGATACCTTTAACTACATTCATTATCTTCAGCGTTCGACGCAAAGGGTTCATGAAGTTCATTCTGTGTCACTTTGGCTGTGGCATCATCATAAGGATCTCTCTGGATCAGATTTAGCATTTTCAATGGGGCTGCACAGTGGTTAGCACTGCTGCCTCATAGCGCTAGGGACCTGGGTTCAATTTTAGCTGCAGGTCACTGATTGTGTGAAGTTTGCATGGTTTCCCTGTATCTGCGTGGGTTTCCTCCGAGTAGTCTGCTTTCCTCCCACACTTCAAAGATGTGCACGTTAGGTTGTTTGGCTACGGTAAATTGCCCTTCGTATCAGGAGGATTAGCAGGGCAAACACGTGGGGTTATGAGGATAGGGCCTGGAAAAACTAGAACCAGAGGGCACAACCTCAGGCTAAAGGGACAATCCTTTAAAACAGAGATGAGGAGGAATTTCTTCAGCCAGAGAGTGGTGAATCTGTGGAACTCTTTGCCGCAGAAGGCTGTGGAGGCCAGGTCATTGAGTGTCTTTAAGACAGAGATAAATAGCTTCTTGATTGATAAGGGGATCAGGGATTATGGGGAAAAGGCAGGAGAATGGGGATGAGAAAAAAAAAAATCAGCCAAGATTGAATGGAGGAGCAGACGCGATGGGCCGAGTGGCCTAATCCTGCTCTTATATCTTATGGTCTTTCAAATTTAACACTCTTAGATTCAACCTTATTCAATACATCCACAAGTTCTGGAGCCAGCAAGTAAAAATATATTCCATCATTGACAGAAGTCTCACAACACCAGATTAAAGTCTAACAGGTTTATTTGGAATCACGAGCATCTCCACATTATGGCTTCCATCATTGTCAACCGCCTCACTTCTCTTACATCAGCTCATAGATAGCAGGACGTTAGAAAAAGAAACAGATGTAGCTGCGAGGTGAATGGGTGAAGGCTGCAAGTCCCTTCAGCAATGGCATGTATCTGACTGCATTACAAAATACTGCATATTGTTTATACAATATACAAGAGAGACTGTGCAAGAGAAAATTAAAATTCCCTTCGCAGAAGGAAAGCTTGTACTAAATGCCATGAGAAACATAAGAACATAAGAAATAGGAGCAGGAGTAGGCCATCTAGCCCCTCAAGCCTGCCCCGCCATTCAATAAGATCATGGCTGATCTGAAGTGGATCAGTTCCACTTATCCGCCTGATCCCTATAACCCCTAATTCCCTTACCGATCAGGAATCCATCTATCCGTGATTTAAACATCTGTGACAATTTATCTTGCGAGCCAAGTTAAAAACCCTGATTGTGCTGGTGTGTTCCACAATAGCATCTCTCAGTGGAGGGATGGGACCTTGAACAGCCAACACCAGGCAGAATGCAGCCAAGGATTAAGAAAGCAAGGAAGTGATTTAACCAACAATTCACAGGGCAGACAAAGATAACCGCTTGAAGGACAAAACAGCTTGGACCTGACTGAACCATCTGTGAATAAAAAAAATATTTACGATTGCAGGGATGTGGCAGGACCTACTTTGATTTAATTTATTGTTCCATGTTTTAGCATACAGTGAAAGGTATTGTTTCTTGCGCGCTATACAGACAAAGCGTACCGTTCATAGAGAAGGAAAGGAGCGAAAGTGCAGAATGCAGTGTTACAGTCATAGCTCGGATGTAATATAGTTTTAGAAACATTGAACAAGAACAAAAGATAGAATTAGAGGGTATGCTGGGCACAGTTTGCAAGAAGTCGCCTCACTCCGGCGCCATCTTGGTTTGTCTGACCAAAGGTGAGAGAACAAAGTGATATCTATGTCTGACTTCCTCAATGCAAACCAGCTCCTTGATGGCATGTTAAATTTCAACTGACCCAGGTCAGAGAACATGCTGTGCAAAGGTAATTGCTAATCTCAGTACATGTTTGAAGGGCACGTCAAGTAAAATAAACAAAAAAGTCAGACAATTTGCCCATTCAGCTCACATTGCTCATTGTGCCAGTGCATACCACCTCTGTGAAAATATTTCTTGTAACTCTCCCCCACATTTTTCGATCCATGATACTGAGTCTATATCCTCTTAGTGCCAATTCACTAACGAATGGCGTTAATCTTTCACTTTTTCCTCTCAACACCTTCAGAACTTGGAAAACTTATATTGGGCTGCAACCCTTCACCCATCTTAGAGACTTATAAAATTCTAACAGGACTAAACAGGGTAGATGCAGGAAGGATGTTCCCGATGGTGGGGGTGTCCAGAACCAGGGGTCACAGTCTGAGGATTCGGGGTGGACCATTTAGGACAGAGGTGAGGAGACATTTCTTCACTCAGAGAGTGGTGAGCCTGTGGAATTCATTACCACAGGAAGTAGTTGATGCCAAAACATTGACTGTATTCAAGAGGCGGCTGGATATAGCACCTGGGGCCGAATGGGATCAATGGTTATGGGGAGAAAGCAGGATTAGGCTATCGAGTTGGATGATCAGCCATGATGGTAATAAATGGCAGAGCAGGTTCAAAGGGCCAAATGGCCTCCTCCTGCTCCTATCTTCTACGTTTCTATGTTTCTATCTCCTAACTTTCTCTGCTATAACTAATATTCTGTTGAGTCTTTATTCTGTGTGTCACGCATGTCTCATAAATAAAGTAATTCCCTGGTTTTATAGTCAACAACTAATGACTCAAATCCATTTTTCCTTTTTTGGCCCTTTCCACTTATATTCCCACCATGAAAGAGCAATGTACCATTTCCTATATTATGACTACACTTGAAAAGTACGTCACTGACTCTGAAGTACTTTAGAACATCCCAGGGTTTTTCTCTTTATTCTTTCACGGGATGTGGACGTCACTGGCAATGCAGCATTTGTCGCCCATCCCTAATTGCCCTTGAACTAAGTAACTTGCCAGGCCATGTCAGAGTGCAGTTAAGATTGGCATGTCGGCCAGACCAGGTAATGATGGCAGGTTTCCTTCCCCAAAAGACATTCGTCAACAAAATGTGTTATTGTGACAATCGATGATAGTTTCAAGGTTACCATTATCTTTATATCCCTTGCTAGCTTTCTATTCCAGAATTAACAACTGAATTCAGATTCCACGAGCTGCCGTACTGGGATTTGAACCTGTGGGTCCCTGGATTATTGGTCGAGCGACATTACCACTCCACCTTCAGCAACCCTGGGGTTGTGAAGGCACTACAGAAATGCAAGTTCTTTCTCTTTTTGCATGTACTCCTCCAGGTCGATCTGCTCCATTATTTAATATTGCTCCTTAGAAATTGTTAACCGGACACAGGTGCAGTTGTGATGACACCACTTTATCTACATACCCTGACTTTATTAGAAAACACCGTCTTTACAAGCACACAATACAGAGGAACATATTTCACATGTACGTTTGCGTAACAAATATAACTGCAACTATTCAGTAGCCATTTAAAGCAAAGTGCAGCCAACAACAGACTGTTTTTGGTCTTACCAGTTCACCAACAAATACATATAAAAGGGTAGAGTTTACTTACATTCCCTGTGTTACTGGGCATTGAGTTTAAATGTCCAATGACAGTGTCTGTTACTCACTTTTAATTTGCTGATCAGAATTACTGACCAGGGGCAGCACGGTGGCACAGTGGTCAGCACTGCTGCCTCACAGCACCAGGCACCCGGGTTTGATTCTGGCCTCGGGTCACTGTCTGTGTGAAGGTTGCACATTCTCCCCGTATCTGCGTGGGCTTCCTCCCACAGTCCAAAGATGTGTGGGTTAGGTTGATTGACCATGCTAAATTGACCCTAGTGTCAGGGGATTAGCAGGGTAAATATGTGGGACGACGGGAATAGGGCCTGGGTGGATTGTAGACGGTGCAGACTCGATGGGCCGAATGGCCTCCTTCAGCACTGAAGGGATTCTATGATTCAGTGAGAATTGCAAGTTGCCAAATATGCTTTGTAAAGTATAACAATGTGGGTATATTTATATATTGGTATGTATATAAGGGGCACTTTTGCTAAAAACAAAAGGAAAGTACATCATGGCACACCAAATGTTCATGTTAGAGATAGAATCGTAGAAGAATTATAGAATCCTGACAGTGCAGAAAAAGACCATTCGGCCGATCGAGTCTGCACCAATTCTCTCTGTAAGAAGTTTCACAACACCAGGTTAAAGTCCAACAGGTATATTTGGTAGCAAAAGCCACTAGCTTTCGAAGCGCTGCTCCTTCGTCAGGTGAGTGGGAGTCCTGTTCACAAACAGGGCATATAAAGACACAAACTCAATTTACAAAATAATGATTGGAATGCGAGTCTTTACAGGTAATCAAGTCTTAAAAGTACGGACAATGTGAGTGGAGAGAGGGTTAAACACAGGTTAAAGAGATGTGTATTGTCTCCAGCCAGGACAGTTAGTGAGATTTTGCAAGCCCAAGGAAGTTGTGGGGGTTACAGATAGTGTGACATGAACCCAAGATCCCGGTTGAGGCCATCCTCATGTGTGCGAAACTTGGCTATCAGTCTCTGCTCAGCGATTCTGTGCTGTCGTGTGTCGTGAAGGCCGCCTTGGAGAACGCTAACCTGAAGATCAGAGGCCGAATGCCTGTGACTGCTGAAGTGTTCCCCAACAGAAAGAGAACACTCTTGCCTGGTGATTGTCGAGTGGTGTTCATTCATCCATTGTCGTAGCGTCTGCATGGTCCCCCCAATGTACCATGCCTCGGGACATTCTTTCCTGCAGCGCATCAGGTAGACAACGTTGGCCGAGTTGCAAGTGTATGTACCGTGTACCTGGTGGATGGTGTTCTCACGTGAGATGATGGCATCCATGTCGATGATCCGGCATGTCTTGCAGAGATTGCTGTGGCAGGGTTGTGTGGTGTCGTGGTCACTGTTCTCCTGAAGGCTGGGTAGTTTTCTGCGGACAATGGTCTGTTTGAGGTTGTGCGGTTGTTTGAAAGCAAGAAGTGGGGGGTGTGGGGATGGCCTTGGCGAGATGTTCGTCTTCATCAATGACATGTTGAAGGCTCCGGAGAAGATGTCGTAGCTTCTCCGCTCCGGGGAAGTACTGGACGACGAAGGGTACTCTGTCCACTGTGTCCCGTGTTTACCTTCTGAGGAGGTCGGTGTGGTTTTTCGCTGTGGCGCGTCGGAACTGTCGATCGATGAGTCGAGCACCATATCCTGTTCTTATGAGGGCATCTTTCAGCGTCTGGAGGTATCTGTTGCGATCCTCCTCACCTGAGCAGATCCTGTGTATACGGAGGGCTTGTCCGTAGGGGATGGCTTCTTTAAGGTGTTTAGGGTGGAAGCTGGAGAAGTGGAGCATCGCGAGGTTATCCATGGGCTTGCAGTACAGTGAAGTGCTGAGGTGACCGTCCTTGATGGAGATGCGTGTGTCCAAGAATGCAACCGATTCTGGAGAGTAGTCCATGGTGAGTCTGATGGTGGGATGGAACTTGTTGATGTCATCATAGAGTTGTTTCAGTGATTGTTCACCATGAGTCCAAAGGAAGAAAATGTCATCAATGTATCTAGTGTATAGCATCGGTTGAAGGTCCTGTGCGGTGAAGAGGTCTTGTTCGAACCTGTGCATGAAGATTCATTCATTCTTTTCGACTCTCTCTGACAGAGTACCTTACCCAGGCCCTTTCCCCCACCCTATGCCCATAACCCCACACATATACCATGGCTTAGCCATCTAACCTACACATCTTGGGACACTAAGGGGCAATTTAGCATGGCCAATCCACCTAACCTGCACATCATCCGGTCGAGGCGGCTGAGGGACTTCCCTGGTGCATTCTGGGAGAAGTCGGACCAGCAACATCTAGTAAGAAGTGGGAAGCGGAAGATCTGGTGTCAAGGAGCGGTAAGCCCGAAACACTACGTTAGTATTTCCCTCCCTCCTCCTCTAACCAAAATAAAAAGGCCACTGTGAGAAGGTAAAAGTGAAGGTAAGAGTTTTATAAATGTTCTTAAATAATTTAATTGGTGCTAGAAATGTCGGTCAGTGGGGTTAAGTGCTGCACTTGTGAGATGTGGGAGATCCGTGACGCTTCCAGAGTCTCAGACGATTACATCTGCAGGAAGTGCACCCAATTGCAGCTCCTTACAGACTGCATGGACAGGTTGGAGCAGCAGCTGGATGTACTTCGGAGCATGAAGGTGGTGGAAAGCCTCATAGATAGGAGCTTCAGAGACATGATCACACCCAAGGTGCAGGCAGATAGATGGGTGACTGCGAGAAAGGGCAGGCAGTCAGTGCAGGAATCCCCTGTGGTCGTCCCCCTCTCTAACAAGTGTACCGTTTTGGATACTGTTGGAGGGATGGCCTATCAGGTGATAACAGCAGCAGTCAGGGCAGTGGCACCACGGCTGGCTCTGTTGTTAAGCAGGCAGGGACATAGAGCACTAGAGCAATAGTTATAGAGGAGTTAGGGGTGCAGATAGGCGCATCTGTGGACGTGAAAGAGACTCCAGGATGGTATGTTGCCTCCCTGGTGCCAGGGTCCAGGATGTCTCTGAACGGACAGAAATCATTGTGAAGAGAGAGGGTGAGCAGCCAGAGGTTGTGGTACATATTGGTACTAAGGACATAGGTAGGAAGAGTGATGAGGTACTGCAGCAGCAGTTTAGGGAATTAGGTAGAAAGTTAAAAAAGCAGGACCTCTAGGGTTGTAATCTCAGGATTACTCCCTGTGCCACGTGCTAGTGAGGCTAGAAATGGGAGAATAGTACAGCTTAACACGTGGCTAAACAGCTGGTATAGGAGGGAGGGTTTCAGATATCTGGACCATTGGGATCTCTTCCGGGGCAGGTGGGACCTGTACAAGAAGGATCGGTTACATCTAAACTGGGAGGGCATAAATAGGTCGGGAGGTTTGCTAGCGTCACACGGGAGGATTTAAACTAGTTTGGCAGGTGGGTGGGAACCAAAGCAAAGGTGAATTAGCTGAAGGGGAACCAGAGAGTAGGGCCAGTAAGACTCAGAAACAGCAGGCAGGGTGTGGTTGCTAATCAGAGAGGGTCTGGTGGACTGAAGTGCATTTATTTCAATGCAAGAAGTGTAACAGGTAAGGCAGCTGAATTTAGAGCTTGGATTAGTACTTAGAACTATGATGTTGTTGCTGTTATGGAGACTTGGTGAAGGGAAGGACAGGATTGGCAGCTTAACGTTCCAGGATACAGATGTTTCAGATGGGATAGAGGGGGATGTAAAAGGGGTGGGAGGATTGCACTACTGGTTAAGGAGAATATCACAACTGTACTGCGGGAGGGCACCTCGGAGGGCTCATACAGCGAGGCAATGGAGGTCAGTGACCAGTGGAGTGCCCCAGGGATCTGTTCTGGGACCCTTGCTGTTTGTCATTTTCATAAATGACCTGGATGAGGAAGTGGAGGGATGGGTTGGTAAGTTTGCTGACGACACCAAGGTAGGTGGTGTTGTGGATAGTTTGGAGGGATGTCAGAAGTTGCAGCGAGACATAGATAGAATGCAAGACTGGGCGGAGAAGTGGCAGATGGACTTCAACCCGGATAAGTGTGTAGTGATCCATTTTGGCAGATCCAATGGGATGAAGCAGCAGTATAATATGAAGGGTACCATTCTTAGCAGTGTAGAGGATCAGAAGGACCTTGGGGTCCGGGTCCATAGGACTCTTAAATCGGCCTCGCAGGTGGAGGATGCGGTCAAGAAGGCGTACGGCATACTAGCCTTCATTAATCGAGGGATTGAGTTTAGGAGTCGGGAGATAATGCTGCAGCTTTATAGGACCCTGGTTAGACCCCACTTGGAATACTGCGCGCAGTTCTGGTCACCTCATTACAGGAAAGATGTTGAAGCCATTGAAAGGGTGCAGAGGAGATTTACAAGGATGTTGCCTGGATTGGGGGGCATGCCTTATGAGGATAGGTTGAGGGAGCTTGGTCTCTTCTCCCTGGAGAGACGAAGGATGAGAGGTGACCTGATAGAGGTTTACAAGATGTTGAGAGGTCTGGATAGGGTAGACTCTCAGAGGCTATTTCCAAGGGCTGAAATGGTTGCTACGAGAGGACACAGGTTTAAGGTGCTGGGGGGTAGGTACAGAGGTGATGTCAGGGGTAAGTTTTTCACTCAGAGGGTGGTGGGTGAGTGGAATCGGCTGACGTCGGTGGTGGCGGAGGCAAACTCGTTGGGGTCTTTTAAGAGACTTCTGGATGAGTACATGGGATTTAATGGGATTGAGGGCTATAGATAGGCCTAGAGGTAGGGATATGATCAGCGCAACTTGTGGGCCGAAGGGCCTGTTTGTGCTGTGGCTTTCTATGTTAGAATCATAGAAACCCTACAGTGCAGAAGGAGGCCATTCGGCCCATCGAGTCTGCACCGACCACAATCCCACCCAGGCCCTACCCCCACATATTTACCCGCTAATCCCTCTAACCTACACATCCCAGGACTCTAAGGGGCAATTTTTAACCTGGCCAATCAACCTAACCCGCACATCTTTGGACTGTGGGAGGAAACCGGAGCACCCGGAGGAAACCCACGCAGACACGGGGAGAATGTGCAAACTCCACACAGACAGTGACCTGAGCCGGGAATCGAACCCGGGACCCTGGAGCTGTGAAGCAGCAGTGCTAACCACTGTGCTACCGTGCCGCCCAGGGTTCTATGTTCTAATATAGGTAGAGCTCAGGAATAGGAAGGGTGTACTCACAATGTTGGGGGTTTACTAAAGGCCGTCCAACAGCCACTGGGGGTAGAGGAACAGATATGTAGGCAGATTTTGGCAAGGTGTAAAAGTAACAGGATTGTTGTGGTGGGAGATTTTAACTTCCCCTATATTGACTGGGACTCACTTTGTGCTAGGGGTGTGGATGGGGTAGAGTTTGTAAGGAGCATCCAGGAGGGCTCTTGAAACAATATGTAGATAGTCCAACTAGGGAAGGGGCCATACTGGACCTGGTATTGGGGAATGAGCCCGGCCAGATGATCGATGTTTCAGTAGGGGTGCAGTTCGGGAACAGTGACCACAATTCAGTAAGCTTTAAGGTACTGATGGATAAAGATAAGTGTAGTCCTCAAGTCAAGGTGCTCAATTGGGGGAAGGCTAATTACAACAATATTAGGCAGGAACTGAAGAATGTAGATTGGGGGCAGATGTTTGAGGGCAAATCAACATATGGCATGTGGGAGGCTTTCAGATATAAGTTGATAGGGATTCAGGACCGGCACATTTCTGTAAGAATGCATGATAAGTATGGCAAGTTTTGGGAAGCTTGGATAATGAGAGATATTGTGAGCTTAGTCAAAGAGAAAAAGGAAGTATTTGTCAAAACTAGGAGGCTGGGAACACACGAAGCAAGTGTGGAACACAAGGAAAGTAGAAAGAAACTTAAGCAAGGAGTAAGGAGGGCGAAAAGGAGTCATGAAAAGTAATTGGCCAGCAGGATTAAGGAAAATCCCAAGATTTTTTATACAATCTTATAAAGATGATCATACGCTGCAATATCAAAAAATTGAAATGACAGAACACCATACAAGAAAGCTGCACAACTGCACTTTCTACTTCAAATTCATAAATGTTCTCAAAAATTATAGAAATTGCAATGACTTTAACAATCATAAAATGAACAAAGAAAAGTACAGCCCAGGAACAGGAACAGGCCCTTTGGCTCTCCAAGCCTACAAAATGTCAAAGGTCATAGAGCCATAGAAGTTTGCAACATGGAAACAGGCCCTTCAGCCCAACTTGTCCATGCCGCCCTTTTTTTGTAAAACCCCTAAGCTAATCCCAATTGCCCGCATTTGGCCCATATCCCTCTATACCCATCGTACCCGTGTAACTATCTAAATGCTTTTAAAAGACAAAATTGTACCCGCCTCTACTACTACCTCTAGCAGCTTGTTCCAGACACTCATCACCCTCTGTGTGAAAAATTGCCCCTCTACACACTTTTGTATCTCTCCCCTTTCACCTTAAACCTATATGCCCTCTAGTTTTAGACTCCCCTACCTTTGGGAAAAGATATTGACTATCTAACTGATCTGTGCCCCTCATTATTTTATAGACCTCTGTAAGATCACCCCTCAGTCTCCTATGCTCCAGAGAAAAAAGTCCCAGTCTATCCAGCCTTTCCTTATAACTCAATCCATCGAGTCCCGGAAGCATCCTAGTAAATCTTTTCTGCACTCTTTCTAGTTTAATAATATCCTTTCTGTAATAGGGTGAACAGAATTGCACACAGTATTCCAAGTGTGGCCTTACCAATGTCTTGTACAACTTCAACAAGACGTTCCAACTCCTGTATTCAATATTCTGACCGATGAAACCAAACATGCCGAATGCCTTCTTCACCACTCTGTCCACCTGTGACTCTACTTTCAAGGAGCTATGAACATGTACCCCTAGATCTCTTTGTTCTGTAACTCTCCCCAACACCCTACCATTAACTGAGTAAGTCCTGCCCTGGTTCAATCTACCAAAATGCATCACCTCGCATTTATCTAAATTAAACTCCATCTGCCATTCGTCAGCCCACTGGCCCAATTGACCAAGATCCCGTTGCAATTGGAGATAACGTTCTTCACTGTCCACTATGCCACCAATCTTGGTGTCATCTGCAAACTTACTAACCATGCCTCCTATATTCTCATCCAAGTCATTAATATAAATGACAAATAACAGTGGACCCAGCACTGATCCCTGAGGTACACCGCTGGTCACAGGCCTCCAGTTTGAAAAACAATTCTCTACAACCACCCTCTATCTTATGTCAAGAAGCCAATTTTGTACCCATTTAGATACCTCACCCTAGATCCCGTGAGATTTAACCTTATGCAACAACCTACCATGTGGTACCTCGTCAAAGGCCTCGCTAAAGTCCATGTAGACAACATCAACTGCACTGCCCTCATCTACCTTCTTGGTTGTCCCTTCAAAAAACTCAATCAAATTTGTGAGACATGATTTTCCACTCACAAAGCCATGCTGACTGTCCCTAATCAGTACTTGCCTCTCTAAATGCCTGTAGATCCTGTCTCTCAAAATAATAATACGATATTTTTTTTAACCCTGGGATCTTGGCTACCAAAATCAGAGGAAACAATGAAACTAAAAGGATTGTAATGGATTGTGCTTAAAACTGGACATCTAGAAAAACTGAAACACAAGGCAGAATTTTCTACATTTGGAAGTTCAGCCTTTCTTCACAACTCCAATTTTAAAAGCAGCAGTGGTACCGACTGAGCATTTTATACGAGATCTCTAAAGGGCACAGCTATGTTGCCAATCTCTAAAGATTTTAAATAACTTGGTTTCTCTGTGAAAGATGAGTTCAAAACCCCATCAGTGTAGGTACTGCAACAAAATATGTGGTACAAGGGACTCCCCTAGTGGCTGACTGTATAAATGCAGCACTGGGTGTTTCACTGGTTTGACCCGAGGTGTCACAGTGGCTTATTATTGGTTCAGAAGATTAAGGAAAATTCAGCCACAGCTTTCCTTCCTGACGACCATTAAATGACCTCTGCCAAAAGGTGCACACACGTGTACTTTAAGAGACGGTAAAAGAAAATTGCATTTACATGGCATCTCATCTTGTTTCACAAACATTTCAAATTGATTCACTTTCAGTGGATTATTTCTGAAATGCAGTGGCCTGTCGTGGGAAGACCAGACTTGGCTACAATTTCATCCCCTGTATAGGTAACGGACAGTCTGACAACATTCATAATCCAGAATTGGGAGTTTTTGGAGTGAACACCATAAAGTACCAAAGGGCCTCCAATGTTCTTGAAACTTCATCGCGACACAAGTCATATCATACAGGATTGTAACCCATGGTCAGTTTTCTTTTTAAACTCAGGGGCACTGAAGGCTGTGGTGGCCTTTTTAATTCAGCACAAGTTGAGACCACTTTTTATATATGCATTCATGGGATATGGGCAACATTGGTTGGGCCAGCATTTATTGCCCATCCCTAACTGCCCTCAAGAAGGTGCTGATGAGCTGCCTTCCTGAACCGCTGCAGTCCATGATGTGTAGGTACAGTGAAGGAACGGCGATCCATTTCCAAGTCAGGGTGGTGTGTGCGTCTATAGCCTCTCTGCAATGCCTGCCACAGTGTCACGCCAGGTTTTGAATTTACAAATTGGCCAACTTTTCACTCCCATAACATTTTATTCAATTTTCAGTATCTTATGCCTTTTATCAGCCTGTCAAATCCATAATTTGTTGTGTTCTTCAGAAAAAGAAATACTGCTTTAGAATAATGAGAAGGGCTGACTGCTCTCTGCACAAGGGTACATTCATGCCCAAAGTAAGCGCTTTATCAACCTTTAGGTATCACATTCACATGTCATACTTATCTATATGCAAGTTTCTCACTCCACTTGTTTGGCTCAAATCTAATTTTTATATCAAATACAGAGAACAGTCCTGAACCAGTAAGAAACATACCAAACAAAATAAATCAGATCAATAAGCATCCCATAAGGGCGGCACGGTAGCACAGTGGTTAGCACTGCTGCTTCACAGCTCCAGGGACCTGGGTTCGATTCCCGGCTTGGGTCACTGTCTGTGCGGAGTTTGCACGTTCTCCTCGTGTCTGCGTGGGTTTCCTCCGGGTGCTCCGGTTTCCTCCCACAGTCCAAAGATGTGCGGGTTAGGTTGATTGGCCACGCTAAAAATTGCCCCTTAGAGTCCTGAGATGCGTAGGTTAGAGGGATTAGCGGATAAGTATGTAGGGATATGGGGGAAGGGCCTGGGTGGGGTTGTGGTCGGTGCAGACTCGATGGGCCAAATGGCCTCTTTCTGCACTGTATGGTTTCTATGTTTCTATGGTTCTAATAAGGGATTAAAAAGTGCAAGTAAAATTAAAATCAGCTGCGAGGAGACAGTGATGTAATGGTAATGTCACTGGCTAATAATCCAGAGGTCCAAGCTAATGTGCTGGGGATATGGCAAATCCGCGGCAGCTGGTGGAATTTGAATTCAATTCATAAATTGTGGGGAGGCGATCACTAGACTATTAATCCAGAAACTCAGCTAATGTTCTGGGGACCCGGGTTTGAATCCCGCCACAGCAGCTGGTGGAATTTGAATTCAATTAAAAATACCTGGAATTAAGAATCTACTGATGACCATAAAACCATTGTCGATTGTCGCAAAAACCTATCTGGTTCACTAATGTCCTTTAGGAGAGGAAATCTGCTGTCCTTACCCGGTCTGGCCTACATGTGACTCCAGAGCCATAGCGGTTGACTCTCAACTGCTCTCCAAGGGCAGCTGGGGATGGGCAATAAATGCTGGCCAGCCAGCATTTATTGTCCATGTCCCATGAATTAATAAAAAAAATAAAAGCAAATCTGGAATTCAAAGCTAATTTCAATAACAATGACCATGAAACTATCATGGATTGTTGCATTCTTTCTGGTTGTATCACAGCTTGATATGGCTCCTGCTCTGCCCAAGACCGCAAGAAACTACAAAAGGTCATGAATGTAGCCTAATCCATCACTCAAACCAGCCTCCCATCCATTGACTCTGTCTACACTTCCCACTGCCTCGGCAAAGCAGCCAGTATAATTAAGGACCCCACGCACCCCGGACATTCTCTCTTCCACCTTCTTCCGTCAGAAAAAAGATACAAAAGCCATCAGAGTTTTGAATGGACCTACCTTAAGTTGATCTTTCTCTACACACTAGCTATGACTGTAACACTACATTCTACATTCTCTCGTTTCCTTCTCTATGAACAGTATGCTTTGTCTGTTTAGCTGCAAGAAACAATACTTTTCACTGTATACCAATACATGTGACAATAATAAATCAAATCAAATCAAATCTAACCTAATCAAAAATCCATCTGGTTCACTAAGTCCTTTGCAGAAGGAAGGAAATATGCTATCCACGTGAGACCACAGCAACGTGACGGACTCTTAACTCGCCTCTGAAATGGCCATGGAAGCCACTCAGTTCAAGGGTAGCTAGGGATGGGCAACAAATGCTGGCCTTGCCAGTGACACCCACGTCCTACATTAGTATTTAAAAGAAAAGTTCACAACAACTACCAAAAAAGAATAAGGGAATCAATCCCACCATTGCAAATATTCTTCAGAAAATCTTTGGATTCATAACAACATAAGAGTTGATAGTAAAAATATTTTTCCAACACTACAAAATTAAGATGAAAAACATTAACAGGAATGTTAAACTTAACACAACAGTACTGTTTGAATTGCCTGTGACCATGTTTCATGTCAGAGGTCTGAGCCTGATTTAATTTAATGCCACTTACTCCGTTTTATTTCGGAACCATGTGAGTACATCTTTTGGAAAATTGCATTTACACAATGAATGAAGAAATTGTTCTAAATTCCACATTGATGAGATCCCAGACTATCAGCTGAACAGAATCAATGATGCAGCAAGCAAATACTCCAATGTATATTTGTGCATCCAACTTACAGTGCCACTTTTGTGATGTTTGCAAGACCATTATACTCAGCAGTGTACAGAGCTAGAAACTGGTTTAGCTTCCAATTTTAGTCCTTATTTTTTTCTAGTTTTTGACCCTGGAGATATAATCTGAAATACCCTGAAAAGCCATGGACTTAAAATTCAACAATATTGTTGGTGGCACGGTGGTTAGCACTACTGCTTCTCAGTGCCAGGGACCTGAGTTCAATTCCAGCCTCGGGTGACAGTCTGTGTGGAGTCTGCACGTTCTACCCGTGTCTGTGTGGGTTTCCTCCGGGTGCTTCGGTTTCCTCCCACAGTCCAAAGATGTGCGGGTTAGGTTGATTGGCCATGCTAAATTGCCCCTTAGTGTGTCAGGGGAATTAGCGGGGTTACAGGGATGGGGCCTGGGTGGGATTGTTGTCAGTGCAGGCTCGATGGGCAAAATGGTCTTCTTCTGCACTGTAGGGATTCTATGAATGATCAAAGTTAACATGGTTTTAAGAAAAGAAATTCGGATTTCACAATTTTTTTTTGAGGATGCAGCATTGTGGAGTGGATATAGGGAACCAGTAGATGTAGTAGTATTGTTGGATTTCCAAAAGGCTTTTTTGACAAGGTGCCACACAAAAGGTCAATAGGTAGGTTAGGAACTCATGGAATTGGGGCTAATATGTTAGCTTTGAGAGAGGGTTGGTTAATTGACAGGAAGCAGAAAGTAGGGATAAATGGGGCATTTTTAAATTGACAGCTGTGCCTCGTGGAGTGCCTCAGTTTTTTATAATCTATATTAACGACACAATGTGAGGTTACTTGCTTTAGGAAGAACAGAAAAGCAGAATATTTTTGAAAAGGTGCAAAACTTGTAAATGTTGATGTCCAGAGGGATTATTATAATAGAGGGTACGATAATGAGCACACAAGAAGATAATGGCTAATATGGTCAAAAGCTTGATCAAAGGTGGACTTTTTCAAGAGTGTCTTAAAGGAGGAAAGTGAAGTGGAGAGGCAGGGAATTGTAGGGAGAGAATTCCTGAGCTTGAGGCCCAGTCAACTGAAGGCACAGCCACCAATGGTGGAGCTATTATAATTGGGAATACAATGGAGGACAGAGCTGAAAGACACAACATATTGGAGGGCTGTAGGGCTGAAGGAGATGACGGAGATAGGCAAGGACCTGGCCATGAAGGGATTTGAGAACAGATGAGAATTTTAAAGTCAAGACATTGCTGGACCGGGAACCGATGACATTGAGGGACACCAAGGTGAATTCCTCTGCTCTTCTTCGGATTGGTGCTATGGAATCTTTTACATTCAGATGAAAGGACAGATGGAACCTTGATTCGACGCCACATCTGAAATGTGGAACCTCTGACAATGTAGTACCCCAAGTACCACACATTGAATTGCCACGTCCCTGGAGTGGCACATGAACCTCTTTGCATTCAGAGGCTGTCACTTGTTATATTATAGAAGATTCCATCTCCCAGTAGAAACCAAGCCACTCAACGCAATTACACGCCCTGTTGCATTTTATATATTTGATAGGCAGCCCTATTGGGGCTTCTGAGACATTTTAAAAACAATATTTGTTCCATTATCAGTACAAAGAATTTATGAGGTAATTCTCAGCAATCGGCAATGAAAGCAGGTCAGAGCTACCATCATCTCAATTTTTCATTTAACCTATTTTGACCCTCAGTAACTATAGCTTATGATGGGCGAATCATGTTGACAGGAACATACCCACTCAATGAGTAGGGACTGTGCACTCCAAGCTGAGATTTATTCATTTATAATATTTATGTGACAATCCTGAGGCCAATTTTCTGCAGGTGGTTTTGGTACTGTACATCCATTTCAGACAAAAATCAAAGTCAGCCTCCGTTCATTGAATTGTGGCAACATATCAAACTTCCAGACTCTAGATCTTTTTATAACAATTTGGAAAGAAGTTTACAAGTCGATTTGCATGTTCTCCCATCAATTGCAACAACGAAACCTCAGACTCATTACAATAAAACTAATGGAAGCCTGCTCAGGTAGATTACAAATCAAAGAACAGCAACGGTGATTGTACATTAGAATTACAATGTTCCCAAAGTTCAACCAATTTAATGTACATGATAACCCACTATGATATTTATTAGAAGCTACATTATAGTATTATACAAGATTATTAGATGAGATGCAAGGTTGGACAAAGTTTACACATGGACAATGGCAGACAGTGCAAGAACACAACACTCACCTGTAGAAACATCACCATCCAGTAAGTTGTCATCCTCAGATCCTGTGAAGTCCATGATGACTCCCGCTCCATCTAGCAATTCCTCATCACTACTCGCACTGGTTATACTGTTGTAACTGTTCTGGTAATATCCTCTAGAAAACAATTGTTCTGACTCCATTTAGCACCTTGATGATCTGAAGAGGGGAGAAATAGGTGGTTACATCTAATCATTTTGAAGTGTACGTTAAATAAAACTGAGTAAGAAAGTCCATACACACACACACATCTCAAAGTGAAAACAGAAAATGCTGGAAAAGCTCAGCAGATCTGGCAGCAGCTGTGGAGAGAGAAACAGAGTGAACATGTGAAGTCTGTTTCTCTGAAGAGTCACATGGACTCAAAATGTTAGCTCCTCTCCTCCTCCCCATCCCACCCTTGCCCCCACAAAAGAACAATCAAGGACTGTGTTTTGGTTCAGGTTAGAAACTCCAAAG
The DNA here is from genome assembly GCF_964213995.1 of Mustelus asterias. Classification (NCBI taxonomy): domain Eukaryota; kingdom Metazoa; phylum Chordata; class Chondrichthyes; order Carcharhiniformes; family Triakidae; genus Mustelus; species Mustelus asterias. The sequence goes on from NC_135806.1 coordinate 134,419,041, forward strand.
TGTTTTATGAAGCCCACCTGAATCATAAATTTTGCATCTTGATTTGGCTAGGGTAAGCATGATATGTTCCACTTCAGGTGTGATTCAAAAGATCCACGAGGGAGCTTTTATCAAAGTTTATTTAAGAATATAGTTAATATGTATGGAAAGAATATTAGCAATAACCTCTAACAATTACAAACAAAAACAAAACAACCACTATAAATGTGTAACCCTTAACAAAGATAGCTAATGTGTTCCAATCAAACCAAAACCCTTGCCACAGACAAAACCCTTTAAACAGGTTCAATACAGCAAAGTCTACTGCTCACGTGATAATGAAAATTGAGTCCTTTGGTTGAAGTCTGCAGTTCTCTGAATTCACTCGGAACAGTTTGAAGACAAAGCAGCTTCCCAAAGCGCTAGAGAGACTCTGCTCCAGCAGAGTCAACAGCAGATTTTCACCCTTCAGGAAAACAAGAGAATTTCCAAAGGGAAAAAAAAAACAGAGAGAGGGAAAACACTTCTGTTTAGCTTGCTGTCCCTTCTAAAACCAAAACTCAAACCTGCCGCTCCGAACTGGAAATGAAAAAAACTGTCCAAAAACACATGACTGTCCTCCTAACAATGCAGGATCGTCAAACTAAGCCCAGAGTAAACACAAATAACCCTATTTAAGCCACTTAAGTAGCAATAAAAGGGCATTTCCAGTCAAGCCGGCAACAATGACAACACTGAAGCTGTGAACGAAGAAACCACTAAAGTTGTGAGTTACGCTATCAGAACAAAGAACAAAGAACAGTACAGCACAGGAAACAGGCCCTTCGGCCCTCCAAGCCTGTGCCGCTCATTGGTCCAGCTAGACCATTCGTTTGCATCTCTCCATTCCCAGACTGCTCATGTGACTATTCAGGTAAGTCTTAAACGATGCCAGCGTGTCTGCTTCCACCACCCTACTTGGCAGCGCATTCCAGGCTCCCACCACTCTCTGTGTAAAAAACGTCCCTCTGATATCTGAGTTATACCTCACCCCTCTCACCTTGAGCCCGTGACCCCTCGTGATTGTCACCTCCGACCTGGGAAAAAGCTTCCCACTGTTCACCCTATCTATACCCTTCGTAATTTTGTACACCTCTATTAGGTCTCCCCTCATTCTCCGTCTTTCCAAGGAGAACAAGCCCAGTTTACCCAATCGCTCCTCATAGCTAAGACCCTCCATACCAGGCAACATCCTGGTAAACCTTCTCTGCACTCTCTCTAAAGCCTCCACGTCCTTCTGGTAGTGCAGCGACCAGAACTGGACGCAGTACTCCAAATGTGACCTAACCAGCGTTCTATACAGCTGCAACATCAGACTCCAGCTTTTATACTCTATGCTCCGTCCTATAAAGGCAAGCATACCATATGCCTTCTTCACCACCTTCTCCACCTGTGCTGCCACCTTCAAGGATTTGTGGACTTGCACACCTAGGTCCCTCTGTGTTTCTATGGCTCTGCCATTTATTGTATAACTCCCCCCTACATTAGTTCTTCCAAAATGCATCACTTCGCATTTATCTGGATTAAATTCCATCTGCCATTTCTCCACCCAATTTTCTAGCCTATCTATATCCTGCTGTATTGTCCGACAATGTTCATCGCTATCCGCAAGTCCAGCCATCTTTGTGTCATCCGCAAACTTGCTGATTACACCAGTTACACCTTCTTCCAAATCATTTATATATATCACAAATAGCCGAGGTCCCAGTACAGAGCCCTGCAGAACACCACTGGTCACAGACCTCCAGCCGGAAAAAGACCCTTCGACCACTACCCTCTGTCTCCTATGGCCAAGCCAGTTCTCCACCCATCTAGCCACTTCTCCTTGTATCCCATGAGCCTTAACCTTCTTAACCAACCTGCCATGAGGGACTTTGTCAAATATCTTACTGAAATCCATATAGACGACATCCACGGCCCTTCTTTCATCAACCGTTTTTGTCACTTCCTCAAAAAACTCCACCAAATTTGTAAGGCACGACCTCCCTCTTACAAAACCATGCTGTCTGTTACTAATGAGATTGTTCTGTTCTAAATGCGCATACATCCTGTCTCTAAGAATCCTCTCCAACAACTTCCCTACCACGGAAGTCAAGCTCACTGGCCTATAACTACCCGGGTTATCCCTGCTACCCTTCTTAAATAACGGTACCACATTCGCTATCCTCCAATCCTCAGGGGCCTCACCTGTGTCCAACGAAGAGACAAAGATTTCCGTCAGAGGCCCAGCAATTACATCTCTCGACTCCCTGAGCAGTCTGGGATAGATGCCACCAGGCCCTGGGGATTTGTCAGTTTTAATGTTACCTAAAAAACCTAACACTTCCTCCCTTGTAATGGAGATTCTCTCGAACGGGTCAACACCTCCCTCTGAGACACTCCCAGTCAACAAGTCCCTCTCCTTTGTGAATACCGATGCAAAGTATTCATTTAGGATCTCCCCTATTCCCTTGGGTTCTAAGCATAATTCCCCTCCTAGAACAAGAACAATCTCCCGCAAACCTCAATTTCCATGCCCTCCAAGGCCTCATTTGAGGAATATCTGCCGAATCTTTTTAATTAATGCGACCATCAACTACATTCATTGTGCACCTCCTCCAAAAATTCCCTCGTGGAAGGCTACATTGGGAAACCTTACCAAGTACTGACTAAAGTAAGGCACTCAGTTGGATCAATCCTGGTCAACTGAGTTGTACAATAAATGCAAGTAACCCCCACATTCCAAGATTTTTTCTTATTCATTAATGGAATTTGGGTCATTGCTGGTTAGGCCGTATTATTGCTCATCCCTAATTGCTCTTGAGAAGGTGGCGGTGGTGAGCTGCCTTCTTGAACTGCTGTAGTCCATGTGGTTAGGGAGGGAGTTTCATGATTTTGACCCAGCGACAGTGAAGGAATGGCCATATATTTCCAAGTCAGGATGGTGAGTAGCTTGGAGGGGAACTCCCAGGTGGTGGTGTTCCCACATGTCTGCTGCCCTTGTCCTTCCAGATGGTAGAGATTGTGGGTTTGGAAGGTGCTGCCTTGTTGAGTTCCTGCAGTGCATCTTGTAGATGTTACACATTGCTGCCACTGTACGTTGCGTTGGTGGTGGAGGGCGTACCAATCAAGCGGGCTGCTTTGTCCTGGATGATGTCAAGTTTTTCGAGTGTTGTTGGGAGCCGCACTCACCCAGACAAATGGAGAGTCTTCCATCACATTCCTGAATGCAAGTTGAAAAAAGAAATTGGCCACTGGAGAGGACAGGGACAGTTGGCAAGTAAAACACTTGCAGTTAGTAGCTAATAGTTGCAGCAAAAGCAAAAAATAAAGCCACCGTCATATTGAAACAGTGAAATTTAAATCCTTACGAATAATCATAAATCACAAAGTCTATCCAAATTAGACAGCACACTGCAGTTTCTGGAGATTGCTCTGTTATAAAATCTTAAAATGAAACTGGGAAGGAAGGTGAAATTTGTTCTGTAACTAATTCAGAACTCAGCAATTCCTTACTTTACCAGCTGCACTGAAAAATGGGGAAACCGGGTCTGAGCATACATTTAAATCCTGTCCACGCACAGTTAGTTCTGCCAGTTCCACAAACATATGTGAAATGAATTGGAACAGGTTCAAACAAGTTGGTTGCAAGTTTGGACACATAACACAGAAATTTACACTGGTTGACAATCTCATTCTTCATCTGAAGGTCCAAGGTATCGCTACTTCAGGAAGTGGAAACAGCTCACACAGTTGGTAGGAGGTGGTGCGTGACTGAAGTAAACTTTAAGAAGTCTCACAACGCCAGGTTAATGTCCAACAGGTTTATTTGGTAGCACGAGCTTTCGGAGCGCTGCTCCTACATCAGGTGAGAAGTAAACTTTGAGGTACATTGGTGCGATAGGGAAAAGAAAGCGCCACCTTTTAGCAAGTAGCGTCACAATTGACCAAGAACACTTAATTCTGTCTGTGAGCAATAAGAATTGACTGTGCCCATCCATGGGAAGGATAGGATGAAGAGGTGGTGGTAAAGCAAAGCAGTAAACAAACTGAAGCAAGACAAATCCTGCCTCAAGTGCTCCACATTAAAATTCCCAATTCTGGAAGGAATTTACATTTATCCTCCCACAACACATCACCAATGAATGCTCCCTGTTCTCCTGATCAGCTGACATTTTTTCTGAAGTGGGTGTTTCACAATACGGTCTTCATCAGTTCACTCGTGGTCACACACTTGCTGTTTTTCCTCCTTACTCAACCACAGTCGTACAACAAAAACAACAAAAAAAAATACACATTTAGGATTGCATAGTTGGCACAGTGGTTAGCACTGCTGCCTCAAAGTGGCAGGGACCCGGGTTCAATTCCCGGCTTGGGTCTCTGTCTGTGCGGAGTCTGCACGTTCTCTCCATGTCTGCGTGGGCTTCCTCCAGGTGCTCTGGTTTCCTCCCACAGTCCAAAAGACATGCTGGTTAGGGTGCATTGGCCACTCTAAATTCTCCCTCAGTGTACCCGAACAGGTGCTGGAGCATGGCGACATACCTAATGTTTTTGGTTCACATACTTGTGGTTTGGTATTCTAACATCATTCTATAATCCAGAAAATTCGAGAAACCAGAAATGACTTGGCCCCAAGCATTTGAACTGGAGAGGTGACAGCGTAATTACGTTCCTTCAACCGAGACAAACTGTCTGTCTCTTTCTGCTCGAAAGGAACATAGGAGGCAAACTAAATGGACACTGGTCTTTTTATATCTAACAATTCCTGTCATCCTGGTGGACACATGGTATCTTACAGGAGTTATCGTCTTATCATAACAATCAAACTCTGCCCCACCATCAAATTACCCCATAACCTCTTACATTCTAAAGAAAACAAAGCCAAGCCTTCCATTTGTTCAAAGCTGGGTAACATACCACTAATGATTTAAGACCATAAGACATAGGAGCACAATTAGGCCACTTGGCCGATCGAGTCTGCTCTGCCATTCAATCATGGTTGATATTTTTCTCATCCCCATTCTCCTGCCCTTTCCCCATAACCCCTGATCCCCTTATTCATCAAGAACCTATCTATCTCTGTCTTAAAGACAAAGAACAAAGAACAGTACAGCACAGGAAACAGGCCCTTCGGCCCTCCAAGCCTGTGCCGCTCCTTGGTCCAACTAGACCAATCGCTTGTATCCCTCCATTCCCAGGCTGCTCATGTGACTATCCAGGTAAGTCTTAAACGATGTCAGCGTGCCTGCCTCCACCACCCTACTTGGCAGCACATTCCAGGCCCCCACCACCCTCTGTGTAAAAAACATCCCTCTAATATCCGAGTTATACTTCGCCCCTCTCACCTTGAGCCCGTGACCCCTCGTGAACGTCACTTCTGATCTGGGAAAAAGCTTCCCACCGTTCACCCTATCTATCCCCTTCATAATCTTGTACATCTCTATTAGATCTCCCCTCAATAATAATAATAAGACACTCAATAATCTGGCCTCCACAGCCTTCTGCGGCAAAGAATTCCACAGATCCACCACCCTCTGGCTGAAGAAATTCCTCCTCATCCCTGTTTTAAAGGATCGTCCCTTTAGCCTGAGGTTGTGCCCTCTGGTTCTAGTTTTTCCTACTAGTGGAAACATCCTCTTCACGTCCACTCTATCCAGGCCTCACAGTATCCTGTAAGTTTCAATAAGATCCCCCCTCATCCTTCTAAACTCCAATGAGTTGGAGACCCAGAATCCTCAACCGTTCCTCATACGACAAGCTCATAAGACAAGCTGAATGATCCAGGGATCACTCTTGTGAACCTCCTCTGGATCCTTTCCAAGGCCAGCACATCCTTCCATAGATACGGGGCCCAAAGCTGCTCACAATACTCCAAATGGGGTCTGACCAGAGCCTTGTACAGCCTCAGAAGTACATCCGTGCTTAAATTAGTCAACAGCACAAAGTTTGCATGTTGCCTGCATTACTTTGAATGGTTGTATGTCAATTCTGCGTGGCAAACCCTGCACCATTTTCAGCCCATTGTAATGTCAGACCATCATTCTATGGGAACAACTGGGATAAAATAGAAAACTCTAACTCAGGATTCTATTACTTGCCGACATGATCGATAGAGAAGTTGTATTTGTCCACCTATGAGATAGCTCTGAAAACATGTCTACTTCTGACAGATTGCAAGTCTCATGGTCCAACACAACTTAGTACTCTGACAGTAAGCTTCCCTATTTCTGCCAAGCTTTGTATCATGTTATTATCATAGAATCATAGAAACCATACAGTGCAGAAAGAGGCCATTTGGCCCATCGAGTCTCCACTGACCACAATCCCACCCAGGCCCTACCCCATATCCCTACATATTTACCCGCTAATCCCTCTAACCGACACATTTCAGGACTCTGAGGGGCAATTTTTAGCATGGTTAATCAACCTAACCCGCACGTCTTTGGACTGTGGGAGGAAACTGGAGCACCCGGAGGAAACCCATGCAGACATGAGGAGAATGTGCAAACTCCACACAGACAGTGACCCAAGCCAGGAATCGAACCCAGGTCCCTGGAGCTGTGAAACAGCAGTGCTAACCACTGTGCTACCGTGCCGCCCAATTATGGTCATTAAATTGTATCACTGCTCTTTGAAATTGTTTAAAATTGAAGTGTTTCCAGTCTTGTGGATTTACACTCTCCCCTGTTAACTGACAATTAAATACATTGCAACTTGAATCGCCAGGAAAAGAACAGCCAAACGAATTCTGCTGATTGGGGTCTTGGATGAGAGGTTGAAAAAAATTCAAGCCGGTCTTTCAGGAATGAAGTTGGGAAACATTTCTATACATGGCGGGTGGTATAAGTTTGCAATTCTCTTCCACAAACAGCAATTTATGTTAAGTCGACTGTTAATCCTAAAACAGAGCTTGATGGATATTTATTAACGAAAGCTATTTAGTGGAATTAGATCGGAGATCAGACATGAATTGCAGGACAGGTTTGAGGGACTAAATTGGCGACATGGTGGAACAGTGCAGCTCCAGGGACCTGGGTCCGATTCCCAACTTGGGTCACGGTCTGTGTGGAGTTTGCACATTCTCCCCGTGTCTGCATGGGTTTCCTCTGGGTGCTCCTCTCACTTTAAACTTATGCCCCCTGGTAATTGACTCTTCCACCCTGGGAAAAAGCTTCTGACTATCCATTCTGTCCATGCCCCTCAAAATCCTGTAGACGTCTATCAGGTCGCCCCCTCAACCTCTCACTGTCCAAAGATGTGTGGCTGAGGTACATTAGCCATGCTAGGTTAGAGGGGTTAGCAAGGTAAATATGTGGTGTTACGGGGATAAGGCCTAGGTGGGATTGTTGTTGGTGTGGACTCAATGGGCCGAATGGCCTCCTTCTGCATTGTATGATTTCTAAACAACACTCCTGTTCCTCAGTTTCCTTATACTATACATCATCCTTATAAACCCATACTGTACCCTCTCTATTGCCTCAAAATTCTTTGAGAGCATGGAGCTCCAATACACACACCTCCAATGTTGGTTTACTGAGGTTTTGGACAGGTTCTCGATTACATTTTGACTTTGATATTTCCTACCTCTTGCCACAAAATTCAGTATGAGCCTATCCATTGGAGGTGAAACAAAAGGTCTTGTGAGCCTAAATTCTCAAATCTTCTTGATCTTGCACATCATCTCGCTTTCACCCATTCAAGAATAACTTTTGCTTTTATATTTTTAACCAAGTTTATTAACTCACATCTGATCATGTCAAATTCATTGCCATTGTTCTGCCCATTCAACCATCTAGAATAAAGAACAAAGAAAATTACAGCCCAGAGACAGGCCCTTCGGCTCTCCAAGCCTGAACCGACCATGGTGCCCGACTGAACTAAAGCCCCCTATCCTTCCAGGGACCATATCCCTCTATTCCCATCCTATTCATGTATTTGTCAAGACGCCCCTTAAAAATCACTATCGTATCTGCTTCCACTACCTCTCTCGGCAGTCAGTTCCAAGCACCCACCACCCTCTGTGTAAAAAACTTGCTAAGAAGTTTAACAACACCAGGTTAAAGTCCAACAGGTTTATTTGGTAGCAAAAGCCACACAAGCTTTTGTGTGGCTTTTGCTACCAAATAAACCTGTTGGACTTTAACCTGGTGTTGTTAAACTTCTTACTGTGTTTATCCCAGTCCAACGCCGGCAACTCCACATCATAAAAAACTTGCCTCTTACATCTGCTTTAAACCTTGCCCCTCGCACCTTAAATTTATGCCCCCTGGTAATTGACTCTTCCACCCTGGGAAAAAGCTTCTGACTATCCACTCTGTCCATGCCCCTCAAAATTCTGTAAACATCTATCAGGTCGCCTCCTCAACCTCCGTCGTTCCAGAGAGAACAAACCAAGTATCTCCAACCTCTCCTCATAGCTAATGCCCTCCATACCAGGCAACATCCTGGCAAATCTTTTCTGTACCCTCTCCAAAGCCTCCACATCCTTCTGGTAGTGTGACGATCAGAATTGAACACGATATTCCAAGTGCGGCCTAACTAAGGTTCCATAAAACTGCAACATGACTTGCCAATTTTTAAACTCAATGCCCCAGCCGATGAAGGCAAGCATGCCGTATGCCTTCTTGACTATCTTCTCCATCTGCATTGCCACTTTCAGTGACCTGTGTACTTGTACACCTAGACCCCTCTGCTTATCAATACTCTTAAGGGTTCTGCCATTCGCTGCATATTTCCCATCTGTGTTAGACCTTCCAAAATGCATTACCTCACATTTGTCTGGATTAAACTCCATCTGCCATCTCTCCGCCCAAGTCTCCAACTGATCTATTGCTATCCGCAATTCCACCAACCTTTTGTGTCATCCACAAATTTACTAATCAAACCAGTTACATTTTCCTCCATCTAATCACCCTCTCTTCAGTATGATACCAAGTTTATTGATTGGTGGGATGAGAATAAAAGTAGATGCACAGTATCAGCACCACAGATCTGTGGAATTGCAAATGAAACAAAATTCTGCCCTAAACTTCCTGTCGACTACATTTTAAATGTGGTTTTTCTTTCTATTCATTTTTTACTTAAAAGCAGTTAAAATATATAATCTAATGAAAAGTGAGAACAGTACCATTATTCTATATCATTCTCTTTGACATAATAAAACCAGTTACAATTCAGGCTTTACTGAGATCATTTACAGAAAGATGCAGCACAGAAGCCATTCAGATTTGAGCCTCTGCCAGCTCTTTGAAAGAGGTAGCCAATTAAACCCATCCTTTGCTCTTTCTCCACCAGCCCTGAAACTATTTCATTTTTGAGGATTTATCCCGTTCCCTTTTGAAAGTTACTACTGAGCCAGTTTCTACTACTGTTTTAGGTAGCACGCTAGGTCATATCCCATTACATAAAGAATCCTCCTCCCTTCCTCTTTTTCCCATGCATTGTGCCAAGGACCATTCCAGTAAAAGAAAGGCTGACTAGTGTGAGTATCCACAAACATCTGATACTGTTACGCTGTTGATGGTAGTCATGATGTGGAGATGCCGGCGTTGGACTGGGGTGAACACAGTAAGAGTTTTAACAACACCAGGTTAAAGTCCAACAAGTTTATTTGGTAGCAAATACCATTAGCTTTCGGAGCGCTGCTCCTTCGTCAGATGGAGTGGATATGTGCTCTCAAACAGGGCACAGAGACACAAAATCCCGGCCTAAACCGGGATGTTGGATTTATGTCACATTATCAGTAACCTCCACAGCTTGCCTCCTGGACTTGCGGGCTATCCTGTCTGGAGACAAAACATATCTCTTTAACCTGTGCTTAATGCTCCCTCCACCCACATTGTCTGTATCTTTAAGATCTGGTTGGCTGTAGGGATTTGCATTCTAATCAGTATTCTGTAACTTGATTTTGTGTCTGTTTGCCCTGTTTGAGAGCACATTTCCACTCCATCTGACGAAGGAGCAGCGCTCCGAAAGCTAATGGTATTTGCTACCAAATAAACCTATTGGACTTTAACCTGGTGTTGTTAAAACTCTTACACTGTTACGCTGCCCAGGAGACAAATGGAGATCCAAATTACTGAAGTGAGCTGATCGGCTTTGATCAGATTTTTCATGTAATCTCCAAGACATTTTTTAAAATTCATTTACGGGATGTGGGTGTCACTGGCTCGACCAGCATTTATTGCCCATTCATAGTTGCCCTTCAGAAGGTGGTGATGGGCTGCCATCTTGAACCACTGCAGTCAATGTGTTGTAGGTACACCCACAGTGCTGTTCGGGAGGGAGTTTCAGGATTTTGACCCAGTGGCAATGAAGGAACGGTGATACATTTTCATTGCAGCTCCCGAGTCGAAATAATAAAAATCAGGGAATGATAGCACAGTAATGTTACTGGACCAGTATTCCAGAGGCCTGGACTAATAATGCTCCAGAGATGTGAGCTCAAATCCCACCATGCCAGTTAAAACATAGAACATAGAAAAGGTACAGCACAAACAGGCCCTTCAGCCCACAAGTTGCGCCGAACAATTTTCTTACCTTCTAGGCTCATCTATAATCCTCTATCTTACTAACCTCCATGAACCTATCCAAAAGTCTCTTAAAAGACTCAATCGAATCCGCTTCCAACCACCACTACCGGCAGCCGATTCCACGCACCCACCACCCTCTGAGTGAAAAACTTACCCCCAACATCTCCTCTATACCTACTCCCCAGCACCCTAAACCTGTGGCCTCTCGTGACAACCACTTCAGCCGTGGGTAAAAGCCTCTGAGAATCCACTCGATCAATACCTCTCAACATCTTATACACCTCTATCAGGTCACCTCTCATCTTTCGCCTCTCCAAGGAGAATAGACCTGGCTCTCTCAACCTATCGTCATAAGGCATACCACTTAATTCCGGCGACATCCTCGTAAATCTCTCTGCACCCGTTCTATGGCTTCCACATCCTTTCTGTAATGAGGCGGCCAGACCTGGGCACAGTACTCCAGGTGAGGTCTGACCAGGGTCCTATACAGCTGCAGCATTATCTCCCGATTTCTAAACTCAATTCCTCTATTGATGAAGGCCAGTATTCCATACGCCTTCTTAACCACAGCCTCTACCTGTGACGCCGCTTTGAGCGTCCTATGAACCCGGACCCCAAGATCCCTCTGTTCTTCCACACTGCCAAGCGTCTTACCCTGAATATTATATTCTTCCATCCTATTTGGCCTGTCAAAATGAACCACCACACGCTTATCTGGGTTGAAGTCCATCTGCCACTTCTCCACCCAGTCTTGCATCTTATCTATGTCTCGTTGCAACTGCTGACATCCCTCTACCCTATCCACAACACCACCAACCTTTGTGTCATCAGTAAACTTGCCAACCCATCCTTCCACTTCCTCATCCAGGTCATTTATAAAAATCACAAAGAGCAAGGATCCCAGAACAGATCCCTGGGGCACCCCACTGGTGACCGACCTCCACTCTGAAAAAGACCCATCTACAACCACTCTTTGCCTTCTGTGGGCAAGCCAGTTCTGAATCCACAAAGCAACGTCCCCTTGTATCCCATGCCCCTTCACTTTCTCCATAAGCCTTGCATGGGGCACCTTATCAAACGCCTTACTGAAATCCATATAAACTACATCTACCGCTCTTCCCCCGTCTAAGTGTCTAGTCACATCTTCAAAAAACTCAATCAGACTCGTAAGGCATGATCTGCCTCGGACAAAGCCGTGCTGGCTACTTCTGATCATACTATTCCTTTCCAAATGTTCATAAATCCTGCCTCTCAGGATTTTCTCCATCAACTTACCTACCACTGAGGTTAGACTCACCGGTCTATAATTTCCTGGGCTATCTCTTCTCCCTTTCTTGAATAACGGAACCACATCTGCCATCCTCCAATCCTCCGGAACTTCTCCCGTCTCCATTGACGATGCAAAGATCATCGACAGAAGATCAGCAATCACTTCCCTCGCCTCCCACAGTAACCTGGGGTACATCCCATCCAGTCCCGGCGATTTATCTAACTTGATGCTTTTCAACAGCTCCAACACATCCTCTTTCCTCATGCCCACATGCTCAATCTTCTCAGTCCACTGCAAGTCTGCACTGCAACTACCAAGATCTTTTTCCAGTGAATACTGAAGCAAAGTATTCATTGAGTACCTCTGCTATTTCAACCAGTTCAATACAGACTTTCTCACTGTCACATTTGATAGGTCCTACTCCTTCACATCTTATCCTCTTGCTCTTCACATACTTGTAGAATGCCTTGGGGTTTTCCTTTATCCTGTCTGCCAAGGCCTTCTCATGTCCCCTCCTGGCTCTTCTAATTTCCCTCTTTCGTTCCTTCCTACTAGTCGTATACTCTCCTAGATTTCTAACATTACCTAGCTCCCTGAGCCTTTTGTAGGCTTTTCTTTTCTTCCTGACTAAATCCGTTACAGCTTTCGTGCACCACGGTTCCTGTAACCTACCGTAACTCCCCTGTCGCACCGGAACATTCCCGTGCAGAGCTCCAGACAAATTTTCCTTGAAAATTTGCCACATTTCTTCCGTACATTTCCCTAAGAAAACCTCCTTCCAATTTATGCCTCTAATTTCCTGCCTAATAGCATCATAGTTGCCCTTACTCCAGATAAACACTTTCCTAGCTCGGCTGATCCTATCTCTCTCCAATGCTAGTGTAAAGGAGATAGAGTTATGATCACTATCCCCAAAATGCTCTCCCACTGATAGATCTGACACCTGCCCAGGTTCATTTCCTAATATCAAATCCAGCACAGCCTCTCCTCTTGTAGGCTTATCCACATACTGTGTCAGGAAGCTCTCCTGAACACACCTAACAAACTCCTCTCCATCTAAACCTCTTATCCTAGGGATATTCCAATCGATATTTGGGAAATTAAAATCTCCCATCACGACCACTCTGTTATTATCACATCTCTCCAGAATCTGCTTCCCAATCTGCTCCTCCACATCTCTGCTACTATGGGCTGGCCAATAGATAACATGACGTGGAGATGCCGGCGTTGGACTGGGGTAACCTGGTGTTGTTAAACTTCTTACTCTATAGATAACACCCAGTAAAGTTACCGACCCCTTCCTGTTCCTAACCTCCCCACAGAGATTCCGTAGACAATCCTTCCGTGGCATCCATCTTTTCTACAGCTGTGACACTATCCCTGATCAACAGTGCCACTCCCCCACCTCTTTTGCCTCCTTCCCTGTTCCTCCTGAAACATCTGAAACCCGGCACTTGAAGTATCCAGTCCTGACCCTGAGATAACCAAGTCTCTGTAATGGCCACCACATCACACTTCCAAGCAGCGATCCACGCTCTAAGCTCATTAATTTTGTTCACTATACTCCTTGCGTTAAAATAAACACACCTCAACCCTTCGTTCTGAGCACTCCCCTTCCCCTTCACCTGCCTATCCTCCCTCTCACACTGCCGACCAGCCCTTCTTATTTTTACTCTAACCTCCTCTCTCCCAGTCACCACATTTTGATTCCCACCCCCCAACCATTCTAGTTTAAACCGTCCCCAGTAACCTTAGCAAACCTTCCCACCAGAATACTGGTCCCCCTGGGATTTAGGGGAACTTAAACTCAATTAATTGATAAATCTGGAATAACAAGTTCAACTCAGTAAATGATGATCATTTGAAACTAACAGGTTGTTATAAAAACAAGTGTTAGCTTTGCCCTGTTTAATCAAGCCAAAAAAAAACCAAGCCACTATGATCCTGCAATGCTTTTTCTGGTTTTCTATCATTCTGCGATCTTCCCTTTTTGTTGAGCTCTGGCGAAACATTGGGTTTACAGCGGTGGTATTTAATAAGACCAAGAGCCTCGGCCTGATTCAACAACTCTTTAGAAGATCTGTGACGCCAACACTAAGAACCAGAAAACAGGTGGCCCTGTTGATGCTGGTCCAGAATACAAGAAAAACATGGATGAGGGGATTGCCAAACTGCAATGGCTCTATGGGGGAGGAGACCTTGCCAAATTCCCAGATTTCACATATGAGGAACCAAACTTTGATGAAACCAGCAAATGGTTACTAACTTCAGAAAGAAAGGCAGTGTCTGTTCTTCGTTCATGTTTCCTGGGACTGTAAAGCTGTAATTTAATCAATTCCAATGGATTAAAAAAAACATCTGATTCGTTGATATCCTTTAGGGAACGAAATTTGCTGTCCTCACCCAGTCTGGCCAACAAATGAGTACAAACCCATAGCAATGTGATTCAAATGTCCTTTGAAATGCCTAGTAGCCACCCAAGAGAAATTTCAAATACCTATAAAACTGGAGGGACCACCCAGGGTCGACCTAGGCACCAGAAACAAGGCCAAGAGTACAGAATGCTCTCTGGGTGGGGGAACTTCAATGTCCATTAAGAAGAATAGCCCAGTAGCTCCACTACTGACCAAGCTGGACAAGTCCTGGAAGGTCATATCCGCCAGGTTGGAATTGTGGCAGGTAGTGAGGGAACCAAAAATAGGGAAAAAACCCTACATGACCTCGTCAGCCAATTTACTGGTTGACAATTCATCTATCCATAATGGTATTGGTAGGAGTGACCACCTCATTATTCTTGTGGGGGTGACATCCTGCATTCACACTGGGATAGATTCAAAACAGATCTAGCAGCTCAAAAACTAGACATCCATGACACGCTCTGGTCTAACATCAGCAACAGAATTGTATTTGCGGTCTGGAACTTGATGACCTAACATATCTCTCACTCTGTAATAACTTCCAAACCGAGGGATCAACACTGGGTCAATGAAGAGTGCAGGAACACATGCCAGGAGCAGCACATACCTGAAAATTAAATGACACCCTGGTGAAGCTACAACATAGGACTACATGTGTGCGGAGTTAAACGATCCCACAATCAATAGATCAGGTCAAAGCTCTACAATCCTGCCACATGGAGGGTGGCAAATGTTGTGCCTTTGTTTAAAAAGGGCTGCAAGGGAAAGCCTGGGAACTACAGGCCAGTGAGCCTCACATCTGTGGTGGGTAAGTTGTTGGAAGGTATTTTGAGAGACAGGATCTACAGGCATTTAGAGATGCAAGGACTGATTAGGGACAGTCAGCATGGCTTTGTGAATGGAAAATAATGTCTCTCAAATTTGATTGAGTTTTTTGAGGTGGTAACCAAGAAGGTAGATGAGGGAAATGCAGTTGATGTTGTCTACATGGACTTTAGCAAGGCCTTTGACAAGGTATTGCATGGTAGGTTGATGCACAAGGTTAAATCTCACGGGATCCAGGGTGAGGTAGCTAAATGGATATAAAACTGGCTTGATGACAGAAGACAGAGGGTGGTTGTAGAGGGTTGTTTTTCAAACTGGAGACCTGTGACCAGCGGTGTGCCTCAGGGATCAGGGCTGGGTCCACTGTTATTTGTCATTTATATTAATGATTTGGATGAGAATTTAGGAGGCATGGTTAGTAAGTTTGCAAATGACACCAAGATTGGTGACATAGTGGATTGCAACTGGATCTTGATCAATTGGGCCAGTGGGCTGACGAATGGTAGGTGGAGTTTAATTTAAATAAATGCGAGGTGATGCATTTTGGTAGGTTGAACCAGGGCAGGACTTACTCAGTTAATGGTAGGGCGTTGGGGACAGTTACAGAACAAAGAGATCTAGGGGTACATGTTCATGTTCATAGCTCCTTGAAAGTGGAGTCACAGGTGGACAGAGTGGTGAAGAAGGCATTCAGCATGCTTCGTTTCATCGGTCAGAACATTGAATACAGGAGTTGGGACGCCTTGTTGACGTTGTACAAGACATTGGTGAGGCCACACTTGGAATACTGTGTACAGTTCTGTTCACCCCATTATAGAAAGGATATTATTAAACTCGAAAGAGTGCAGAAGAGATTTACTAGGATGCTACTGGGACTTGATGGTTTGAGTTATATGGAGAGGCTGGATAGACTGGGACTTTTTCCCCTGGAGCGTGGAAGGCTGAGGGGTGATCTTATAGAGGTATATAACATAATGAGGGGCATAGATCAGCTAGATAGTCAATATCTTCTCCCAAAGGTAGGGGAGTCTAAAACTAGAGGGCATAGGTTTAAGGGGAGAGGTACAAAAGGGTCCAGAGGGGCAATTTTTTCACAGAAGGTGGTGAGTGTCTGGAATGAACTGCCAGAGGTAGTAATGGAGGCAGGTACAATTTTGTCTCTTAAAAAGTGTTTAGACAATTATATGGGTAAGATGGGTGTAGAGGGATCTGGCCCAAATGTGGGCAATTGGGACGAGCTTAGGCATTTTTAAAAAAAGGGTGGCATGGACAAGTTGGGCTGAAGGGCCTGTTTCTATGATGTAAACCTCGATGACTCTATGACTCTATCCAGCGGTGAATGGTGGTGGACAATTCAACAAATGATCAGAGGGTGAGGCTTCAAAAACATCCCAATCATCAATTGTGGAGGTGCGCAGCACGTCAGTGCAACAGACAAGGCTGAGACATTTGCATCCATCTTCAGCCAGAAGAGCTGGGTGGATTATCCATCTCAGCCTTCTGCTTAGACTCCAGTTTCACAGATGGCAGTCTTCAGCCAATTCAGTTCACCCCATCTGATATCAAGAAATGGCTGAGCATCAAGAATGCTGCAAAGACTATGAGCTCTGATAACATCCCAGTTGCAGCACTGTGGTCTTCTGTTCCAGAGCCAAAGACCCCCCTCGTCAAGCTGTTCCAGCACAGCTGGAATTCGGGCATCGAACCTATAAGGTGGGAAATTGCCCCAGTATGTCCTGTCCACAAAAAGCAGCACAAATCCAATCTGTCCAGTTACTGCTCCAGCAGTCTACTCTCAATCTTCAGTAAAGTGATGGAATGTCATTAACAGTGCTATCAAGTAGCACTTACACAGCAATAACCTACTCACCAATGCTCAGTTTGGGATCCATCAGGGCCATTTGGCTTCAGAAATCATTACAGCCTGCTCAAACATGAACTCAAAAGCTGAGGTGAGAAGAACCTGATGGTGGCATAGTGGTTAGCACTGCTGCCTCACAGTGCCAGGGACCCGGGTTCAATTCTGGCCTTGGGTGACTATCTATTTGGAGTTTGCACGTTCTCCCCGTGTCTGCATGGGTTTCCTTTGGGTGCTCCGGTTTCCTCCCAAGTCCAAGAATGTGCAGGTTAGGTGGATTAACCATGCTAAATTGTCCCTTAATGTCCCAAGATGTGTAGGTTAGGGGGATTAGTGAGGCAAATATGTGGAGTTATGGGAATAGGGCCCGGGTGGGATGTGGTTTTGAAGTCAGTGCACATTCAAAGTGCCAAATGACGTCCTTCTGCAATGTAGGGATTCCATGTTCTAACTGTCCTTGACATCAGCAGGATCTGACAGAGTATGGCAGCAAGAAACCCTATGAAAATTGGAATCAATGGGAATGAGGGGAAAAACTGTCCACTGGTTGGAGTAATATCTTACACAAAAGAAGATGGTTGTGGTTGCTGGAGGCCAATCATATCAGCTCCATGAGTTCCTCAGGGTAGTGTCTTAGGCACAGCCATCTTCAGCTGCTTCAGCAATGATCTTCCATCCAACATATGATTAGAAGTAGGAATGCTTGTTGATGATTGCACAGTGTTCAGTATCAATAACGTCTCCTCAGATACTGAAGCAGCCCACATACCCTATTTCAGCAAAACCTGAACAACATACAGGCTTGGTGTAATATGTGGTGTGAATGTTACTTGCCACTTCAGTGTCAAGAAATGACCATCTGTAACAAGAGAGAATCTAACCCCCTCCTCTTATGTTCAATGGCATTAATATAACTGAATATCCCACCAGCAACAGTTGAACATAAACTTAACTGGACCAACCATATAACTACTGTGGCTGCAAGAGCAGGTGAGAAGCTGGGAGTTTTGTAGTGAAAAGCTCATCTCCTGATCCTCTAAGCCTATCCACCATCTCCAATGTTCAAGTCAAAAGCATGATGCAAGACTCTCCACCTGTCTGGATCAATGTGGTTCCAACAACACTCAAGCTTAACACCATGTAAGCCAAAGCAGCCCACTTGATATGCACCCCACACATCACCTGATACATTTGCTCCCTTCACTCTCAACACACAGTGGCAGCAGTGTGTACCATCTACAAGTTGCACTTCAGCAACTTGTCAAGCCTCCTTCAACTGTTAACCTTCCTAAGGTTAACAGATGCATGGGAGCACCATTGTCTGCAAGTTCCCCTCTAAGCAACTCACCATCCTGACTTGGGGCTACATTATCGTTCCTTCAGTGGTGCTGGGTCAAA
The DNA here is from genome assembly GCF_964213995.1 of Mustelus asterias. Classification (NCBI taxonomy): domain Eukaryota; kingdom Metazoa; phylum Chordata; class Chondrichthyes; order Carcharhiniformes; family Triakidae; genus Mustelus; species Mustelus asterias. Next base: position 134,437,338 of record NC_135806.1, read on the forward strand.
ATCTTGGGTCTCTCTCTTTCCCCAACAAGGGGAGGCACGGTGGCAGAGTGGTTAGCACTGCTGCCTCACAGCACCAGGGACCCGGGTTTGATTCCTGACGTGGGTCACTGTCTGTGTGGAGTTTGCACATTCTCCCCGCGTCTGCGTGGAATTCTTCCGGGTGCTCCGGTTTCCTCCCACAGTTCAAAGATGTGCGGGTTAGGTGGATTGGCCATGTTAAATTGTCCCTTAGTGTCAGGGGGACGAGATGGGTAAATGCATGGGGTTATGGGGAAAGGGCCTGGGTGGGATTGTGGTCGGTGCAGACTCGATGGATCGAATGGCCTCCTTCTGCACTGTAGGATTCTATAATTCTATGATAACAGTGGATGTATTTGCTTCACACGGACTGCTATGGTTCAAGAAGGCAGCTCACCACCACCGTCTCAATTAGGAACGGGCAATAATTCCATGAAAAATTTGTTCAATGAGAAACAACAGATCAGCAGAAGCAATGGACAACATAGCAACTTGCATTGTTTTCATGGAATTTTCAATTGACGGTTTCATGTTATAAACAATCATTATAAAAACTAACTGAATCAGCTCTGGGAAGAAAACTGAACCCAGACCAACATCTGTAACATAAAACCTACACGTGGAACTTGTCTACCCAAAATGGAAACACGATGTGCTTCTGCTGCACATGTACAATGATATGTAAATAATTAGCGAACTGGAAGCAAGTTGTCAAAAGTGCCTTTCATCCTCATTAAAGTTATATATGAACATACGAATTAGGAGCAGGGGTCGGCCACTTGGCCTTTGAGCCTGCTCCATCATTCAATAAGGTCATGACTGATCTGACTGTAACGTTAACCCCACATTGTTGCCCACTTGTTCAATTAACCTGTCACCCCCTCGTTAATCAAGAATCTATCCAGCTCAGCCTTAAAAATATTCAAAGACTCTGCTTCCACCACCTTTTGAGGAAGAGTTTCAAAGTCTCCTGACCTTCTGAGTTAAAAAGATTTTGCTCATCTGTTTTAAATGGGCAACCTTTATTTTTAAACTGTGACCCCTAATTCTAGTTTGTCCCACAAGAGGAAACAAGCCTATTCTGTCCAAACTTTCCTCACAAGACAACAAACTCATTCCAGGTATTAGTCTAGTAAACCTTCTCTGAACTCCTTCTAACAGATTTCCACCTTTCCTTAAATAAGGAGACCAATACTGTGAACAGCCCTCCAGACGTAGTCTCACCAGTGCCCTGTACATCCAAAGCATAACCTCCCTACTTTTGGAATGAATTTCCCTCACGACAAACAATAAACCATAATAGCCCCAAATCATTCCAGTTTCCAGACAAACTCTAAATTTGTGATTTCCTCAAGTGAAATCAGTTTATCATTTCTACTCGCATCCTCTTCATCTACTTTGTCAAAATACAAGAGAAAACTTTGAAACTCTTCGCCAATTTAAAAGTTTATTTATTAGTGTCACAAGTAGGCTCACATTAACACTGCAATGAAGTTACTGTGAAAATCCCCTCGTCGCCACACTCCGGCGCCTGTTTGAGTACACTGAGGGAGAATTTAGCATGGCCAATGCACCTAAGCAGCATGTCTTTCGGACTCTGGGAGGAAACCGGAGCACCCGGAGGAAACCCACACAGACACGGGGTGAATGTGCAGACTCCGCACAGACAATGACCCAAGACGGGAATTGAACCCGGGTCCCTGGCGCTGTAAGGCAGCAGTGCTAACCACTGTGCCACCGTGCTGCCCTACAATTTCTACAAAACCATGTATTCAACTTCTATACACCATTTCCTCAAAATTGGATAACCATAAAAATATTTCAACACACCCAACTGGAGTCACAAAACACAAATTTCAGTCCCTAAGCCTCCAAACAATGAGCTTCTGATGACAAACGCGATGCGTGAGAAATTGCTGAATGCAAGAAGAAATCAGGTGACGGGTTACTGCAATGCATGTTCATTCTAATCATTTCCTATAGAATGATACTGGCAGGGATCTCAATCCTATCAGCACAAACTGTGGTACCGTTTGCAGAAGAGAAGAAACCAAACACCAATAAATTCCCGGATAGGGGTAAAGAACAGAACGGAAAACTGCACACTTGCCCCTCCAATTCTATCTCATTTTGCTTGTTTAATTGTACGAGCTTCTCTCAAATCTTTGTTAAATTATACATCCGTACCAAGCTAGACCACGTCTGTCAAAACAGAACAAACTGCAGGCCCTGGTTGCTGAATGCACTTCAAGAATATTAATTCTGTAAACAAAGTTTACCAGATCATACAGCAAAGTAATCTGTGATTATTAGTCATGTTGCAGCTTTATAGAACCTTAGTAAAGCCGCACTTGGAATATAGTGTTCAATTCTGGTCGCCACACTACCAGAAGGATGTGGAGGCTTTGGAGTGGGTACAGAAAAGATTTACCAAGATGTTGCCTGGTATGGAGGGCATTAGCTACGAGGAGAGGTTGGAGAAATTTGGTTTGTTCTCACTGGAACGACAGAGACCTAATAGAAGTCTACAACATTGTGAGGGATATGGACAGAGTGGATAGTCAGAAGCTTTTTCCTAGGGTGGAAGAGTCAATTACTAGGGGGCATAGGTTTAAGGTGTGAGGGGCAAGGTTTAAAGGAGATGTATGAGGCAAGTTTCTTTTATACAGAGGGTGGTGGGTGCCTGGAATTCGATGCTGGGGGAGGTAGGGGAAGCAGATACTATAGCGGCTTTTAAGGGGCATCTGGACAAATACATGAACAGGATGAGAATAGAGGGATATGGTCCCCGGAAGAGTAGGAGGTTTTAGTTTAGACGGGCAGCATGATTGGTGCAGGCTTGGAGGGCTGAAGGGCCTGTTCCTGTGCTGTAATTTTCTTTGTTCTTTGATTTCATTGACTTAAGCTGTATTTTGAAGCAACAAAGGCTTTTTAAAAAAGGTAGCTTTAATAACACTGACGAGCTTTCATTCAAAGTATTGCTGGGAAATTCTGGATATGGACCCCCCACCCAAACACTGTTCCTCTGTGACAAGATCAAATTGGATGACAGCGCTTTAAAAAGAAAGTTTTTTTAATCAAGTCATTTAAAAATTAGTCCTTACTCTCTCTTTGTGAAAAATCATGAGTGTATTCACTTAAAGGTTTCGTGGATAAGTATGGTAATAAACTATACAGACCTGGAAGATCTTATATTCAATCCCATGTTTGTGTTGATTTTGATTTGATTTATTATTGTCATATGTCTTGGGATACAGTGAAAATATTGTTTCTTGCGTGCTATACAGGCAAAGCATACCATTCAGAGAGGAAACGAGTGTGCAGAATGTAGTGTTACAGTCATAGCTAGGGTGCAGAGAAAGATCAACTTAATGCAAGGTAAGTTCATTCAAAAAGTCTGATGGCAGCAGGGAAGAAGCTGTTCTTGAGTTGGTTGGTACGTGACCTCTGACTTCTGTATCTTTTTCTCGAAGGAAGTTGGGAGAGAGGATGTCCGGGGTGCGTGGGTCCTAAATTACATTGGCTGCTTTGCCGAGGCAGCGGGAAGTGTAGACAGAATCAGTGGATGGGGAGGCTGGTTTGCATGATGGATTGGGCGACATTCACGACCTTTTGTAGAACTCTGATGTTTAGCAGCAATGTCAGGAAGCACTACGACACACTAAGCACAGTGCAACTTTGAAACTTACTCCTTAGATTCCACTGAGGCTGAACGATTGAAAAATTCTAAATGGAGGTTGATTGAATTTTCTTAAGCAAAAGTATTAAGGGATATGCAGCAAAGGCAGGTAAATGACATAAAGGCACATATCAGCCATGATTTAATTGAACAAATAGAAGAGGCTCAAGGAGTGGTTGGCCTCCTCCTGCTGCTATGTACCATTAATTGTGTCTTTGGAATAATGAGGAAATGTAGGAGCAAAAATTCTCTGAAGGGTCATCCATACTCGAAATGTTGGCTCTATTCTCTCTCCACAGATGTTGTCAGACCTGCTGAGATTCTCTAGCATTTTGTTTTTGCTTCAGATTCTAGCACCTGCAGTATTTTGCTTTTAGCAAAACACTTGGTTACTTTTCAGTTTGCATTCTCTTGCATTCTTGATTGCTGTTGTGCATGTAAGTATGCAAGCGTGGTTAGCAGATAAGGACAGGATCAAACTTGGCTGCATTACTGTTGCACAAACATCTGACTTCTGAAGAATGGTTAGCTGGGTAATATAATTGAGTGGAGGCAGTGGTGTAATGGTAACGTCACTAGTAATCCAGAAGTCCAGGGTAACGTTCTGGGGACATGAGTTCAAATCCCACCACGGCAGCTGGTGGATTTCAAATTCCTTCGTGAATGCAAATTCCTGAAGGCGAAGAATAGCCTCTTTACTTGCTGAATTTATGATGATTGGACTGCCGCTCAGTCTGTAGAAGGGCCAAGGTGGAGAGTTGTTTGTGTCTTATGCCTTCACTCTAATTTTTATAAATACTGTATCTCCTGGCTGTTTTCTCACTTCTCTCTGAAAATATAGACTTTTGCTGGGGCAGATTACTGGAACTAATAGCCCCCTTTTTTGGTCTTTATTCTTTCATGGCATTTGGATATCACCAGCAAGGCCAACATTTGTTGCCCATCCTAATTGCCTTAGGGCAGCACAGTGGCACAGCGGTTAGCACTGCTGCCTCACAGCTCCAGGGACCCAGGTTCAATTCTAGCTTTGGGTGACTGTATGGAGTTTGCACATTCTCCCTGAGTCTATGTGGATTTCCTCCAGTTTCCTCCCACAGTCCAAAGATGTGCAGTTTAGGTGGATTGGCTATGCTAAATTAGTGTGTCCAAATACTTAGTGTGTCCAATACTTTTCACTGCATGTTAATACATGTGACAATAAATCAAATCAAAAGATGTGCAGGTTAGATGGGATTAGCCATGGGAAATCTGTGGGGTTACAAAGGTAGGGCGGGGGAGAGGACCTGGGTAAAGAGGCACAAGTGCATAAAATGTTTGTACTGTGGCTCCAGCAGTGCAGGTTGGCTGCACAGGAGCCATGGTCCATCCTGAAGCTATTTAGCATGGACTACTCTCGCCGTGGTGGTTTAAAGCTTGCAATTCGACAGATGGGGTTTTGACACAGGCCATCGGTCAGTGACTTCCCGTGTTTTCCATTTTTTGATCCAAAATATGTCTCTGCCAGTAGATCTTGCTTGGTGAGGGTGCTTCATATGGGGCGCTAAGATGAAAGGCAGGTCATCATGGAGTGGCAAGTACCGTGCAGCACGATGGTTTCAACCGGCTTGTGGGTTTTCATCACTTGGCGGGTGTGTGGCAGAGCGATGTTTGCAAGGATAAGAAGCCAGGGGATGAATGCTGAGCTGAGAGTTCCAATTATGATAGGTGTTGTTGTTTTCAATTCAGTACCAACAAGATGTGTGTGAGATAACGTTTGCCAGACAGATTCAGTTTGGTAATAAGATCGCGAATTGACAACTGGTCTCAGGAATAGCGCTACAAAACTTTCACTGTCACAAAAACCCATCTGGTTCACTAATGCCCTTTTGGGAAGGAAATCTGCCATCCTTACCTGGTCTGGCCTACATGTGACTCCAGACCCCACAGCAATGTGGTTGACTCTGAACTGCCCTCTGAAATAGCTTAGTGAGCCTTACAGTTCATGGAATCATAGAATCCCTACAGTGCAGAAGAGGCCATTCGGCCCATCGAGTCTGCACCGACTCAGAGTATTTTACCCAGGTCCTCTCCCCCGCCCTATCTTTGTAACCCCACAGATTTCCCATGGCTAATCCCATTTAACTGCACATCTTTTGATTTGATTTATTGTCACATGTATTAACATGCAGTGAAAAGTATTGGACACACTAATTTAGCATGGCCAATCCACCTAAACTGCACATCTTTGGACTGTGGGAGGAAACCGGAGCACCTGGAGGAAATCCACATAGACTCAGGGAGAATGTGCAAACTCCGTACAGTCACCCAAGGCCAGAATTGAACCTGGGTCCCTGGAGCTGTGAGGCAGCAGTGCTAACCGCTGTGCCTAACCGCTGTGCCACCATGCCGCCCGAAGGCAATTAGGATGGGCAACAAATGTTGGCCTTGCTGGTGATATCCAAATGCCATGAAAGAATAAAGACAAAAAATGGGGCTATTAGTTCCAGTAATCTGCCCCAGCAAAAGTCTATATTTTCAGAGAGAAGCGAGAAAACAGCCAGGAGATACAGTATTTATAAAAATTAGAGTGAAGGCAATGGACCTGAATGGGGTCATTTCATTCCAGGATAACAAGAATAATAGAATGGAGTCTTTTAGTTCTAGAATAACAGAGTGGCGCAATTTAGTTCCAGAATAACAAGAATAGAACGGGGTTATTTCATTCAAGAATAACAAGGACAATAGGATTGAGCAAAGTAGTATCTGTTTTAGGTATTTCCATCAATTCTTTGCTCAGCAAATTCTCCAAAAGCACAATGCAACAAGTCACTGCAGTGAAAGCACTCAAACACAAAAGTTGACATTGTAAATGTGGAAAATTTTGAACCAGAGAGGACTTGAACTCAGGAATTCAGGACCGGCACGTTCCTGTAAGGATGATAGATAAGTATGGCAAGTTTTGGGAACCTTGGATAACGAGAGATATTGTGAGACTAGTCAAAGAGAAAAAGGAAGCATTTGTCAAGGGTAGGAGGCTGGGAACACACAAAGCCAATTGTGGAATACAAGGAAAGTAGAAAGAAACTTAAGCGAGGAGTCAGGAGGGCTAAAAAGGGTCACAAAGTCATTGGCCAGCAGGATTAAGGAAATTTCCAAGGCTTTTTATACATATATAAAGAGCAGGAGGGTCGCTCAAGGACAGGGGAGGGAATCTACGCGTGGAGCCATAGGAAAGGGGTGAGGTATTAAATGAGTACTTTGCATCAGTATTCACCAAAGAGAAGGACTTGGTGCTTGATGAGTCTGGGGAAGGGTGTGTCAATAGCTTGGGTCATGTTGAGAACAAAGAGGTGGTATTGGGGCTCTTGAGAAACATTAAGGTAGACAAGTCCGCAGAGCCTGATGGGATATACCCCAGAATACTGAGAGAGGCAATGGAGGAAATTGCTGGGGCCTTGAGAGAAATCTTTGTAAGCTCATTAGCGACAGGGGAGGTCCCAGAGGATTGGAGAATAGTTTAAAGTTTATTTATTAGTCACAAGTAAGCTTACATTCACACTGTAATGAAGTTACTGTAAAAATCCTCTAGTCGCCAAACTTCAGCGCCTGTTCGGGTATACTGAGGGAGAGTTTAACATGACCAATTCATCTAACCTGCACATTTTTGGACTGTGGGAGGAAATCGGAGCATCCGGAGGAAACCCACGCAGACACAGGAAGAACGTGCAAACTCCACACAGACAGTGACCCAAGCCGGGAATCGAACTCGGGTCCCTGGAGCTGTGAGGCAGCAATGTTAACCGCTGTGCCACCGTGCCGCCCACAATAGCCAACGTTGTTCCTTTATTTAAGAAGGGTAGCAAGAATAATCCAAGTAATTACAGGCCGGTGAGCCTTACACCAGTGGTAGGGAAATTATTGGAGAGGATTCTTCGAGACAGGATTTACTCCCTCTTGGAAATAAGTTTTTGATTTGATTTCATTTGATATATTGTCACCTGTATTAGTATACATTGAAAAGTATTGTTTCTTGCACACTATACAGACAAGGAATATCATTCATAGAGAAGGAAACGCGACAGTGCAAACTGTAGTGTTACAGTTATCGCTAGCATGTAGAGAAAGATCAACTTCATGCGAGGTAGGTCCATTCAAAAGTCTGATGGCAACAGGGAAGAAGCTGTTCTTGAGTCAGTTGGTACGTGACCTCAGACTTTTGTATCTTTTTCCCGACAGAAGGTGGTGGAAGAGAGAATGTCTGGGGTACATGGGGTCCTTAATTATGTTGGCTGCTTTTCTGAGGCAGCAGGAAGTGTAGACAGAGTCAATGGATCGGAGGTTGGTTTGCGTGATGGACTGAGCTACATTCACAACCTTTTGTAGTTTCTTGCGGTCTTGGGCAGAGCAGGAGCCATACCAAGCTGTGATACAACCAGAAAGAATGCTTTCTCCAGTGCATTTGTAAAAGTTGGTCATAGCTGACAGGCCAAATTTCCTTAGTCTTCTGAGAAAGTAGAGGCGTTGGTGGGCTTTCTTAACTATAGTGTCAGCATGGGGGACCAGGACAGGTTGTTGGTGATCTGGACACCTAAAATCTTGAAGCTTTCGACCATTTCTACTTTGTCCCCATTGACGTAGACATGGGCATGTTCTCCTTTACGCTTCCTGAAATCGATGACAATCTCCTTCGTTCTGTTGACTTGAGGGAGAGATTATTGCTACCACATCAGTTCACCAGATTCTCTATCTCATTCCTGTACTCCGTCTCGTCATTGTTTGAGATCTGGCCCACTACGGTGGTATCGTCAGCAAACTTGAAAATCAAGATGATGGGGAATTTGGCCACCCACACAGTCATAGGTGTATAAGGAGTATAATAAGGGGCTGAGAACACAGCCTTGTAGGGCACCAGTGTTGAGGATGATTGTGGAGAAGGTGTTGTTGCATATCCTTATTGATTGTAGTCTGTGGGTTAGGAAGTTCAGGATCCAGTCGCAGAGGGAGGAGCCGAGGCCCAGGCCACGGAGTTTGGAGATGAGGTTCATAGGAATAATGGTGTTGAAGGCTGAGCTGGCTTTGTTATCCAGGTGTTCCAGGATTGAGTGCAAGGCCAGGGAGATAGCGTCTGCTGTGGACCTGTTGCAGCAGTTGGCAAACTGTAGTGGATCCAGGCAGTCCGGGAGGCTGGAATCGATTCGTGCCATGACTAGCTTTTCGAAGCACTTCATAATGATGGATGTCAGAGCCATCAGATGATAGTCATTAAGGCACGCTGCTTGGCTCTTCTTTGGTACTGGGATGATGGTTGTCTTCTTGAAGCTGATTGGGACCTTAGATTGTTGTAAAGAGAGGTTGAAGATGTCTGCGATACCCCCGCCAGCTGATCAGCGCAGGGATCTGAATGTTCATCCAGGTACTCCATCCGGGCCAGGCGCTTTCCGTCGGTTGACCTTCGAGATGGCTGCTCTGACATCTGTAATGGTGACTTCAGATACAGATTCATCTGTGACTTCCAGGGTGGAGGGCATGCTCTCGCTGACCTCTTGCTTAAAACGGGTATAGAATTCATTGAGCTCATCTGGGAGAGGGTGGACGTATTAGCAAGAAGCAACATGGTTTTGTGAAGGGGCGGTCCTGTCTCACTAACTTGATCAAGTTTTTCAAGGAAGTGACAGATGATTGATGAGGGTAGGGCAGTGAATGTTGTCTACATGGGCTTCAGTAAGGCCTTTGACAAGGTCCCTTATGGCAGACTGGTACAGAGGTGAAGTCGCACGGGATCAGAGATGAGCTGGCAAGGTGGATACAGAACTGGCTCGATCATAGAAGACAGAGGGTAGCAGTGGAAGGGTGCGTTTCTCAATGGAGGGCTATGACTAGTGGAGTTCCTCCGGGATCAGTGCTGGGACCTTTGCTGTATATAAATGATTTGGAGGAAAATGTAACTGGATTGATTAGTAAGTTTGCGGACGACACAAAGGTTGGTGGTACTGCGGATAGCGATGAGGACCGTCAGGGGATACAGCAGGATATAGATCGATTGGGCGGAGAGATGGCAGACGGAGTTTAATCCGGACAAATGTGAGGTAATGCATTTTGGAAGGTCTAATACAGATGGGAAATATACAATAAATGGCAGAACGCTTACGAGTATTGATAGGCAGAGGGATCTGGGTGTACAGGTATACAGGTCACTGAAAGTGACAACGCAAGTCGAGAAGGTAGTCAAGAAGATATACAGCATGCTTGCCTTCATAGGCCGGGGCATTGAGCTTAAAAATTAGCAAGTCATGTTGCAGCTTTATAGAACCTTAGTTAGGCCGCACTTGGAATATAGTGTTCAATTCTGGTTGCCACACTACCAGAAGGCTTTGGAGAGGGTACAGAAAAGATTTACCAGGATGTTGTCTGGTATGGAGGACATTAGCTATGAGGAGAGGTTGGAGAAACTTGGTTTGTTCTCACTGGAACGACAGAGGTTGAGGGGCGACCTGATAGAAGTCTACAAGATTGTGAGGGGCATGGACAGAGTGGATAGTCAGAAGCTTTTTCCCAGGGTGGAAAAGTCAATTACAAGGGGCCATAGGTTTAAGGTGCGAGGGGCAAGGTTTAAAGGAGATGTACGAGGCAAGTTTTTTTTTACACAAGAGGGTGGTGAGTGCTTGGAATTTGCTGCCAGGGGAGGTAGTGGAAGCAGATACGATAGTGACTTTTATGGGGCGTCTTGACAAATACATGAATAGGATGGGAATAGAGGGATATGGTCCCCGAAAGGGTAGGGGGTTTTAGTTCAGTCGGGCACCATGGTTGGTGAAAGCTTGGAGGGCCGAACGGCCTGTTCCTGTGCTGTAATTTTTTTCGTTCACCAATAAAAAATGTCTCGCACAGAAAACCTGCTTTTCATACTCTCATCTAGACTGGGCTAGGGTCATAGAAGGAGGCCATTTGGCCTAGAGTCTGCACCATCTCTCTCTGACAGAGCATCTTACCAAAGCACTACCCCGCTAATCTGCCTAACCTACATATCTTGGGACATTAAGGGGCAATTTAGCATGGCCAATCTACCCAACCTGCACATCTTTGAACTGTGGGAGGAAACCGCAGCACCCGAAGGAAACCCATTCAGACACTTGGAGAACGTGCAAATTCCACACAGACAGTGACCCAAAGCCAGAATCGAACCCGGGACCCTGGCATTGTGAGGCAGCAGTGCTAACCACTGTACTACCGTGCCACCTGTTAAGTCCTGTTGGACTCTCATCAACATGGTGCACATCTATAATTCAATGTTTTAATCCATTCTTCACTGACATTCAACAGACACTATAAGCAGGCTACATTAGTAATGATCTGAATTTTTTAGGTTAACAATGAAATGAATATTAGATTCACTTTGCTTGTGACTTGTGAAGTTTAGAGGAAGCTTGATAGAATGCAACTCAAATGACTACATCCCCTCCCTCAGACTCCTTTTGGAGTCTGGAGAAAATAATTTTTTTAAAGTTTATTTATTGTTGTCATAAGTAAACTTACATTAACACTGCAATGAAGTTACTGTGAAATTCTCCTAGTTGCCATACTCCGGCACCTGTTCGGGTACACTGAGGAGGAATTTAGCATGGATCGATGCACCTGACCAGCAAGTCTTTCGGACTATGGGAGGAAACCAGAGCACCTGGAGGAAACCCACAGACACGGGGAGAATGTGGAAACTCTGCACAAACAGTGACCCAAGCCGGGAATCGAGCTCGGGTCCCTGGGGCTGTGAGGCTGTGCCACCGAGAAGTAGTTCTGTGCATGGATAAATGCATGGCACAAGAGATCTGATAAAATATGGTTATTTTACAGATCTCCCTCATCTCACATACCCTGCACAGTCAACACTGTTAATCTGCAAACAAAGGATGCAGAACTCAGATACAACATATAAAGGCATTTTTGTTAATGATTAATGCAGCTCAGCTGATGCAACCATTTCCTTTAAATATGAAAGGAAGCTATTGAATTACAACACAGCCCAACACTATTCAAAAGAACTTACAAGAGAACAACATTGTTTTGCTTTCTTAATTTCTGAGATTCTCAGTATGATGATGAAATGCCAAGCTTTGTGGTAAGCACACATTCTCTCCATCAGTTATAACACTCAGCCAGTACAGTATAAAAGTCTGAGGTCACGTACCAACCTCAAGAACAGCTTCTTCGCTGCTGCTATCAGACTTTTGAAGGGACTTACCTTGCATTAAGGTGATCTTTCTCTACACGCTAGCTAGACTGTAACACTACATTCTGCACTCTCTTGTTTCCTTGTCTATGAACGGTATGCTTTGTCTGTATTGCGCGCAAGAAACAATACTTTTCACTGTATGTTAATACATGTAATAAATCAAATAATAAATCAAATCAGACAGTCACAACAACAACTGCTCTGACAAACGGTCATCCAGACTCGAAACGTTGGCTCTATTCTCTCTCGATGTGGAGATGCCGGCGTTGGACTGGGGTAAACACAGGAAGAAGTCTGTTGATATGCACGATCTTCTTGCTGAGGACTTCTTACTCTATTCTCTCTCCACAGATGCTGTCAGATCTGCTGAGATTTTCCAGCACTTTTGTTTCAGATTCCAGCATCCGCAGTGTTTTGCTTTTATATCAATACAGATAGACCCCTGGCTGTGTAGTGCAGTTACAGTTTGCACTCAAGCAGTAGGAGTGAAAGCATTCTGGAATGCAGCTGTATCCTCTGGCAGGGGTGAGGGAGGGAGGGAGGATAATCTCCTTGAGCTGGTGCATTTGTGTGCAAGGATACAACGCCATCCCTGCTTGGTGGGAACTGTTCCCATTGCCACCCACTGCACCCATCCTCCAGCTGCCCCTCCCCCACTCCCCCACTCCCAGCCCAGGCACAGGACCTCAGCCCCCAGCAGCCAGGCGGCTGACACAAAAACACTCAGGACAGAACCAACAACACGTTTCAAATTAAAACAACACCCACAAGAACCATATCAGCAGCCCGACATGCACACCTTCACACTGCAGCCATCCCCATTTTTTTTAACCCTGTACCTACTCTGCATATTATCCTGCCGGCTCCTGTTGTCATGGCACACTGGGCTGATTGACGCTCTGGCATCGCGAGACCAGGCTGGCCCCGCCCCCATGACGGCACTGGCAGGGGAGGATGGGCAAAGCTCCTCCTACCCCCACCCCCACCCATTTCTGGCGAATGCGCAGCCGCGGAAGCGCGCGCAGGCGCAGCAGCCAGGCCAGGGAGGTGGGTGGTTTATGGACCTGTGGGAAGGGGCTTGGTGGCGCGAGGTGTTACCGTTAGCTGGCGCAGGCGCAGCGATTGAGCAGCCGGCTGGTGTGGGTCAGCAGTGGAGTTGGAGTTCCAGAGTCAGTAGAGAATGGGGTAACTTAGTTCCAGAATAACAGAGCAGGCTCATTTCATTCCAGAGTAACTGGAAAAGTAGAGTGGGAGCAATTTAGTTCCAGAATAACAGAATGGGGGGGTATTCAAGAATAATAGGATTGAGTAATTTAGTTCTAGAATAACAAGAATAATAGAATGGGGTTATTTCATTCCAGAATAACAAAAAAAGGAGCAATTTAGTCATAGAATAATAGAATGGGGGTTTTCATTCCAGATAACAAGAATAATAGGTTTGAGTAATTTAGTTCTAGAATAACAAGAATAATAGAGTGGGGGGTTTCATTCCAGAATAACAAAAAAATAGAATGGAGCAATTTAGTTCTAGAATAATAGAATGGGGTTTTCATTCCAGATAACAAGAATAATAGGTTTGAGTAATTTAGTTCTAGAATAACAGAATCTGGTTAATTAGTTTTAGGGGGCATAACTATAAGGTTCGTGGTGGGAGATATAGGAGGGATGTACGAGGTAGGTTCTTTACTCAGAGAGTGGTTGGGGTGTGGAATGGACTGCCTGCTGTGATAGTGGAGTCGGACACTTTTTAGGAACTTTCAAGCGGTTATTGGCTAGGCACATGGAGCACACTAGAATGATAGGGAGTGGGATAGCTTGATTTTGGTTTCGGAAAAGGTTCGGCCCAACATCATGGGCTGAAGGGCCTGTACTGTGCTGTACCGTTCTATGTTCTATAATAACAATAATGATAGAATAGGGTAATTTAGTTGCGGGACAACAGAGCGAGGTAATTTAGTTGAGTGACAACAGAGCGGGGTAATTACGTTCCAGAATAGTTTTAGTTAGAAGGTGTTTTACTTCAACCTGGATACAGTGTTCTGTCTCTCTCCTTTCCTGGTATTTTGGGAAGCAATTCTGACTTCAAACTTGTCTGTGTGTGTGTGCGTGTGTATTAAGAAAGCTGCAGAACCCAACAGCATCACGTGAGCATTCTTATTTTCTGTGATAAACCTGTGGCAGGTGTGTGTTTATAAGGAAGTTATGTTGTATTGGAACAGTATTTCCAATAGAGACTGAGCAGATTGGGTTTGTACTCGTTGGAATTTAGAAGGCTGAGGGGGGATCTTATAGAGACCTATAAGATAATGAAGGGGCTGGATAGGGTAGAGGTGGAGAGATTCTTTCCACTTAGAAAGGAAACTAGAACTAGAGGGCACAGCCTCAAAATAGAGGGGGGTCAGTTTAGGACAGAGTTGAGGAGGAACTTCTCTCAGAGGGTGGTGAATCTCTGGAATTCTCTGCCCACTGAAGTGGCGGAGGCTACCTCGTTGAATATGTTTAAATCACGGATAGATGGATTCCTGATCGGTAAGGGAATTAGGGGTTATAGGGATCAGGCGGGTAAGTGGAACTGATCCACTTCAGATCAACCATGATCTTATTGAATGGCGGGGGCAGGCTCGAGGGGCTAGATGGCCTACTCCTGCTCCTATTTCTTATGTTCTTATGTTCTTATTTAGCTGTTAAGGTTTATACAATATAACAGTGCTTGTTTGTAATTATTAAAAGTTATTGCTAATTTTCTTTCTATATATTAATTGTATTCTTAAGTTTTGTTTGATGAAAGCTCCCTAGTGGGTCATTTGAATCATACCTGAAGTGAACCATTTCATGCTCACCATAGCCAAATTCAAATTGCAAAGCTTATGATCCAGGCGGACTTCATAAAACACTTTGGAGTTTCTGACCTGGATTATAACACTCGAATAAAAGCCATCAGGTTCAGGGGGCCTGTCAACTTTTAGTTCACAGTGGTTAGCACTGCTGCCTCACAACTCCAGGGACCCTGGTTTGATTCCTGGCTTGGGTCACTGTGCGGAGTCTGTATGTTCCCATGTGTCTGCATGGTTTTCCTCCGGTGCTCGAGTTTCCTCCCACAGTCTGGAAGACATGCTGGTTAGGTGCATTGGCCATGCTAAATTCTCCCTCAGTGGACCCAAACAGACACTGGAGTGTGGTGACTAGGGGCATTTCACAGTAACTTCATTGCAGTGTTAATGTAAGTCTACTTGTGACACTAAGAAATAAACTTTAAACTTTAATAATTTGCCCAGTACCTGTTTCCTAATGAATATGATTGCTTCAAGTTCCTCCCTTTTACCTCTTGATTTCAAGTATTTTGGGGATTTTTTTGTTGTACCTTACACAGGGAAAACAGACACAAAATACCTGTACAATGCTTCCATTTCCTTGTTTCCCATTATTAATTTCCCAGTCTCTGCTTCTCAGGGACCAACGCTCACTTTAGTTGTTCTTTTCCTTTTTAAATGCTTGTTGAAATTCATACTATTTGTATATTACAAGCTCACTTTCTTTCATACTCCAATACCTCCCTCCTTGATTTTTTTTTTTAGCTGATTTCTAAAATATGTCCAATCTTCTGACCTGCCAGTAATCTTTGCAGTACTGCGTGCTTTTTGTTTCAATTTGATGCTATCTTTAACTTCTTTACTGAGATAATAATGAAGAAAAAGCACTGAATTACCACCTAAAATATTGAATTTTAAATAAGACCTGTGAATTTAAAAAAATGGACATACAAGCCAAAGGTGGCTGAGGACGTAAAGACAGTCAGAGAATGCAAATTTACGAGTATAAAGACTATAACAGTATAAGGCATATAAATACTCTTGCAAGAGCAGATCAGAGGCTAGGAATTCTCCTGGCTTCCCAAAGCCTGTCCACCATCTACAAGGCACAAATCCAGAGTGTGATGGAATACTCTCAGTTGCCTGGATGAGTGCAACTCCAACAATACTCAAGAAGCTCCACACCATGCAGGACAAAGCAGCATGTTTGATTAGTACTCCACCATGTTAAACATCCACTCCCTGTACTACTGACCAACAGTGGCAGCAGTGCATACTATCCACAAGATGCATTTCAGCAACTCACCAAAGTCCCTTTGACAGCGTCTTCCAAAATCATGACCTCCACCACAATGCAGGACATGATACATAAAGTGTAAGTAAAAAATACAGGAGAAGAATTAAATACAGTCACATCACCTGAGAATTTGTTTCAAGCAAACTAGTGGGGTTAAAGCACCCCAGGATCTTCTCATAGAAACCCTACAGTGCAGAAGGAGGCCATTCGGCCCATCGAGTCTGCACCGACCACAATCCCACCCAGGCCCTACCCCCATATCCCTACATATTTTACCCGCTAATCCCTCTAACCTATGCATCTCAGGACTGTAAGGGGCAATTTTTAACCTGGCCAATCAACCCAGCCCGCACATCTTTGGACTGTGGGCGGAAACCGGAGCACCCGGAGGAAACCCATGCAGACGCAAGGAGAATGTGCAAACTCCACACAGACAGTGACCCAAGCCGGGAATCAAACCCAGGTTCCTGGAGCTGTGAAGCAGCAGTGCTAACCACTGTGCTACCATGCCGCCCCTTAAAGCAGGTAGCTACAGAGATTGTGGATGCATTGGTAGTCATTTTTGAAAAATTCCTTGGAATCTGCAACTGTGCCAAAGAATTGAAAAACTGCCAATGTGGTATCCTTGTTCAAAAAGGGAAGTGCAAAATGCAGGAAACTACAATCCAATTAGTCTAACTTCAGTTATTGGAAAAATATTAGAATTGATTATTAAGGAGAGAATAGCAGTGGAATTGGAAAGTCATAATCTGATCAAGCAGAGTCAGCTTAATTTCAAGGGGAATCATGTCTGACAAATTTACTGGAGTTCTTTGAGGAGGTATCAGCCAGAATAGATAGAGGAGAACCAGTTGATGTTGTATATTTGGATTCTCAAAAGACATTTGAAAATGCACCCCACATAAGTCTATTACAAAAGATAGGAGCTCATGGTGTTAGAAGCAATATTCTGGCATGGATAGAGGATTGGCTAGATAGCAGGAAGTATCGAGTAGTGGTAAGGGGGTCTTTCTCTGGTTGGAGGGCAGTAACCAGTAGAGTGCCGTAGGAATCAGTGTTGGGACCACAGCTGTTCACAGCATATATTAGTGATTTGAACAAAGAAAATTACAGCACAGGAACAGGTCCTTCTGCCCTCCAAGCCTGCACTGACCATGCAAGCTGACTTAACTAAAACCCCCTACCCTTCCGAGGACCATATCCCTCCATTCTCATTCTATTCATGTATTTGTCCAGACGCCCCTTAAAACTCACTATCGTATCTGCTTTCACTGCCTCCCCCGGCAGCGAGTTCCAGGCACCCACCACCCTCTATGTAAAAAAAAAACTGCCTCGTACATCTCCTTTAAACCTTGCCCCTCTCACCTTAAACCTGTGCCCCCTAGGAATTGACTCTTCCACCCTGAGAAAAAGCTTCTGACTATCCACTCTGTCCATGCCTCTCATAATCTTGTAGACTTCTATTAGGCTGTCCCTCAACCTCCGTCGTTCCAGTGAGAACAGGAGGAACAGAGCTCCAAAATTTGTGAATGATACAAAGGTGGGAGGGAGGGCAGGTTGTAAGGAAGATATAAATCGTTTACAGAGAGATAGTGACAGGTTTTGTAAATGGGCAGATAATTGACAAATGGAATTCAGGGTGGGAAAATGTGAGATTGTTCATTTTGGAAGAAAGAATGAGAAGGTGGATTATTATTTAAAGGGTGAGTATTACGATCCCAGTTCATCATATAATTGGACAGAAAGATTTCAGAATGGATCTCTGGCTCAGAAGAGTGCAAAATACAGTGCTATAGTCACAGCTAAGGTGTGGAGAAAGATCAGCTTAATATATGATAGGCCCATTCAAAAGTCTGATGGCAGCAGGGAAGAGTCGATTGTTACGTGATCTCAGACTTTTGTGTCTTTTTCTCAACGAAAGAAGGTGGAAGAGAGAATGTCCAGGGTGCGCGGGGTCCTTGATTATGCTGGCTGCTTTCTGAGGCAGCATGAAGTGTAGCAGGAAGTCAATAGAAGGGAGGCTGGTTTGCGTGATGGACTGAGCTACATTGACAACCCTTTGTAGTTTCTTGCAGTCTTGGTCAGAGCAGGAGCCATACCAAGCTTTGATACATCCAGAAAGGATGCTTTCTATGGTGCATCTGTAAAAATTGGTGAGAGTCGTAGCTGTATTTTCTAAGCCTCCTGAGAAAGTAGAGGCATTGATGGGTTTCCTTAACTATAGCATCGATGTGGAGGAACCAGGACAGGTTGCTGGTCAAATGGACACCTAGGGGGAAATTGCGGGTCCCCTAACAGAGATATTTGAATCATTGACAGCCACAGGTGAGGTGCCTGAAGATTGGAAGGTAGCCAATGTGCCTTTGTTTAAGAAGGGCTGCAGGGAAAAGCCTGGGAACTACAAACCGATGAGCCTAACATCTGTAGTGGGGTAAGTTATAGAATCATAGACTCCATACAGTGCAGAAGGAGGCCATTCGGCCCATCAAGTCTGCACTGATCACAATCCCATCCAGGACCCATCCAGGATATTGGAGGGCCGAAGGGCCTGTTTCCTGTGCTGTACTGACCCATTCTCGTAACCACACATATTCACCCTGCTAATCCCCTGACACCAGGGTCAATTTAGCATGGCCAATCAACCTAACCCACACATTTTTGGACTATGGGAGGAAACTGGAGCACCCGGTGGAAACCCACGCAGACACAGGGAGAATGTGCAAATTCCACACAGACAGTGACCCAAGACCAGAATTGAACCTGGCTCCCTGGCGCTGTGAGACAGCAGTGCTAACCACTGTGCTACTGTGCTGCTCTGTTGTGAGAAGGTATTCTGAGAGACAGAATCTACAGACATTTAGCGAGGCAAGGACTGTTCAGGACCAGTCAGCATGGCTTTGTGAGTGGAAAATCATGTCTTGCAAATTTGATTGAGTTTTTTTGAAGGGGTAACCAAGAAGGTAGATGAGGGCAGTGCAATCGACATTGTCTACATGGACTTTCGCAAGATCTTTGACAAGGTACCACATGGTAGGTTGTTGCATAAGGTTAAATCTCACGGAATCCAGGGTGAGGTAGCCAATTGAATACAAACTTGGCTTGACGACAGAAGACAGAGGGTGGTTGTAGAGGGTTGTTTTTCAAACTGGAGGCCTGTAACCAGTGGTGTGCCTCAGGGATCGGTGCTGGGTCCACTGTCATTTATATTAATGATTTGGATGAGAATATAGGAGGCATGGTTAGTAAGTTTGCAGATGGCACCAAGATTGGTGGTATAGTGGACAGTGAAGAAGGTTATGTAGGATTGCAACGGGATCTTGATCAATTGGGCCAGTAGGCCAATGAATGGCAGGTGGAGTTTAATTTAGATAAATGCGAGGTGATGCATTTTGGTAGATTGAACCAGGGCAGACTTAGTCAGTTAATGATAGGGCATTGGGGAGAGTTACAGAACAAAGAGACCGAGGAGTACAGGTTCATAGCTCCTTGAAAGTGGAGTCACAAGTGGACAGAGTAGTGAAGAAGGTATTCAGCATGCTTGGTTTCATTGGTCAGTACATTGAATACAGGAGTTGGGACGTCTTGTTGAAGTTGTACAAGACATTGGTAAGGCCACACTTGGAATACTGTGTACAGTTCTGGTCACCGTATTATAGGAAGGATATTATTAAACTAGAAAGAGTGCAGAAAAGATTTACTAGGATGCTACCGGGACTTGATGGTTTGAGTTATAAGGAGAGGCTGGATAGACTGGGACTTGGAAGCTTGGAGAAGGTTCACCAGACTAATAGCCGGAATGGAAGTGTTGTCTAATGAGGAAAGGTTAGACAGAAACACAAACTCCGCTGGAGTTTAGAAGAGTAAGAGGTGACTTGATTAAAACATAAGAGCCTGAAGTGTCTTGACAGGGTGGATGTTGAGGGGATGTTTCTGCTTGTGGGAGAATCCAGACCTAGGGGCCCTTTTTTTGAAAATAAGGGATCACCAATTTAAAACAAGATCAGGTGAAATGTTTTCACTCAGAGGGCTGTTATGCTTTAAAAGTCTGTTCCTGAAAATGTTGTAGAAGTAGAATCTTTGAATATTTTGAAGGCAGAGGTGGATAGATTCTTGCTAAGCAAGGGAGTGATAGGTTTTCGGGATAGGACGGATGTAGATTTGAGGTTACTATCAGATCAGCCATGACCTTATTAAATGGTGAAACAGTCTCCAGGGGCTGAATGGCCCATTCCTGCTCCTTGTTTGCATGTTCATAACAAAACGGGTGAATTGTCAGCTCAAATAGAAACAGGTATATAAGATCTGATAGCCATTTCAGAAACATGGCTGCAAGATGACAAAGGCTGGGACATGAATATTTCAAGGTACATGGCATTTTATAAGGATCGGGAGCTAGGAAAAGGAGGTGAGTTAGTTCTGTTAATTAAGGATGACATTCGTACTATAGTGAGATGACGGTTCTAAAGATCAAGATGGAGAATCAGTTTGGATCGACATAGTGGATGGGATTTTCTGGCTGTTCCCACCAAATGGTTCTTCCAGTCCTGCAGTGGGCATGAGGGAGGTGTGGCAGAAAATTCCACCCAGTAAGTAACAAGTCATTTGCAGAAGTATTTGTAGATGCTCTAACAGTAACTACACTGCAGGACAGGGTGGACAGAAAGAAATAATGGAGGCTTGTGTAAAAAGGTATGCTGATAATTGTGGATGATTTTAATCTACATACAGACTACACAATTGGATTTGCAATGGTAGTCTGGAAGATGAGTTCAGAGGGTGCACTTGGGACAGTTTCTTAAAACAGCATATTCTAAAACAGGCTATTCTCAACCTGATGGTGTGCAGAGAGTTAGGATTAGTTAATGATCTCATTGTGAAGGTGCCCCTAGGTCGCAACGTGCTTGACTTTCACATTCAATCTGAGGGAGAGTATAGTGTGTCTAAAGCAAGTGTTTTAAACTTAACTAAAACAATATAAGGATATGAAGACAGCTGACTAATGTGAACTCAGAAGTTAGGTGCGGTTGAAGAAACCTTGGTGAGTTGCTGCAGTGCATCTTGTAGACGGTTGACATGGCAACCATGGTGTGCAGGAGCTGGAGGGAGTGAATGTTGAAGGTGGTGGATGGGGTGCCAGTCAAATGGGCTGCTTTGTCAAGCTTCATGAGTGCTGTTGGAGCTGCATTCACTCAAGTGAGTGGAAAAGAATGCGTAATATTCCTCATTTGTTCCATGTAGGTAGTGGAAGGGTTTCGGTGAGCAAGGAGCTGAGTCACTCATCTCAGACTAACCAGCCTCTGACTTGCTCTTGTAAGAGTTTTAATAACACCAGGTTGAAGTCCAACAGGTTTATTTGGTAGCAAATGCCATTAGCTTTCGGAGCGCTGCTCCGAAAGTGGCCGATATTCACTCCATCTGACGAAGGAGCAGCGCTTCGAAAACTAATGGCATTTGCTACCAAATAAACGTGTTGGACTTTAACCTGGTGTTGTTAAAACTCTTACTGTGTTTACCCCAGTCCAACGCCGGCGTCTCCACATCATTGCTCTTGCAGCCACAGCATTCTTGCAGTCTGTCTGATAGATTTATATGTATGCATTTCGGTTTAATATTCTTCTCCCACAAAGTTGCTGGAGGTATGCACTGATAATGGTGCTGTGAGGGGAATGGGTCCTCAGGGACCTTGGTAAACAAGGCAACAAACTGTCAATCTCTAACCAATGAGACTGGATAATTGAGAAATAAGCAAAAGGAAGTACGGAATTAGATAGGGTGAATTCAATGTCAAATCAGGAACAGAAAGCAAAATAGAGGATAAGGATTGAATTAAGAGAGAGGGCAGAAAGAGACAAAAGGAACAAGAAGAGAATATTTTAAAAATATGTTTATTTATTAGTGTCACAAGTAGGCTTGCATTAACACTGCAGTGAAGTTACTGTGAAAATCCCCTAGTCGCCACACTCCGGCACCTGTTCGGGTACACTGAGGGAGAATTTAGCATGGCCAATGCACCTAACTAGCACGTCTTTCAGACTGTGGGAGGAAATCGGAGCACCCAGAGGAAACCTGCGCAGACACTGGGAGAATGTGCAAACTCCACACAGATGGTGACCCAAGCTGGAAATTGAACCCAAGTCCCCAGCGCTGTGAGGCAGCAGTGCTAACCATTGCTCAACCATGCCACAATTATATCCTCCTCGAACAAATCACAGCCTGGAGGAATGAGACTCTGCACTCCTAATTGTTTACATTCAGGCTAAGGGATTGAGTGACAGTCGTGACCAATTACATGTAATTTAAAGGATGCTTACATTATTAATTGTAGTAAGAGTTTTAACAACACCAGGTTAAAGTCCAAACAGGTTTATTTGGTAGCATTATTAATTTGGTACATTATTAATTGCCAGAGAACTTTCTGTGCTAAGCTAAGTTAACATGCAAATACAAAAACTAAAAATCAAAATGAGATTCAGTGCAATATGCTGTTTTTATGCCATTTCTGATATTCATCATTCGGAGTGTTTCTGTTCTTTACCACTTTACACGCTTCTGGATGAATTGCATTTTAATTACAGCATGCATTCAGACACCATTAGTTTTTCAGCAAAATCTGGTACCCATGGTCTTACAACTATGCTGGAACTCAGCCCTTTGTTCTTTGTTCTCAGAGATTGGGATGTTATCATATGAATATTATGAAACCTCTTTGATATAAAAATAATCCTAACATACTTCGTTTGTGCCATTTTAAAAAAAGCACATTTTCTTTGCGTACAACTGTAAGAAACAGTCACATGAATAAAGCTGATCAGTACACCACAAAATCATTCATTCGTTTATTCAATTAAATTTCAAAGAATTATAAAATGGTTACAGCATAAAAGGAGATCATTCAGCCCCTCATGCGAGGCTAGCTCGCTGCAAGAGCAATTCAGCTAGTCTCGCCCTTCTGCATTTTCCCTGCCGCCCTGCAAATTGTTTTCTTTCCAGGTGTTTGTCTAATTTCCAGATTATGGTGTGTTTGTCTGATTGTTATTCCTGGATAAATACACCGTTTGGTTTGCTAATGAGCTACACAGAGGCCAAAACCAGACCTCTGAAAAATCTCGGGTGAGGCGAGAGGGTGCACAACAATTGCTATCAGTTTTCTTGGTCCAGTAGGGCCCAGGCAAGGATCAGTTATCTGGTGTTACTACTCCTCACTGTATGCGGAGCCTGGCTGGAAAGTACATGTATGTGAAGAGAAAATTGAGCATGACCCTTTTCCAAGTAGGCATCACTGGCTCTGAATCACCATGGCAATGCCTTCTTTCATGTCTTTATTCTGAACTATCATCCGGCATAAGACTTTGTCGGCCAGTGGCACCTCGGGGTGATGGCAACAAAATTCTGTTTGTACAAAGTTGTTTCTCACTTCAGAATGAATCCTAACATCAATGTGTTGGTAGTAAATTTACAATCTGAGCAAGCAAACTGAAAATATGTCCATGCCACTCAAATAAGTTATAGATTAATTGTTAACTCGTGTGCGTTAATCTGTAGCCTGAGTTATGGGAAACTATTAGTCAGTGGTTGGCACTGCTGCCTCACAGAGCCAGGGACTCGGGTTCAATTACGGCCTCGGGTCACTGTCTGTGTGGAGTTTGCACATTATCCCCGTGTCTGCGTGGGTTTCCTCCAAAGATGTGTGGGTTAGGTTGATTGGCTATGCTAAATTGACCCTAGTATCAGGGGGATTAGCAGTGTAAATATGTGCGGTTATTGGAATAGGACCTGGGTGGGATTGTGGTCGGTGCAGACTCAATGGGCCGAATGGCCTCCTTCTGCACTGCAGGGATTCTATATTTCCTCGGGAGGACAAAAGCATATTTTATGAAGAATTTCTGCCAATTTGAAATGCACAGATGGAAAGCTATTTTGCTACAAATGTCGGCATGCTGGTTATGCATATGCGTCTACTTCATGATAAAGTTGTCCCTCTGGATAAATTACCATTAGAATCCATGCATGATTGTGCTAATAGAAACTTCAATCAGATATCTAAAAATAGATTTCTGTACAACAGGAGTGTGTTAATTATCAAGAATACAAAGGGCATAGGAATGCCCTTTTGTCCTTCATTGACGCATACTTTAAAAACAAATTTGTTGAGGAAAGCCATTCCTAAATTTTAATAAAATCAAATAAATTTGCACACTTCCACTTTTTACCGGACACCAAGGGGAAAGATTTCTGCAGAATACAATGCAGAATTCAAACTATGAAGGAAGGGGGGAGTCTTTCTGTTTACAAGAAAGCTTAAAAGGAGCACAAGACCATCATCTTTTTCAATGTGCTTTGACAAGGTGTTGCACAGGAATATCAACCACTTGGTATTTACTCGTGAAAATGTGGCAACAAAATTATTGTCAGCAGAGATGTTAGTCTCCAGATTTTTAATGTAGGTTGTAAATACAGATACAAATCCTAATTTCAACCACAAGAATCAGTAACTCACCCGAGAAATTGGTGCTTGACAGTAGAAAGACAGCTGAATCAACGACAGGGGAAGAATCAGCTCCGAATTACCTGCAGTCCTGAATACTTCGGTAGTTTATCTTTAAAAAGCTTTTGTGAATCATGAAACTATTACTCAGTAGCTACAGACCTCTGAAAATGGTTTTGCGCACTTAATAAGATCAGTAGACACTATCAACTCTTGGTTGCTGAATCAAGCATCTTATTGCAGCATAAATAATAAACTAAGAAACAATGAATTCCTCAGCATACAAAAACTTGCATGAATCAGCCTGGCTCCTCGATGAAGCCTCAATCTTTATAGTTTCGGATATAATATACTGACTTCTTAGCACAATTCCGGGAAACCCCAAGGCTTTCCATCCATGGAGGGTCGACACATGACTTTGAGGATTATCGTGGAATGTGCCAGAAGTTGTTCAGCTGACCGAAGAAAATCAACTTCAATCAACTGAGTCACAAATAATCTCTTGCTGGGGTGCTGTTGGAGAGGGACACACTGCAGTCTCTGTCTTTCACAATGATCAGTAGTTTTGTTCTTATGCAGCAAACTAACGTCTTTCACGTCAGTTGATTTGGATGAAGCTAGGAGTTAACAAATGCAAGAACAGTAGTCATGCCTTTGATATCACCAGACTTGACCCTTCAAAGACTCTTCTAAACAACATCCCAAGTTTTGCCCTCTGTATACCTGAGGTCAGTAAGAGGTCTAACAACACCAGGTTAAAGTCCAACAGGTTTATTTGGTAGCAAAAGCCACTAGCTTTCGGAACAGGCTGTCCCTTTGTCAGGTGAGTGGGAGTTCTGATCACAAACAGGGCACAAAGACACAAACTCAATTTACATGAATAATGATTGGAATGTGAGTCTTTACAGCTAATCAAGTCTTAAAGGTACAGACAATGTGAGTGGAGGGAGCATTAAGCACAGGTTAAAGAGATGTGTATTGTCTCCAGACAGGACAGCTAGTGAGATTTTGCACATCCAGGCAGGTTGTGGGGGTTACAGATAGTGTGACATGAACCCAATATCCCGGTTGAGGCTGTCCTCATGTGTGCGGAACCTGGCTATCAGTCTCTGCTCAGCGACTCTGCGCTGTCGTGTGTCGTGAAGGCCACCTTGGAGAACGTTTACCCGGAGATCAGAGGCTGAATGCCCATGACCGCTGAAGTGCTCCCCACACAGTGGTTAACACTGCTGCCTCACAGCACCAGGGACCCGGGTTCAGTTCCCGGCTTGGGTCACTTGTGTGGAGTTTGCACGTTCTCCCTCTGTCTGCGTGGGTTTCCTCCAGGTCCTGAAGTTCCTCCCACAGTCTGAAAGATGTGCTGGTTAGGTGCATTGACATGAATAGGCACTGGAATGTGGCGACTTAGGGGAATTTCACAGTAACTTCATTGCAGTGTTAATGTAAGCCTTACTTGTGACTAATGAATAAAGTTTAACTTTAAACATAGTGGGACTGATGGAAAGCTGTTCATCTTAGCTTGCCTGATATCTAAGACACAGGTGCACCAAGTCCTCAGCAGAGAGTTGCTCTGTGCTAACGATGTTGTACTAATGAGGAACACCTAGAGCAGTAAATTGGCAGGGTCTCTCATACCTGTTAAAATGTTTGGTTTAACCACCAACATCAGCAAGACAAATGTCATGGTCCAGACTGTGGCCATTCTGTCATCTATCAACATTGACAATGTGATGGCAAAGATTGTTGACAGCTTCACATATCTAGGATTCACAATGCTCAAACTCTGTCACTTGGGGTGGAACTTTCCTGTCCCGCCTGCCACAGGAATGGGAGAGGGTGGGACACGCACCATACAAAGGTCCGTTGACCTCAGGCAGGATTTTCCGACCTTAGGGCGAACGTGGCTGGAAAATCCTGCTTTTGATGTTGAAATGAGTACAAAAGCTGTAGCTGTTATGTCCAAGCTGAGTAAGCGAATGTGGAACAGCAACAATCTGACTTGTGAATACCAAGTCTACCAATCCTGCATTCTCAGCACACTCCTATCCAAACAACATACGCTAGGCAAGAGGCTTAACAGTTTGTCTCAGACATATCTTTGACATCTTTTGGCAGGACAAGGTCACCAACTCAGAGGTCCTGGGTGTGCTAGTTCCATCAGTAGACTCTTACTGCTAAACCAATGACATCTGCACTAACCTGACTACATTCATCGGATAGGTGACAGCCTTCTGTATGGTTAATCGTACATTTGGTCATGACGTCCTCAATGTCCATACCTCACTACAAGGCCACCAGCAAGTAAGAATACAAAGATGGCATTTCAAGGCCTCATTGAAGTGTTCCACGTCCTGCGACTGACACTCCAGTGTTTTCACCAGTTCTCATTTTTCATTAGCAAACTCATCTTTCATGTGTGAAAGTTAGTTCCTTAGCAGAGCCTAATTCCTCCCGCAGACTTTGACAATCATGTATTTCTGAAATGAGCTTTTTTTGTGCTGGTCTAGGTGCATTCCTTGCTCAAATTTGTGCAGTTCCTTCATCTGCTATCCCAGGGAAATCTTCTCGCTGGTTTTCTTAAAGATTTCCAATTCATCTCTTACACAGATAAAGTTGCAAATCATACAAACATACAATCTTCTGAATTAGGAGCAGGTGTTGCCACTTGGCTCCTTGAGCTTCCTTCACCATTTAATTAGATCATGACCGATCTGATTGTAACTTCAACCCCACATTCCTGCCTACCCCTAATAATCTTTCACCCCCTTGTTGATCAAGAATCTATCTCGCTCTGCCTTAAAAATGTCCAAAGACTCTGCTTCCACTGTCTTTTGAGGAAAAGAGTTCCAAAGTCTCACAACGCTCTGAGGGGAAAAAAAGCCTCATCTTTGTCTTAAATGGATGATGCCTTATTTTGAAACAGTGACCCCTAGTTCCAGATTCTCCCACAAGAGAAATATTCTCTTCACATCCACCCTGCCAAGACCCCTGAGGATCTTCAAAATTTCAATCAAGTCACCTCTTATTCCTCCAAACTGCTGAGGATACAAACCTAACCTGTCCAACTTTTCCTCACAATAGAACACACCCATTCTGTATTAGTATAGTAAACATTCTCTGCACATCTAACACATTTACATCTTTCCTTAAATAAGGAGGCCAATACTGTACACAATACTCCAGATGTGGTCTCACCAGTGCCCTGTACAACTGAAACATAATCTCCCTACTTTTGTATTCAGTTCCCGACGCAATAAACAATATCTTTCTATGAGTTTTCCTAATTACTTGCTGTACCTGCATACTAACCTTGTGTGATTCATGCACTAAGACACCCAGATCCCTCTGTATCTCAGAGCTCTGCAATCTCCCACCATTTAGATAATATGCTTCTCTTTTATTTTTCCTGCCAAAATAGACAATTTCACATTTGCCCACATTATACTCCATTTGCCAGATTGTTGTCCACTCACTTAACTTATCTAGATCCCTTTGTAGCCTCCTTACGTCCTATTGACAATTTAGTTTCCTACCATTTTTTGTGTCATCAGCAAATTTAGGAACCATACCTTCAGTCCCTTCATCCAAGTCACCTATATAAATTGTAATAAGTTGAGGCCACAGCACTGCATTCTGTGGCACACCACTCATTAATCTAAGTGATGGGGGAAGGGAGCACAGGAGATGTGGGTGAGGGAGATGGGGCAATGATATTTGTGGAGCAAACTGGTCCAGCTCACTCAATGGTGTCAACGTAAAACTGTTTGAAACTCTCCTGGAACGCTATCGGAAGATGGATACTGATTCTGGGAGACTCCCGCCCATTCCGAGACGGTTGGCAACCCTTGCTGCCAAAGCTGCTTATTCTTTCCAGCACTGCCTGTTTTTATTTCCGATTTCCAGCATCTGCAGTATTTTGCATTTACAGAAATACTTCAATGAGTACATGGAGTGCTTTGGGACACCCTGAGATGGTGAAAGTGCTATTATTTATGTCTTATATTTTTAAGTTTATTTATTACTGTCATAAGTAGACTTATATTAACAGTGCAATAAAGTTACTGTGAAAATCCCTAGTTGCCACGCTCCAGAGCCTGTTCAGGTACACTGAGGGAGAATGGCCAATGCACCTAACCAGCATGTCTTTCAGACTGGGAGAAACCAGAGCATCTGGAGGAAACCCACGCAGACGCGGGGAGAACATGCAGACTCTGCACCGACAGCGACCCATGCCGGGTATCGAACCCAGGTCCCTGGCAGCAGTGCTAACCACTGTGCTACCGTGCTGCCCACAGCTAGGGTGTAGAGTAAGATCAACTTAATGCAAGGTAGGTCCACTCAAAAGTCTGATGGCAGCAGGGAAGAAGCTGTTCTTGAGTTGGTTGGTACGTGATCTCAGACTTTTGTATCTTTTTCCCAACGGAAGAAGAATGTATTTAATTTTCCAAAATTCCCCAGATTCTGGAAGGGCATCAGAGGATTGGAAAATCACTAATGTTACTAAAGATAAGTGGAAAAGTGAATCGTGTGGAGGGAGTAGAAGGTCTGCAGAGAGATTTGGACAGGCTGAGTGAGTGGGTGAGGATCTGGCAGATGGAGTATAACGTTAACAAATCCGAGGTTATTCACTTTGGAAGAAATAATAGCAAATTGGATTATTATCTAAATGGAAAGAAATTACAACATGCTGCTGTGCAGAGGGACCTGGGGGTCCTTGTGCATGAGACGCAAAAACCCAGTCTGCAGGTGCAACAGGTGATCAAGAAGGCAAATGGGATGTTGGCCTATATCGCAAGGGGGATAGAATATAAAAGCAGAGATGTCTTGCTGCATCTGTACAGGGCATTGGTGAGGCCGCAGCTGGAATACTGTGTGCAGTATTGGTCCCCTTATTTGCGGAAGGATATATTGGCCTTGGAGGGAGTGCAGAGAAGGTTCACCAGGTTGATACCAGAGATGAGGGGTGTTGATTATGAGGAGAGACTGAGCAGATTAGGTTTGTATTTGTTGGAATTTAGAAGGCTGAGGGGGGATCTTATAGAGACCTATAAGATAATGAAGGGGCTGGATAGGGTAGAGATGGAGAAATTCTTTCCACTTAGAAAGGAAACTAGAACTAGAGGGCACAGCCTCAAAATAAAGGGGGGTCAGTTTAGGACAGAGTTGAGGAAGAACTTCTTCTCTCAGAGGGTGGTGAATCTCTGGAATTCTCTGCCCAGTGAAGTGGTGGAGGCTACCTCGTTGAATATGTTTAAATCATGGATAGATGGATTCCTGATCGGTAAGGGAATTAGGGGTTATAGGGATCAGGCGGGTAAGTGGAACTGATCCACTTCAGATCAGCCATGATCTTATTGAATGGCGGGGCAGGCTCGAGGGGCTAGATGGCCTACTCCTGCTCCTAGTTCTTATGTTCTTATGTTACACCTCTATGCAAGAAAGGAGACAGAAAGCAGGAAACTATAAACCAATGAGTGTGAGACAGCAGTGCTAACACTGCTGCCATGCCACCCAAACATAGATATGTATATATATTTTTATCT
This sequence comes from Mustelus asterias, assembly GCF_964213995.1. Classification (NCBI taxonomy): domain Eukaryota; kingdom Metazoa; phylum Chordata; class Chondrichthyes; order Carcharhiniformes; family Triakidae; genus Mustelus; species Mustelus asterias. Next base: position 134,467,376 of record NC_135806.1, read on the forward strand.
TAAATTATTTATTTATAGCACCATATTTAATGTACAAATATGCATAAATATATACACAATTATATAATGTTTTGTACCTTTTGGTACTTTATTCCTAATCAAAAAAGCCAATTAACTGTATGTAAGTCTTTGCACTGGGCTGCCTCCAGGCTGAGCTTGGGTGCCAGGGCCCGTTGCTAGCGGCCGTTGCCAGGGAGAAGAACAATTGCCGAGCCACAACCGAACTCGCTGGCACCCGAAGGGGGCGGGAGCGGAGGAGATGGACGGGTGCAGCAGCCAATCGGGCCGCGGTCCCGGATCGGCGGCAGCCAATGGGCGGCGACATCCGGCAGCAGGTTGGGTTGAGAGGGCGGAGTGGCTGGCCGGCTGAAGAAGAGTACCAGCAGCAAGCAAGCAACTGTGTAGTGTGAGTGGCGGTACCTGTTATGGTCGGGGAATGACTAGACGGGGGCAGCCCTGAAAATTTCACTGTCATTTATTTTCAGCGCCCTTTGGGTTTATTTTTCGACTCAATATAAAAATGTCAAAGGCACATGCAGCTTTTTTTTTGCTTGTTGCATCTGGTTGCTGGTGAAGGATAGGCCGCACCTAGCAGCAGGGGAGAGCTAAAGCAGCAGCAGCAGCACTTATCCCCCTTGTCTGTTTTTGTTTGTTTATTTATGCATGCCTGTGTGTCGATTGAACAGTTGATGGAATTCAATCCTGCACCAATTTTGTATGGTGCATGTAAATGCAATTTGTGTATCTCAAAAATCAGCCATGACCTGATTGAATGGCAGAGCAGGCTTGAAGGGCTGAATTTGCCTACTTTTGCTCCTAATTCCTATGTAAAATACTGCAATTTTAAGATAGCATTTTTTCAAATCGTCCGCTGAAAGGTGGGGAAGGAGAAAGTCTTCTCCTGCAGATGACCTCACTTGATTTTTGTGCACAGAATGTAAAAGGTTGAGAAATTGCAGCAGTAGTTGCAAGGGGTTAGATCTCCAACTGAGCAAACCTCAGATGTACTTGCTGATGTGCGAGGTGGGTGAGTCTTCCTGCAGACATAAGCCTCAAGACACTGAAAGAAAAATGTGCACCAGAAAAGTTGCATTTGTTCCATCATCCTCGGATGTTTATTTGGATTTTAATGGTCATGTATTTCTTTCATCTACATGGGAGGAGGCCATTTGGCCCCTTGAATTTGTGGCTGTGCATTCAAATTCAGTTCGTGTTACTCTTTCTCTGACTCTCTTCCCTAATCATATAGCGCATTCCAAATCCTAACCATTGGTTGTGAAGAGAAAGTGTTTTTCTCACGTCTCCTCTGGTTCTTTTGCCAATCACCTTAAATCAATGACATCTGGTCATTGATCCTCCTTCAACCTTGAGAATCAGATTCTCTGCTCTAAAGAAAAAACTGATTGTAACTGTAATCCTTCATCCCTGGAACTATTTTAGTCAGTCTTTTCTGTACCCTCCAAAGCCTTCACATTCTTTCTAAAGTGTGGAGCCCAGTATTGGACACAGTGATCTAGTTGAAACTGAACTAATATTTCATAGAGACTTAGTGTACTCCTGCCTTTTCTATTCTGTGCATCAATTTATAAAACTTAAGATTCTATATGCTTTATTAACTGTTCTGTTAACCTGAAAATGCTGTCTCACAAATTTTGTTCATTGTATGAAATAAGTTCTCAAAGTTATATTTTGTGTTTGTTAGCTGGTGCTATTGAAGTTGGAAACTGTGAAAAGAAACTTATCATGAGGTGTTGAGTACAGTGTGTCCCTTGGTGTATTTGAAAATGTTTAATAGAATAATGCCCAACATTCTATTCACAAGGTCATCTGATTTCTGTCTGGCTGCAGTTGCATGTTATGAGAATTCTGTTCTGTAATTTTCTACATTCTATTATTTTGTTCTATATTATGCAACATTAGCAATCTTAAAATGAACTGTTAACAGTTTCTGCAGAGTTTTGTATTCATTTGGATTGACAATATCTGGACATCTTAGATCTGGATGAAAGTATGGTGTCACTGAGGAATGTCTCTGTATTTGCAGGGGTAAGGGTTCCTCCCACAGAAATGTGTGACTTACTCTAACGGAAATGTATAGTGAAACGAGGTATTTAATGAACTCTACGTCGATTACAAAATTTCAAGTCAAAAATTGGTTTATGATCCCACCAGACAAGATGCAATTGTCAGAAATATCGGGAAAGTGCTTACCACTCTACTGCTCTGGATTGCTTTTTAAATATGCATCATCTCCTGACATGTAACCGTTTCAGTCAGTTGTCATGTTAATTCATGTTCTTCATGAGGGTCAAACTTCACTCTGGAGACTGTACCAAAGCCCAGTTGGACTACTTCATTTCGGATTGAGACCTAATAATTTGTGTTTAGTCTCTCTTATAGTTCTCGGTTAGATTGGACACATCACTTTTCATTTTGTCACAGGAGTTATTTTTTTTTTTTTCGGCTTGCTCTCCCATCTTGGTGGAAATTACAGAGGATGCCTTTTTCCATCTGCCTGTTCTCTGAGCTTGAAGCTTGACATCAGTGGAAGAATTTGATTAAATTGAGTAAATGTAGAAGTAAATCAATTAAGATATGGACAGATGTTGCAGTAGTTTTTGATTTAAATGTTGAGTTCTGCATCATTGATAGTAAAGTGCATTTTATGCCAGGATATAATAGGAGAGGTTCCATGCAACCGTATCCCCCCCGCCCACAAAGCCTGAAGGGGTGATTTCATTGTGCATTAGGAGAAGGGCATGGATCCATTTCCCACTCTCCTACACATTTAATGCCTTAATTGTTTGAGTAAATTATTGGGTTTGGGAATGATTTGCCTAACAATGTTTTGTTCTCGCAGCGTGAGCATGAGGATCTTTTACATCAAGCACCATGAATAAATACGTTAAGGTGAATAAAATCGGAGAAGGATCATTTGGAAAAGCTATTCTCGTAAACTCTAAAGAAGATGGCCGACAATATGTTATCAAAGAAATCAACATTTCCAGGGTGAGTAAGTCCTTTTTGTGGACTCTGCAGATGTAATGAGATGTGCCAGGATAATATTTGTTCAAAGCCCTTTCCTGCCTCTTTGTTCTCAGATGTCAAATAAGGAGAGGGAAGAGTCGAGGAGAGAAGTTGCTGTGTTGGCAAATATGAAACATCCAAACATTGTTCAGTACAAGGAATCATTTGAAGGTGAGAATAAACCTGGCATGTCAGATGATGCTCAAGAGGTGGTTGGGAGGTGGGGGAGAGAGTGAGTATGTGTTTGTATTGGAGGCTGTATTTTAAGTTCATATTCCTCATATCTTAAGTTACAGGACAGAAATTGTACATGCTCCAACTTGAATTGCTGAAGCATGAGGGGTAAATCCCAGTGAGAGTAGCTCTTGCTGTGTGATAACCTGGAGCACTTGGTGCTGATGTTTGTTGCTCAAAATAGGACACTGTTCTATTTCTTGCTGCTACATTGCCTCACCTTGAGGACAGTGTAATACAGTTAATGCTTGTTTGTTGATCAGAGGCCTGGACTGATGATCTGAAAGCATAAATTCAAATTCTGCCACGGTAGCCAGAAAATTCTAATTCAATCAGTTATATAAAAACCTCGTATCAGTAACATTGACCATCAAACTAAAGTAAAGTTTATTTATTAGTCACAAGTGAGGCTGACAGTAACACTGCAATGAAGTTACTGTGAAATTCCCCTAATTGTCACACTCCGGCACCTGTTCGGGTCAATGTACCTAACCAGCACGTCTTTCAGACTGTCGGAGGAAACCCACGCAGACACGGGGAGAACGTGCAACTCCACACAGACAGTGACCCAAGCTGGGAATCGAACCCGGGTTCCTGGTGCTGTGAAGCAGCAGTGCTAACCACTGTGCTACCGTGCCGCCCCCTATTGGATTGGAAACATTGTCCACTATATAAGATTTGCTAGGATGCGACCCGGACTTAATGGTTTGAGTTATAAGGGGAGGCTGGATAGACTGGGATTTTTTCCCCTGGAGCTTAGGAGGCTTAAGGGTGATCTTATAGCAGTCTATAAAATAATGAGGGGCATAGATCAGCTTGAAAGTCAATATCTTTCCCCAAAGGTAGGGGAGTCTAAAACTAGAGGGCATAGGTTTAAGGTGAGAGAGGAGAGATACAAAAGTGTCCAGAGGGACAATATTTTCACAGAGGGTGGTGAGTGTCTGGAACAAGCTGCCAGAGGTAGTAGTAGAGGTGGGTACAATTTTGTCTTTTTAAAAAGCGTTTAGACAGTTACATGGGTAAGATGGGTATAGAGGGATATGGGCCAAACGCGAGCAATCGGGACTAGCTTAGTGGTTTAAAATAAAGGGGTGGCATTGGCAAGTTGGGCCCAAGGGCTTGTTTCCATGCTTTAAACCTCCATGACTCTATAAGGGGAGAAACTCTGAGGAGGTGCAGGGACAGAGCGATCTCAGTGTATATGTACGTAAGTTTAAGATACTGGTTAGGCCTCAACTGGAGTACTGCATCCAATTCTGCATGCCATGTCTGAGGAAGGATGTGAAGACAGAGAATACAGAGGAAATGCACAATAATTGTTCCAGGGATGAAAAACTGTGGCTGTGAGGATAGACTGGAGAAGTTGGGAATGTTTTCCTTGAAGAAAAGAAGGTTGAGAGGAGACTTGTGAGAGGTGCTCAAGATCCTGAGGGGCATAGACAGGATATCATAGAAGATATCATAGAAACCCTACAGTACAGAAAGAGGCCCTTCGGCCCATCGAGTCTGCACCGACCACAATCCCACCCAGGCCCTACGCCCATATCCCTGCATATTTACCCACTAATCTCTCTAACCTACACATCTCAGGACACTAAGGGCAATTTTAGCATAGTCAATCAACCTGACCCGCACATCTTTGGACTGTGGGAGGAAACTGGAGCACCCGGAGGAAACCCACGCTGACACGAGGAGAATGTGCAAACTCCACACAGACAGTGACCCAAGCTGGGAATCGAACCCAGGTCCCTGGAGCTGTGAAGCAGCAGTGCTAACCACTGTGCTACCGTGCCGTTCCTGTGTGATAAATAGTGAGAAACTGCTCTCACTCACGAGAGCATCAAGAACTAGAGGGCACAGATTGAAAATAATTGGCAAAAAGAGTAAAAGTGATGCAAGGAGTTTTGTTTTCATGCAGAGGGTAGTTAGAATCTGGAACAAACTCACTGAGAGGGTTTTAGAGGCAGGTCCGATCAAGGTATTTAAAAGAGAATTGGATTGCTATCTGGAAAAAGAGAATATGCAAGGATACAGGGAGTAAGTAGCATGGTCTTTCAGTACAGACCTGATGGACTGAATGACCTGCTTCTGTAAGGATTCTGTGATTGATGCGGTTCACAGGTGCCCTTCAGCAAAGGAAATCTGCTGTCCCTCATCTGATCTGGTTTGTATGTAATGTCAGACCTACAGTAATGTGGTTGCCTCTTAACTGCCCTCTGAAATGGCCTTGCCTCTTGCTTGTCACTTCCTTCTCTTTGGGGGCCAAGTAAGGAAGGCCAATCCTGTGAAAAATAAAGACCACTGTCTGAAGCCGCGGTCAGTAGTTAGCATAAAATGATGATGTGACTTTAGTAAGTAAATGGCGATCCTATTTTTAGGGTGCCCACTTTGTGAAGTGAAGTTCTTTGACATCCTGCACAAGGCAGGATGCAAACACCTGTTTGCTGGTTGAATGTTTACACAGGTTCTGCAAAAAAACTTCAGCTTGTGGGAAAATTGTTGTATCGGTTTTTCTAAAAGCCTAATTACTGTTTCTATGTTACTGTTTCTATGTAGAATAAAAAGAAAAGGCTGTTAGACTAAGTACTTGTTTGTCTATCCATTTGCTTTCAAATTAAATTCATGGTGCCTGTTGAATGTGGCTCTGTTTGTGAGGCCTATGATGTGTGGGAGTAGGGGGGCAATATCTCTTTTTCGTATGGCTGGGGAAGCAGTTGTAATTAAATTGTACGGTTAACAATCCACCCAATGGCTTCAGCCAGCACAGTGATGATATCACCAGGAATGGATTGAATCTCCCTACCCTAACTTTTAAAGCATCTACTTTCACATTTGGGTAGTTTAACTTCACAAGGCATTATGAAGTAAAATGTCACAAGGACTGCTGCAGTTCAAGCAGAGAAGTCCCACAACCACATTTTCAGAGCAACTAGGTGTGGACATTTGATGTGACCTTGCTGGTATTGTCCACATCCTGAGAACAAGCACAAAACAAAACTTAGCTTCTGGTTCTTAAGTGATGTCTGCATAATAATCCTTTCATTGGAAGGAGAAGGAATAGGTGACGGAGTGCATTCAGCATCCCCATTACTTGCGGTATATTCATGCAGATTAAATAAGGTATTATCAGTTCTTTTGCCATTGCTCATGAAATAAGTCAAAAGCAAATAGTGTAAACGGATGGTTTAAGTATTGGCCCCTTTTAATATTTCAGTCTCAAATTTCAAATGTATTTCTTTGACAGAAAATGGCTGCCTTTACATAGTCATGGATTACTGTGAAGGTGGCGATCTTTTCAAACGGATTAATGCACAGAAAGGAATTTTATTCACTGAGGACCAGGTAAAAATTACTTGTTTTTCAAGTAATATTTAGTCGTGTTCAGGTTGCAATTGTGAAATGCTTTTTTAATCCACCTGCACTGTTGGGGAATCTGTCCTGATCCTGTCTTCCCATCTGTTCATCTCTGCTCTCTCCAAGGTATATTTAGCCCATTGCTATCAATGCATTATAAGAAAACGTCTACACTTTTGTTGATTGGCGGAAAGGTTTTGCAAAACCTTTCGTTGTCATCTCTGATTGCAGCACTGCCACCTCTTGCGGTGACAGAGATGGATCACATCCTAATATTGTGCACTCAAAATATCATCATCAGATTTGCCCCACATTTGGCAGGACAAAAGATATTAATTGTAATGTTGGTGATTCTCGCAGCTGAAATGTAATATGAAAGTTCCACATTTCCACTGCTTTTCTTTGGCAAAATTCGTGTGACTATACCCTAATATCAGTAGTAATTTGTTCATCTATGTCCCAATGATAACAAATCTGCCGCCTTATCGTTCATGCAACTTATTTCAGAACTGAGCTGGATTTCATTCCTGTTTTTCTGTATTATGGTTGCACCCAGTTGACTTTTCTTTGAAAGTCATTATCGTTCATTTGTTTGCCTTCAAATGTAAACGGGTCAGATCTGGATTTGTGTCTACTTCGACTGACGGTTCCCAAATGAAAGGAGTTAGAATGGATCGCAGTGAGAGTGGAAAACCAGATATGATCTAAGGAGATCCATCAAAGATGCCAAAAGATAGCAGTGGACCAAGCTAGAGACCCAGGCTAGCCACATGGACCCCCTCTGACTATGGCAAGGTCTGCAAGACATAATAGGCTACAAGATGAAGGCATGTAAAATCACCGGCACCAATGCGCCCTTACCTGATGAGCTTGTTCTATGCCTGTTTTGAGCAAGAGGACAGCGAGAGCATGCCCTCCACCCCAGAAGCCTCGGATGAACCTGTATCCGAGATCACCATTGCAGACGTCCAAGCAGCCTTCTCGAAGGTCAATCCATGGAAAGCGACTGGCCCGGATGGATCAGCTGGCAGGGTATTCGCAGACATCTTCAAACTCTCTTTACAACAATCTGAGGTCCCTATCTGCTTCAAGAAGATGACAACCATCATCCCAGTACCAAAGAAAAGCAAAGCAGTGTGCCTTAATGGCTATCGTCCGGTGGCTCTGACATCCATCATTATGAAGGGCTTCGAAAGGCTAATTATGGCATGAATCAGTTCCGGCCTCCCAGATTGCCTGGATCCACTATAGTTTGTCTACCAGAGCAACAGGTCCACAGCAGACTCCATTTCCCTGGCCCTCCACTCAACCCTGGAACACCTAAATAACAAAGACACCCATGTCAAACTCGCATTTGTTGACTATAGCTCAGCCTCAGCACCATTATTCCTACGAAATTCATCTCCAAACTCTGGTCTTGGCCCCGGCTCCTCCCTCTGCGACTGGATCCTAGACTTCCTAACCCACAGACCGCAATCAGTAAGGATAGGCAATAACAACACCTGCACGATCATCCTCCATACCGGTGCCGCACAAGGCCGTGTCCTCAGCACCCTACTATACTCCTTATACACCTATGACTGTGTGGCCAAATTCCCCTCCAACTCAATTTTCAAGTTTGCTGACGATGCCACTGTAGCGGGTCAGATCTCAAACAATGGCAATACGGAATACAGGAAAATGATAGAGAATCTGGTGAACTGGTGCGATGACAATAATCTCTCCCTCAATGTCAATGAAATGAAGGAGATAGTCATCAACTTCAGGAAGCGTAATGGAGGACATGCCCCTGTCTACATCAATGGGGATGAAGTAGAAATGGTCGAGAGCTTCAAGTTTCTAGGTATCCAGATCACCAACAACCTGTCCTGGTCCCTCCATGCTGACACTATAGTTAAGAAATGCTTTGCCTGTATAGCGCACAAGAAACAATATTTCCCACTGTATGCCAATACTTGTGACAATAAATCAAATCAAGAATTAATGTACAGAGACCAGGAAATGGGGTGACATGGTAGCACAGTGGCTAGCACTGCTGCTTCACAGCGGCAGGGACCTGGGTTCAATTCCTGGCTTGGGTCTCAGTCTGTGTGGAGTTTGCATGTTCTCCCCATGTCTGCGTGGGTTTCCTCCCACAGTCTGAAAGACGTGCTGGTCTTTTTTTGATCCGAACAGGCGCCGAACTGTGTCGACCAGGGGAATTTCACAGTGACGTTATTGCAGTGTTGGTGTAAGTCTTGTGACTAATAAATAAACTTTCTAAACTTTAATTAAATGATGAACTGTTAATGGACTGAAAGTGAACAATGGGAAAACCAATTGAGAAGAAATATTGCATGGACCGTATTCTAAGCTACACACCACTCTGACTTGGAAATATACCGCCGTTCTTTCACTGTCACTGGGTCAAAATCTTGGGAATCTCCCTGTAACAGCACTTTGGGTGCATCTACACCATATGCACTGCAGTAGTTCAAGAAGACAGCTCACCACCACCTTCTCAAGGGCAATTATTGATTGTCTGTTAATGCTGATATAGCCAGCACACCCACATCCTGAGAATGAATACATACTTTTAAAAGCTCCTTTGGCACAATGAACAAATCTAGTGAACAGTAAGCTACTTTCCAGTTGAATTCATATGCTCGAATTCACTGAGCACTGGACTGAAGATGAGACCGTCCAGATGAAATGTGTATTTAGTTTTCCCCCTTCCCACTTTCTGCCAAACTTGAGAGTCTGAACTTGGCAGAAAGAACAGAGGAATTATATTAACTGGATAGCTCTTTCAAAGAGCCGGCATTGGTACAATGGGCTGAATGGCCTACTGTGGTGTATCATTCTATGAAAGCTGTACAATGCCTGTTCGGAAAGATTTTGGCTGGTTGCTATGATAGGTCCCTTGTGTAAATTTGTTTGTTGTCAATCTTCTCTTTCTATTCCTCCCAAAGGTGTTGACTTTTGGTTGGGATACGAAGAACACTAGATGAAGGATTATAATCTTACAAACTAACCATTATTGATGTGTGATTCTTGATGGTCAATGTGGATTGAATAATTCAATATTTGAGGTATCACAGATGAGCCACATCGTGTCCTCATCTAATGCAAGTACACTTCCAGCAAGGAACTCTTGATTCTGATAAAGAACTGGAATCTGGCCAGTTTTCTCTCCACTGCCTTAGGATACCAAGGCCAATTATGGTGCCTCAGTTCTCACATTGTGTTTTCTTTCCTGGACTTCTTCTCAGCAGTGTTCCGTATGACTCCCCACTATCTTCTTTATTCTGCTATTCAGTCCAGTGGGGCTACCCATGCGCTGTTCCATGACTATTTGAATTTTGTTTTATTTCATAGGACATCCCCAACTGCGCTTGAGAGGGTGGCCGTGGGCCACTTTTCTTTGAACTGCTGCAGTCCACATGGTGTATGTAGATACACCCAAATTTTATAAGCACCCTTCCAGAACTTTCTAAATTTTCCTTATGCCTACCTGTGAAGCACTTGTGTTAAAGCACAATTGGAACAAGAACAAAGTACAGCTCAGGAACAGGCCCTTCGGCCCTCCAAACCTGTGCCGATCATGATGCCCTGACTAAACTGAAAATAAACCTTCTGCCCTTACTCAGTCCGTAACCTTCTATTCCTCCCTATTCATGTACCCATCCAGCTGCCTCTTAAATGTTGCTAATGTGCCTGCTTCCATCACCTCTGGCAGCGCATTCCAGGCACCCACCACTCTCTGCGTGGAAAAACTTCCCCTGCACATCTCTCTCAAACTTTTCCCCCTTTTCACTTTGAACCTGTGCTCCCTTGTAATTGACACTTCCACCCTGGGGAAAAAGCCCCTGACTATCCACCCTGTCTATACCTCAAAAGTTGTTGCCTTTATGACTACCTCTACTCAGTACAGACTGGGAACCAAATTTGGGTCCTTCTGGTTTTATGGGTCAGTTGTGCATTATATAAACTGAACTACAATTTGAACCTAAAACGTTGTCACTTAAGGTTATGGAACAATATCTCAAAAAACCTTTAACCATTCAGAGATATGGGAGCAAGAGTAGGCTTTTTAGACCTCGAGCTTGTTTTATCATTCAGTGAGATACTGACTGATCTGTGACCCAACTCTACATACCCATCTTTTCCCACTGTGACTTCGTACCTTCAAATAGAATCTATCGATTGCAAATATAAAATTTGTAATTGATCTAGCGTTAATTGTCATTTTGAGGAAGAGTTTCAAACGTCCACCAACCTGTGCATGTGGAAGTATTTCCTAATTTCATTACTGCAAGGGTTTGCTCTAGTTTTTTTTCAATATGTCCCTTAGTCCTAAATTTCCCCTAGTTTCTCCCAATCTACCAATTCAATGGACAGAAAACAGATAGTAGCAATCATTCTCAGGTTGGCAAGCTGTGACCAGCAGGTTAGCACAAAGGTCAGTGTTTGGGCCCCAGCTATTCACAATCTTTATCAATGTTTTGGATGCAGGGATCAAATGTAATATTTCTAAATTTTGTGATGACCATAAATTTGATGGGAATGTGAGTTGTGAGGAGAATGCAAAGAGGCTTCAAGGGGATTTAGACGGGCTAAGTGAATGGGCAAGAGTGCGACAACTTGAATATAAATGTGAATGTGTGTGAAGTTATTCACTTTGGTCGGCAAAACAGAAATGCAGAGTAGTTCTTAACTTGGGAGAGCTTCGGAAGTGCTGATGTCTAAAGGGACCTCGGGGGTGTTCATAAATTGCCTTGCAATAAAGGCCGACTTGAGTCCAGAAATAAGAGAGTCTTGCTGCAGTTGTATGGAACCTTGGTCAAACCACACCTGGGGTATTATATACAGTTTTGGTCTCCTTACCGAAAGGATATATTTACCAGAGAGGGAGCGAAACAAAGGCTGACCAGATTAATCCCCTGGATGTCGGGATTGTTCTACGCGCATAGATTGAGGAAACTGGGCCTGTATTCTCTCGAGTTCAGAAGAAGGAGGTGACCTCATTGAAGTGTACAACATTTTAACAGGGCTCAACAGGGTAGATGCAGAAAGAAAGTTTCCCCTAGTTGTGAGTTGCTGAACCAGGGGATGCTCTGAATAAGGACCAACCCATCTAAGATGAGGAGTAATTTCTTCAGTCAGAGGGTGCGAAATCTTTGGAATCCTCCACTCCGAAAGGCTGTGGAAGCTCAGTCATTGAGTATGTTCAAAGCAGAGATCACTAGGTTCCTTGACACCAATGATAGCAAAAGATTTGAGGATATTGTGGGGAACATGAGGTTGAGGTAGAAGATCAGCCATGATCTAGTTTGCAGAGCAGGCTCGAGAGGCCAAAAGTCTTACTCCTGCTCTTATATTCCTACTTTATCTGTTCTGCTTTTGTTGAAAGCTTAAAATCAAATCCCCCTTTAACTGTTTAAATTCCAGGGACTCAACTCTGGTTTGCATAATCCCTCATAACATCACTAAAACATTTAATGTATTCAAGAGGCGACTGGATAAAGCACTTGGGGTGAACGGGGTCAAAGGTTATGGGGAGAAAGCAGAATTAGGATATTGAGTTGGACGGTCAGCCATGATCGTGATGAATGGTGGAGTAGGGCCAGATGGCCTCCTCCTTCTCTGGTCTTCGATGTTTCTATCTATCGTAAATTATAAGTGGCCTGGTGTATAATGCAACCCCAAATATACAAGTTTTTTTTCCCCCACCTTTTATGCCAAAGAAAACTGCATTTGCATTAGAAGTCCACCTCAAATTTTTCAACTCAAATATGTGTTTTAATCGCCTTCTAAGTCGGTACATGTGATGAAGCCAGGAATACAGGCCATGTAACAAAGATGCATGGGAGTTGAAGACATGGCCACACACGGTCGAACATGGGTGGTGAATGATGAACAGAAGTGGGTTCCCTCGAGCAAAAAGAATGCAGTATGAAGCTAGTTTCAAGCTAAAAATTGTAAAGTTTGCTAACTTGTCAAATAACTGAATTCCCTCGCTGCAGTGATAATGGAAAAACTGGTGCGAGCATGGAAGGAGGAGGAATCTGCCTTGAAGAAGATGCCCAAGATCAAATGCACCATGGGAACCAGCAACTGGACTTACCTCGAGAAGCATGTATCACGATGGGTCCGAGAAAATCATCAGAATGGCTACATCACTAGAAATGCAATGGTATATGTTCACTTAAGTGGGTTAAATTGAGCCTCTGCTGCAGCGAGTTGGTGCGACCATTTTATGGAATGAAAATGTCGATATTATGGACGAAGACCAAAATTGCTCAGAGACCACCAAAAACTCTGCCCAACTGACCAGTTTCCAGCGATTTCTTTATCACAGTGCAAAATCACAAGTGCTCATGAAACTACATAGGCATTTCATCCATATTGCCAATGAACTTTAAAATGCCCTGGCAGCCGAACTGTGAAGTGGAAAGGTTCAAAAACTGTTCTAGTAAAGGCAGGATTCACGGTGGTACTAGCCTGCTTGGCTGATGAAACAAAATTAAAGCTCATGATAAATGTAAAGCATGGAAAATAGGAGCAGGAATAGGCCATTCGGCCCATCGAGCCTGCTCCGCCATTCATTATGATCATGACTGATCACCAACTCCATAGACGATAACCATGATGTGGAGTTGCCGCTGTTGGACTGGGGTGGGTACAGTAAGAAGTCTCACAACACCAGGCTAAAGTCCAACAGATTTATTTGATATCACGAGTTTTTGGAGCGCTGCTTCTTCATCAGGTGAGTGGAGAATTGGGTTCATAAAAGGGCATATGTAGGTACAGACTCAATTGTAAGTCTGTGTCTATATATGCCCTGTTTGTGAACCCAACTCTCTCTTTTTGTATATCTCTATATTCTTATGTAGAGTGGGGTGAGGGGACGGGTTTAGAAAAGTTTTGGAAAGGGTGTGGATAAAAATCTCAGGGACCTTTGAGTGTAATCTAGTCAAATTTAGTCATGTCCTTTTTCTAACGGAGGATCTTGGTGAATTGTATATTCTTTCTCCACTTTTGTGTTTAAAATAAACTGTGGGGGATGTCCGCTATTGGTGTTTTGCAAGATTTGGTTAGAACTGTTAAGAGTGGGAGTAAATTATACTGTTACTCGGGGTGAGTTTTGTAACAATGTATAAATGACCAATAGGTTTGTTTATTGTTGTAATCGTTTGAGTGCAAATGTGTGATCTTGTTTAGCACAGATTTTACTTGTGTAACTAATAATTCTTTACGTTGGTAGATCCTGGATTGGTTTGTGCAAATTTGCTTAGCCCTAAAACATGTCCATGATAGAAAGATTCTCCACAGGGATATAAAGTCACAGGTAAGCTTGTATATCAATTGAATTAAGGAAATATTTTCAGAAATGTGCTTAATGACTCTCGTGATGACTCTGAATAGATTGTATATTTTTATTAATGTACTGGGAAGGGGAAATTTGATTTATTATTGTCACATGTATTGGCATGCAATGAAAAGTATTGTTTCTTACGCGATATACAGACACAGCATACCGTTCTTAGAGAAGGAAAGGAGAGTGCAGAATGTGGTGTTTCAGTCATAGCTAGCGTGTAGAGAAAAATCAACTTAATGCGAGGTAAGTCCATTCAAAGGTCTGATGGCAGTCGGGAAGAAACTGTTCTTAGAGTCATAGAGGTTTACAGCATGGAAACAGGCCCTTCGACCCAACTTGTCCATGCTGCCCTTTTTTTTTAAACCCCTAAGCTAGTCTCAATTGCCTGCGTTTGGCCCATATCCTTCTATATACCCATCTTATCCATGTAACTATCCTAAATGCTTTTTTGAGTCGGATGGATTGTGTCCTCAGACTTTTCTGTATCTTTTTCCCGATGGAAGAAGGTGGAACAGAGTATGTCCGGGGTGTGTGGTGTCCTTCATTATGCTGGCTGCTTTTCCGAGGCAGCAGGAAATGTAGACAGAGTCAATGGATGGGGGATTGGTTTGAGTGATGGACTGGGCTTCATTCACAACTCTTTGCTGTTTCGTGCTGTCTTGGGCAGAGCAGGAGCCATACCAAGCTGTGATACAACTGGAAAGAATTGTATGGTGCATCTGTAAAAGTTGGTGAGAGTCGTAGCAGACGTGCCAAGTTTCCTTACTCTTCTGAGATAGTGGAGGTATTGGTGGGCTTTCTTAACTATAGTTTCGGCATGGGGGGGACCAGGACAGGTTGTTGGTGATCTGGACACCTAAAAACCTGAATAAAGCTCTTGAGCATTTCTACTTCGTCCCCGTTGATGTAGACAGGGGCATGTTCTCCTTTACGCTTCCTGAAGTCGATGACTATCTTCTTCGTTTTGTTGACATTGAGGGAGAGATTATTGTTGTCGCACCAGTTCACCAGATTCTCTCTCTTTCCTGTACTCTGTCTCATCATTGTTTGAGCTCTGACCAGCAACGGTGGTGTCATCAGCAAACTTGAAAATCGAGTTGGAGAGGAATTTGGCCACACAGTCATAGGTGTAATAAGGAGTATAGTAGGGGGCTGAGGACACAGCCTTGTGGGGCACCGGTGTTGAGGATGATTGTGGTGCAGGTGTTGTTGCCTATCCTTACTGATTGCGGTCGATGGGTTAGGAAGTCTGAGATCCAATCGCAGAGGGAGGAGCCGAGGCCCAGGCTGTGAAGTTTTGGAGATGAGTTTTGTAGGAATAATGGTGTTGAAGGCTGGGCTGTAGTCGATACACAGATGTCTTTGTTATCTAGGTGTTCCAGGGTTGAGTGCAGGGCCAGGGTGATGGCATCTACTGTGGACCTGTTGTGGCGGTAGGCGAACTGTAGTGGATGCAGGCATTTGGAAGGCCAGAATTGATTCGTGCCATGACTAAATGCAATTGTATCTGCTGTTGTGAGCGTATCTAGGCCCTGTAATGTCCTTGGATTAAAGCCATTAATTCAGCTATTTAATTTTAGTGTTTTTTAAAAATAAAAACTTCAAAATGGATTTCTCTCATGTGAATTTATACTTGTGCATTGTACAACATCAAGTTGTCTGTCATATCCAGTGAGCATTCAGATAGGGATGAGCTCCAGTATTTCTGACCTCACCTACCTTCTTGAATTGGTTGACTTCATTGTCTTGACTTTTGGATTTGGTGTTCCTCTGTCTGCTTTCTTTTAAATGTGAGCCGCCTTGTAAATTTCTCTCACAAACACAAAATTAAAAAAACAGTATAGTGCAAGGATGAAGATGATGTGGTGGAAGGCAAGGGGAAAGATATGGTACCTTTTCAGGTTCTGACGATAAACCAAAGCATTTCCCAGCCAGAAACAACTTTCTAAACATCATGACTGATCGTGCAGAGAAGAAAGATTTACGTCTGTCGGGTCCTTGGTGATCTTGGGTCAAATCAAAGTGCTTTATAACCAGAAGTGTACTCTGTTGTAGTGTGGGGAAACACGACAGTGAATTTGCACAAAACATCGTCTCTGAAACAGCAACAATGTAAATATGCAGATAATTTATTTGTTCATGCCGGTTCAGTGATAATGTCAGCAAGCATGCCTTGAATAACCCCACAGGATCTTTTATGTCCATCTAAACAGGCTAGTTAAACATCTCCCCTGAGAGATGGCATCTCTGATGCATCCTTAGTACTGCACTCCAGGATGAGATTCAATGGCATGTTACCACCGAGGCTGCAGAGTCGAAAATACTTCCAGGCATCCTTAGAATCCATTATTTAAGTGCAAAAGTGTTAAAAGTAAGAGAGTGCATCGTGAATCCCGATGGGGATATAGGAAGGAGGAAGTGCGTGACACTTAACAGCTTAGACACAGAAGGTGGTAGTTCAATAACCATTAAACTTCTAAATTTCATGCCCCTAAATATTAGAAAGATATTAACTCATGCATGCTTTAAGTAATAATGCGCCTCTAACACTTTTTTTTTTCCTTTTCTAATCTAGAATATCTTTCTAACCAAAGATGGAACAGTTCAACTGGGAGATTTTGGAATAGCCAGGGTACTTAACAGGTAGCGTTCAAACTGCTAGAACAGAAATTTGCTCTGCATTCATTGTCTCCTTTTTGATCTTTACAGTTTTTTAATGTGTACCAAATAGTCTTTTCTTTCATGGGATGTGGGTGTTGCTGGCAAGGCCAGCATTTGGTGCCCATCCTCAATTGCCCGTAACCACATCTTGAACTGCTGCTGTTTATTCGGTATGGTACACAAACATTGCTGTTCAGGCTGGTTTTTGACTTGGCGACAGTGAAGGATTGGTGGTATATTTTCCAGTCAGGATGGTGTGTTGCTTGCCCCAGTGCTGGTCTTCCCATGCGTTTGCTGCACTTGTCCTTCTAGGTAGTAGAGATCGCAGGTTTAGGAGACGTTATTGAAAGAAATTTGGTGAGTTACTACAGTGCATCATGCAGGTGGTACACAATGCTGTCACTATGCATCAGTCGTGGATGTAATGAATGTTTATGGTGGTGGGTGGGGTGCCAATCAAATGGGCTGCTTTGTCCTGAATGCTGTCAAGCTTCTTGAGTGTTGTTTGAGCACCCAGGAAAATGGAGAATATTCCATCTCATTTCCTGACTTGTGCCTTGTAGATGGTGGACAGGCTTTGGGGAGTCAAGAGATGAGCTACTTGTTGCAGGATTCCCAGCCTCTGACCTGCTCTTGTAGCTACAGTATGGTTTGTCTGGTTCTGGTCAGTGGTTTCCGCTCTTTTGTCCATTTTTGGGCAATGTGGCCAGGAGCCAAGTAGCCGTGACCGAATCCAAACTCAGCATCAGTGAGCAGGTTATTGCTGGGCAAGTGCTGCTTGACGACAACACCCATCACTTTGCTGATCGAGAATAGACTGATGGACAGGGTTTGAGGAATATTGCGTGTGTGTGCGATGAAAGGATAGAGGTGTTAGGTTTGTGCATTTGTAATGAGATATTGTGGTGGTCTTGAGGTATAAGTAAATTGGTTGGATCAAAAATTTGCATTTTTAGCTAAGTTGAGAGGTTGATAATCAGAGGTGACAAGTAACCCATTTCATCTTCCAGGAGTTCCATGGGTAAATAGAAGAGTGTATATTACATTTTATTCAGTGGTTAGCACTGCTGCCTCACACCCCCAGGGACCCGGGTTTGATCCCTAGCTTGGGTCACGAAATGTGCAAAGTTTGCACGTTCTCTCCATGTCTGCATGCATTTTGTCCGGGTGCTCTGGTTTCCTCCCACAGTCTGAAAGATGTGCTGGTAGATGCATTGGCCATGCTAAATTCTCCTCCAGTGTACCCGAACAAGTGCCCAGAGTGTGGTGACTAGGGGATTTTCACAGTAACTTCATTGCAGTGTTAATATAAGTCTACTTGTGACACTAATAAATAAACTAAAAAACAAGATATAAAATATTTCCTGTTTCTATTTGGAAGGATTTGAGTTTCAAAGACGGGTGAGGACAATGGAATGTGAGATTTGGAGTTATTGTGGAGAACTTGTGTGTTGGCTGTGTGACGAAGATCTGAAAACAGCTTTGGGCTGGGAGAAGGGAAGTTTGAATCGGCCATCCAGTCAAACCAGTCTTGGGCTGCAAAAAGCAGTTTTCTTCTCCAAAGATGTGCAGGTTAGGTGGATTAGCCATGTTAAATTGCCCCTTGGTGTCAGTGGGATTAGTAGGGTAAATGTGGGGGAGTTACGGGGTAGGGCCTGGGTGGAATTGTTGTCGGTGCAGGCAGAATGGCCTCCTTCTGCACTGTAAAGATTCTATGGTTCTGAAGCCTTGGATTTCCACAAGCAAAGTGGGAGAGAGTTTGAGAGGCCGTGAGGTACACATTTATTAAAGCCAGTAGTTTGTCTTGGGTAACATTACTGTACTTCTATAGTTAACCACTGAAAATCTTGTGTGCTTAAGTTTTCTTGGTAATCAACCTTTCTCTTTTAATTTTTAAATCACAAACCTTATTGGTCTACTTGCTGCTGAGATTAGTACTTCTCATTTTCAGAACAGATAGGTGCTTGATGGCCAGCGCAGACACAATGGGCTGAAGGGCCTCTTTCTGTGCTGTAAAGCTCTATGACAAAAAGGGATATATAGCCTGTAAGTCAGGTTTCCCCCTGGGGTTTGGTTTGTTCATCAATTGATATCTTCTGTGTTCAGGATGCGGGTATTTGTGGATCCGCCGCCTCCTGTTAGTTTAATTGTTCACCACCAATCGTGACTGAATGTGGCAGGGCTGCAGAGCTTTGATCTGATCCATTGGGTGTGGGATCTCTTGCTGCTTCAGCTATTTCAGCATGCATATAGTCCTGTGGTGTAGCTTCATCAAGTTGGCACCTTATTTTTAGGTATACCTGGTACTCGCTCCTGGCATGCTTTTCTGCATTCCTCATTGAACCAGGGTTGATCCCTTGGCTTATTAGCAATGGTAGAGTACGGGATGTGCGTGGCCATGAGGTTACAGTTTCTGTTTCGTGTACAATAAAGACGGCACTCTGTCTCGATACATGAGGATAACGTCCATCATTTTATGTGACACAACTGCTGTGTTAATGGGAAACATTGAGAACAGATCGAACAGCTTAAAACTGTGTATCTGTAGGGCGTTGTGGGCCATCATTTACAGCAGAATTGAATTTGACTACAAATCTGTAACCACATGACTTTGGTATGAAAATGTTTATGTTCATTTTTAAATGAGTTAATGCTTTTCAAATAACATGCAGACATATAATCTAATGACCGAATAAATTTATTTTCTTACTAGTACTGTAGAGCTGGCACGGACCTGCATAGGTACACCATACTACCTGTCCCCGGAAATATGTGAAAATAAGCCATACAACAACAAAAGGTACACCTGAATATTTAATCTTCTTTAGCTTATTGCCTCGCAAATGATTATGTAGTTTTAAAAAAAAAGCATCCTTTCTCTGTAAATGCTTATCACTAGAAGCGGATTATTAATGACTGTTTTGTAATTTATTTGTTCAGTGATATTTGGGCTTTGGGCTGTGTCCTGTATGAGATGTGCACCCTCAAACATGCAGTAAGTAGTTTAATTTTAATCAATGCTCTGTGGGGGGGGGAAAAAAATTCTTTGTATTCTCTTATACTCTCTTCCAACTCCATTTAGTTTTGCAATGGTAATTTTTGCTTTGCTGATTATTCAGAATACGTAATATTTTGAAGGTGCTGTGACTATAGACTGGATGTCACAGTGTCTGCGGGTACTGAAGTTTGAATCCTCAACTCGTATTGAGAATGAAGGATGAAATTCTGCTCTCAATCTCTGATTTTGAGTTTGTAGCTGAATTGCGTTACGCGTTGGCAGTTACTTTGTTCTGAGAGAGTGCAAATCAGCAGCACTAACCTCATTATTTTAATTACACTGCCAGAGTGACTGCAGAGTTGCCAAATTCATCTTGAAAAGACTGCTCCAGAATATTACAACTGAGGTGTGTTGTCATGTTGAAGGTGTGGAGAAGGTGTGAATAATGCTACCCTATCTTTCCTGAGCACCTTGTATCCAGGAATATTTAACCGCCAGTCCTGCCCTCCTTTGAGCCAAATCTCCGTTATATCTGCAAGATAATTCCCCTTGGCTATCTGACCCTGCAACTCACCAATCTTATTTACCACACTTGCGCCTTCGTGCACGTGCACAATTATCCTAATTTAGACTTTATTACTTTCCCCTTCTTCCTCTGAACCAATCTATTTTCTGCTCTAATGCTATCTGTCTGTCCCAATATTCCATTTACCTTGTTATTGCTCTCTAATATTGCCTTAGTTCCTACACCTGTCTTGCCTATAGTGATACTGTCTCATTCTGAGCTGGTCCCTGGAATCTAAAACCCTTCCTCCTGGTTTTCTAGCCACGTGTTAATCTGCTTTATCCTTCTATTTCTGTACTGACTGGTGCGTGATACCGGGACTAACCGAGAGGTACTACTTTTGAGATCCTGCTTGCTAATGTCCTATCCAGCTTCTTAAGTTCTGACTGTGAGATCACATGTATCTGTGTGCCTATGTTGTTGGTACCAAGGTGGGTGTTGTTAAACTACTTACTGTGTTTACCCCAGTCCAACGCCGGCATCTCCACATCATGGTACCAAGGCGGACAGCGCTTGCTGGCGGTTAACCCGCAGTGTGCTCTGCAGCTGTTCACTGTCATCCCTGACTCTGGCACCAGTGAGGCAACATTCCATCTTGGATTCACTTCTGCAACTGCAGAAATGCCAATCCGTTCCCCTAGTCAATCTCCCATCACTATTGCTCAGCCATTCTTCTTTGTGCAGCTGAATTAGCTTAGTGCTACTGCCCTGTTTTCTCTCCTCAGCTATGCATAGAGCAGCACAGTGACACAGTGGTTAGCACTGCTGACTCACAGTTCCAGGTTCGAATGCCAGCTTGGGTCAAAGTCTGTGTGGAGTTTGCACGTTCTCCCCGTGTCTGCATGAGTTTCCCCCGGGTGCTCCAGTTTCATCCCACAGTCCAAAGATGTACAAGTTAGCTGGATTGGCCATGCTAAATTGCCCCTTAGTGTCAGGGAGGTTAGCTAGGGTAAATGCACGGGGTTATGAGGCTAGGGCTTGGGTGGCATTGTGGTTGGTGCAGGCTTGTTGGGCTGAATGGCCTTCTTCTGCACTGTAGGAATCTATTATATAATCTATCTCAAATATTGAACCACTCTTATCTTGAAAGATGCAATGGTTACTACTTTCATTGCAAGTCTGACAAAACATCTCGTGCTCCAATATCCCCCTAGTAAACCAATGTCTCTCCTAGTGCAACTCTGTTCCTTGTAAGGGTTCAAAATTGATAAGGTGTTGAATAGACTGTTGGTGCTTAAAATTGCCAAAGTACCAGGACTGGATGAGATGCATCAAAGGATACTGAAGGAAATGAGAATGGAAATTGCAGGGCCGTTGGCCATAATCTTCCAGTCTTCTCTAGACACGAGATGTGCCAGAGGAATGGAAAATTACAAATTTTACGCCCTTATTCAAAAAATGTAAGGATAGCTCCAGCGATTACAGACCAGTCAGTTGAACATCAGTCGGGGTAGAATTAGTAGTCACGTGGAAAAATGTATGTCGAATAGGAAGAGATGGCGTAGAATTGTAAAAGGGAAATCATGTTTAACTAACTTGCAAGAGTTTTACTGAAGTGGTGAGGGTAATGCTGTTGATATGATGTACATGACTTTCAGAAGGCATTCGATACAGTGCCACACAACAGATTTGTGAGAAAAGTTCTTGATCATGGAATAAAAGAGACAGTAGCAATATGGATACAAAATTGGCTGAATTGTAGAAAGCAGAGTGTAACGGTCAATGGATATTTTTTGGGCTGGAGGAAAGTTTGTAGTGGTCTTCCCCCTGGGTTCGGAATTGGGACCCTTGTTTTCCCTGATGTATGTTAATGATCTAGATCTTGTGTGCACGGGACAATTTCAAAGTTTGTGGATGACACAAAACTTGAAAGTGTTGTAAACCGTAAAAAGGACAGTGTAGAATTTCAAAAAGACAAGTTGGTGGAGTGGGCAAATAGGTGGCAGATGATGCCGAATGCAGAGAAGTGTGAGGTAATGCATTTTGATAACGTGGATAAACAATACACATCAGGGATAAAATTCTTAAAGTGGTGCAGAGGGAATTGGTTGCATATGTGCATAAGTCATTAAAGGTGGCAGAACAGGTGGAGAGAGCACTTAATAAAGCAGATCGTATTCTTGGTTTTATTGAAAGGGACATGGAGTACAAGAACAAGGAGGTTATGCTGAACTTGTATGCAACACCAGTTAGTCCTCAGCTGGAATATTATGTACAGTTCTGGGCACCGCCCTATAGGAAGAATGTGAATTCACTGGTCAGCATACAGGAGAGGTTTACAAGAATGGTTCCAGGGATGAGAAACTTCGGTTATGAGGATAGATTAAAGAGGCTGGCGCTGTTTTCCTTGAAGAGAAGAAGGCAAAGAGGAGATTTGATGGAGATATTCAAAATCACGAGTGGGCTGGACAGAGTAGATAGGGAGAAATTGTTCCTGCTCGTAAAAGGATAAAGATTGAAAATGATTTGCAAAAGAAGCAAGTGTGATGCGAGAAAAAAGGCTCTCACACAACCAAGTGGTTCGGGTCTGGAGTGCGCTGCCTTCATTTGATTTATTGTTGTCACATGTATTAGTATACAGTGAAAAGCACTGTTTCTTGCGCACTATACATTCAAAGCATACCGTTCATAGAGAAGAAAAGGAGAGAGTGCAGAATGTAGTGTTACAGTCATAGCTAGGGT
The DNA here is from genome assembly GCF_964213995.1 of Mustelus asterias. Taxonomy (NCBI): domain Eukaryota; kingdom Metazoa; phylum Chordata; class Chondrichthyes; order Carcharhiniformes; family Triakidae; genus Mustelus; species Mustelus asterias. Next base: position 134,490,257 of record NC_135806.1, read on the forward strand.
GTAGAGAAAGATCAGCTTAGTGCAAGGTAGGTCCATTCAAAAGTCTGATGGCAGCAGGGAAGAAGCTGTTCTTGAGTTGGTTGGTACGTGACCTCGGACTTTGCGTTGGAGGCAGACTCAGTTGAGGCATTCAGGAGAGCATTGGATAGTTACTTGAACAGAAGTGTAGGGGTACGGGGAAAAGGCAGGGGACTGGCACTAAGTCACGATGCTCGTTTGGAGAGCCATTGTAGACATGATGAACGAAATGGCTTACTTCTGCGCCATAACAGTTCTGTGGTATTGGGCCATGTCAAATTGATGCTGCCTCATTTATGGACACTCCAACTGGAGGAAATAGCTTTTCCTTATTGACTGTTAGAAAAAAATCCCTCAATGTTTAAAAAATCTTTATCTTTAGTCTTTTCTGCTCTGGTGGAAAGTATCTTGAGCTTTAGTTTCCCATCCTTGGTATCTTCCTGCTGAGCAGTGATGTATAATTTCTATGGTTGGGATGTTCTTCTGTTCCAAATCCATTACCCCAGCCATTGCTCAGTTCTGTGTCCTGGGATATTATATTTTAGCATCTCTTTCCTAAAACCTGCAGCCAAGAAAGCCACCTTGTTTTCTTGGCATTTCTATGCATTATGTCAGCCTATTTAAACTGTTTTTTGAGTGGGTTTTGCAAACACTGCCATTTATTTCTGTGCATTTGTTTTTCTTTATTTAATGCAGATTAAATTAGGCTAGCCACATAAATGGAGACACTTTCTTGTAATTAATAATTCACTTATTCACCGCCCTTCTTATTTCGTTGCAGTTTGAAGCTGGCAACATGAAAAACTTAGTGCTAAAGATCATCCGTGGATCTTACCCACCAGTGTCTGTTCATTATACTTATGATCTACGCAACTTAATGTCCCAGCTGTTTAAAAGAAATCCAAGGGATAGACCGTCAGTCAGCTCTCTACTGCAGAAGCCATTTCTAGCCAGAAGAATTGAAAAGTTGCTTTCAGCTGATGTAAGTAGCATGTTGTTCTGTCAATTATTTTTTTAAAAAATCTTCAGTCAAAGCCTAGTTTTTATCGAGCTTGGTTTTGATGTATGGTCGCACTGTGCCATGTTACATTACGCATTACATACCTTACTTTTTGATACCCATAGACCCTTTGTCAAAACTATGACTTGAAACGTTAACTCTGTCTCTCTCCTGACAGATGTTGGCAGACCTGCTGACCTTTTCCAGCATCCTCTGTTCTTGTTTTGGATTCCAGCATCCACACTATTTTGCTTATTTTGATACCCATTATCTGTGGGGGAAAACTTAGTTTTGTTTTATATTTCAGTGGCTGCATGATTGCTTTAAGAGCCGATCACATGATTTGATGGTGATGTCACTGCAGTGTTCTACCTGCTTCTGCTGTGCAAGAGGCGGGGCCCCACTGAACTACCCGTGTCATGACTGAACAGTTTGATGTCGGTGCTTGGCCTTGTTTCTGCTTTCCAGTCGAGTGTAGAAAAGGGCCTGATTCTTCTTTTCCAGTCTCTGCATCAGCCGCAGATTGCATGCCTACACCTTTTGCAGCTTGCTTGCAAATGCCTTTATATGGCCCACAGGGCCTCGTGGATGCCCAGTTTTGAGTTGCCAGATCTGTTTGAAATCTATCCCATTTAGCATGGTGGTGGAGTCCCACAACACGTTGGAAGGTATTCTCAATCTCTCCACAAAGACTGTGCGTTGGTCATTCTTACCAATACTGTAATAGACAGATGCATCTGTGACTGGTAGATTGGTGAGGACAAGTCAAGTTGGTGTTAAATAACATTTAAGTCGCTCCTGCTCCTAATTGTAATGTTTATGTTCTTAATGTACTGTCAGCTGTTGCTCAATGGCAGCATTCTACCTCTCAGTCAAAAGAGGCTTCATACTTCAGTCTGACTCGGGCATTTCTTCTTGGATGACATTTCATTGCAGTACTGAAGATTACTGTGGTGTCAGCAGATTTATTTTGATTACTCATTAAACAGGCTCTGCATTCAATCAGTAAACATAACTCTGAGGCTTCGTTTTTTTTTTTTTTTTCTCCGCACTCTCGTTCTGATCTCTCTGTCCCCTGTTTTTATCATTGTCCAAGTGAAGCTGGAGAATTAACACCTTCATCTTTCGATTAGGCAATTTTAAACCTTCCCGATTTGATTCAACGTTGAGTTGAACAATTCAAGATGATAACCTTGGCCCCCATTGTATCTTGGCTGTTGAGACTTCCGCTATTTCTATTTGCAGCTCCTCTAGAACCATTTCTTGTTTTAGTATAAAAGCAAATTACTGCGGATGCTGGAATCTGAAACCAAGAGAGAAAATGCTGAAAAATCTCAGCAGGTCTGGCAGCATCTGAAAGGAGAGAAAAGAGCTGACGTTTCGAGTCCAGCTTTGACCAGGGTCGTCTGGACTTGAAACGTCAGCTCTTTTCTCTCCTTTCAGATGCTGCCAGACCTGCTGAGATTTTCCAGCATTTTCTGTCTTGTTTTAGTATCATCACTTTCCTCATTTAATCCCTCTCGCTTTCCATTTTGTTCTTCCCTTCAACCTTTCCCAGCCTTTGTCTTTGGTTGAAGCCAGTTACATCTCTAACTCTTTCCACTTCTGATGAAAGGTTGCTGTATGACCGTCTGGATATTACCAGCAATTTCGGTTTTAATTTTAGATGTGCAGTACTTTACTTTTGTGTCAAGTGGCTGAGACTGCCCTGAGTGGAGAGTTCTCTGTAATCCTGACCAATATTTACCTCCCAAACGATCTCCCCAAACTCAGTTTATCTGACCATTTGTTTCATTGCTAATCTTGAATCCTTGCTTCAGGCAAGTTGATTGGCATGTTTCTCCACATCACCGCGGTGACTACTCTTCAAAAGTACTTCAGTGCCTGCAAACCGCTTTGTGATATCCTGAGCTTGTGAAAGGTGCTCTGCAAATGCAGATTATTTCATTCTCATTATCTTAAATTGAATAAATACATGAGCAATGTCAGTGGATCAAAGCACTTGGATCAAAAAGCTTCCTTTCTCTTTGATCCTAACTGTGCAATGTGTATTTTCTTTAAAATATCAGGTTGCACTGAGTGGTATATGCAAAGCACCAAACAATACAAGAAGGAACCCTTTCCATATTGAGATTCAACATACAGGAGCCGCAGTGAGTGGTAGTGCAGCAACATTTTGTTTGGGTGCTCCTGCAGCAAGGACAATTCTGTTCCTAATGTACTGAATTTGAATGCACAAAATCTGATGCATATGTCAAAAGATCACTCTGTTTACCCAATTATCATCCTCATCTATAGCCACTTGTATTTGTACAGCACCTTTTAACATAACAAAATGCCCCAAACCTCTTGGATTGTAGGACAAGGACTTATTTCTACTTCACAAAAGAAGAGACGCCAACTTTTCAGTTTTAACTGGGCATCTGATGGCAACCCCAAAGTCTCTCAAAATGGGCTTTCAATGGTGGAGACCTCTGGAGGTTGAGTCCTTCAGTGAGGGAGATTACAGAATTACAATAGATACTCCATTCATTTAAACTGTCTCTAGATAGTGAGTGGCTGAAGGTAATCAGTTGACAGCCTGCCATGTCATGGTAATGCAAAATAGTGTGTGGATCAGGAGTACAGAGGCACGTATAATCTGTGTGAATTGGAATAAGAAATACTAGCTAGTTCATTTACCTTTTTACTTGACATGGAATTGCAAGAAAAAGCTAAGTGGATTCCATGATATATTTTTCCTTGCATCCAAATTCATCTCTGGATACCACTTACAAAATTCCAAAGGCAGGAATGATACTCGAATCGTTCACTCAAATCGCTGCATTTTATGTGCCCCTGGCTGCCTGGGGTGTTCTTGGCAAGGGGAGCTGGGGGGATGGCATGTAAAATGGGACAGATGCCCATCCCACTACCACCTCATCCAGCCCTGAGTTCACCCTGTAATACAGATGGCGGGTGAGCGCTCAAATTGGCACTTAAAATTAAGTCTGAGATTGGCTCACAAAAGTCTATAAAACATACTAGTGATATCATGGATGGCAGAACAGGCTCGATAGGCTAAGTGGCCACATTCCTGTTCCTATGTTCCTAAGCTGTTGATTTGGAAAAATTCTTATCTTGCCAACTCATAACCTGGCTCACCAGTGACTTTGCTCTTAAGTAGGAAGAACAGTGCAGTGTAGGATCTCAGGGTACTGTGATGTGTGCAATTATGTGGTGGTATAAGAGAGGTATGTACATCTCAATAAGGTCCAGTTTAAGGAAAAAATTAAAGAGTGGGAAGGAATGTCAAGGTGATGCAAATTAACATTTCCTAATGTTAGTGGAATCTGAAGTACTTACGATCAGTGAAGTTTAGGGGCAAGGTTTAAAGGAGATGTACGAGGCAGGTTTTTTTACACAGGATGGTGGGTGCCTGGAACTCGCTGCCAAGGGAGGTAGTGGAAGCAGATATGGTAGTGACTTTTAAGGGGCGTCATGACAAATACATGAATAGGATGGGAATAGAGGGATATGGTCCCCGGAAGGGTAGGGAGTTTTAGTTAAGCTGGGCAGCATTGTCGGGGCAGGCTTGGAGGGCCGAATGGCCTGTTCCTGTGCTGTAATTTTCTTTGTTCGTTTGTTGTTTGTGAAGAGTAATAATTTGCAGAATGGTAATTCTTCATTTTCCCTTGCCTCCATTTCTAGCTGATTATTGAAGAATTTGGTCATATAGCTCTGCATCATGCTTCAAAACCAGTTATTACCAATGCAGCAGGTAAGGGACCTTTCTAAATGTCTGCTTTACCTGTTCAAAAAAAACACTTTTTTAAAAATTGGAGCATCTACTGTAAAACACTGGCGTATAAGCTGACTCTTTTTCTGCCCCACCCCAAAAGAATCATGTTTTTGTACATACTCAGCATATAATTCTCCCCTCTTTTCAGCCACGGCATGTTATACTCTCGTTAGTAGTCAGCCTCAATTTCTCTCCCCAAAAGTGTATGTTCTACTTTCCGGTAGCTTGTAAGTGGCCATAAGGGGTCAAGCAGGCTGTGTTGCAAAGGTAAGACACGTTCACACTTTGCAGATGACCTTCCAAAATTGTGATGACTTCAGTCAGGCAAATGAGGTTGGCCTGATTGAGTCCTGTCAGTTCTGTGGTGTAATGGTTAGCACTCTGGGCTTTGAATCAAGCAATCCGAGTTCGAATCAGTGTGGAGCGACAATTCTCGTCCACCTCTGGTTTAAATAGGGACAGGTGAATGAATAATTATTTGTAACTGTTTTTGTAATAACATATTTGTAACGAACAAAAGAAATCCCTGATTGAGTCCTAATTGATGGCCCAATCGGGGAGCCACAGGTGTGTTAGTCTCTCCCTGTAGTGCAGGGAGCACTCTGTTGTGTAGAATATCTTGTAAATGGAACTTTTGGTGACGGGACTTTTGCCTCCTTGGATTTATTACAAAAATGGTGACCACGCTGGTATTTCATTGGCACGCAAGTTGACTTCTATTTTTGGAGGACTTTTTTGTTGAAGCTTCAAAAGTCAATTTATAGAATCGTAGAATCCTTACAGTGCGGAAGGATGCCATTTAGCCCATTGATTCTGCACCGACTCTCTGACAGTGTCTTACCCAGGCCCTCTCCCCTGCCCTGTCCCCCTAACCCCACATGTGGCTAATTTACCTAACCTACTCATCTCAGGACACCTAAGAGGCAATTTAGCATGGCCAATCCATCTAACCTGCACATCTTTGGAGTGTGGGAGGAAACCAGAGCACCTGAAGGACATACGAACATAAGAAGTAGGAGCAGGAGTAGGCCATCTGGCCCCTCGAGCCTGCTCCGCCATTCAATAAGATCACGGCTGATCTTTTCGTGGACTCAGCTCCACTTACCTGCCCACTCACCATAGTTCTTAATTCCTTTACAGTTCAAAAATTTATCTATCCTTGCCTTGAAAACATTCAATGAGGTTAAGATTGTCTTAAGGTTAACGTGCAGGTTCACTTGGCAGTTAAGAAGGCAAATGCAATGTTAGCATTCATGTTGAGAGGGCGAGAATACAAGAGCAGTAATGTACTTCTGAGGCTGTATAAGGCTCTGGTCAGACCCCATTTGGAGTATTGTGAGCAGTTTTGGGCCCCATATCTAAGGAAGGATGTGCTGGCCTTGGAAAGAGTCCAGAGGAGGTTCACCAGAATGATTCCTGGAATGAAGAACTTGTCGTATGAGGAACGGTTGAGGACTCTGAGACTGTACTCGTTGGAGTTTAGAAGGATGAGGGGGGATCATATTGAAACTTACAGGATGCTGCAAGGCTTGGATAGAGTGGACGTGGACAGGATGTTTCCACTAGTGGGAAAAACTAGAACCAGAGGGCACAACCTCAGGCTAAAGGGACAAACCTTTAAAACTGAGATGAGGAGGAATTTCTTCAGCCAGAGAGTGGTGAATCGGTGGAACTCTTTGCCGCAGAAGGCTGTGGAGGCCAGGTCATTGAATGTCTTTAAGACAGAGATAGATAGGTTTTTGATTAATAAGGGGATGAGGGGTTATGGGGAAAAGGCAGGAGAATGGGGGTGAGAAAAAGATCAGCCATGATTGAATGGCGGAGCAGACTCGTTGGGCCGAGTGACCTAATTCTGCTCCTATGTCTTATGGTCTTGTAGATAGCCTCATCTGCTTCACTGGGCAAGGAACGTCACAGCTTCACAATCCTTTGTGAAGAAGTTCCTCCTCAGCTCAGTCCTAAATCCACTCCCCCTTATTTTGAGGGCATGCTCCCTCGTTCTAGTTTCACCTGCCAGTGGATACAACTTCCCTGCTTCTATCTTATCTATTCCCTTCATAATCTGATATCTTTCTATAAGATCTCACCTCATGCTTCTGAATTCCAATGAGTAGACTCCATGCAGTAATTCCACGCAGACTCGGGAAGAAGGTGCAAACTTCACACAGCCACCCAGGGCTGGAATTGAACCCGGGTCGCTGGAGCTGTGAGGCAGCAGTGCTAACACACCAACATCTATGATAACTTATAACATATCTAATCATCTTCTAGATGTTCAACATTTGATTATCCTTTGCAGTTTTCAAAATATATTTATAGTTGTTTCCCCAAAGATCAATGCAGAAGTGCACTGCGAAATGTGGGCTAAACCCAGTAGATGAGGGGGTCACAGATGTGATTTCTTGTTAATAAGTTTAATGATCTGGTTTATAAAATGGGTGTTGTAGTTAACCTCAGCATCCCATGCATGGAAATGTTAAAAATGAACCAGAATACCCGCTTCAAACAGATGTGCAGCTGTTCTGCTGGCAAGTGCATGTATACTAACAGCATCAGGGCAAGCTGAAGTCCACTGTCCAGTGAGTTTGTGCAAGGAAAATAACCCTTGAGTTGGCATTATCTGACTGTGATGCTTGTGGAACTGAGTCCATCTGTATGAGAGTCTCAGATATGTTCTGAAAGAAGGATGTCATGGAAGCAGAGCTTTGTTATATTATGCACTTAAAATTGACTCCTTGGTTATGGCTGAGACACAGTACATTTTTGTTACAAAACTATATGGCGTTTCTTACTTTTCCATCAAAGTCATCTGGTTCAGCTGGCTTCCCTGAGGTAATGTAATTTATTTTTCTCTTTATTCTTTCATGGGATGTGCGCATCCTGGCAAGGCCAACAACTTTTACCATACCCTCATTGCTCTTGAACTGAGTGGCATTCTCGGAAATTTCAGAGGGCAGTTAAGAGTCGTCCACATTGGTGTGGATCTGGAGTCGCATGTAAGCCAGATCTGATCAGGATGGCAGACTTCCTTCCCTACAGGAGATTAGTGATGATAATTGATCAACATTATGGAGACTATCTTAATATTCCAAATTCATTCACTGAATTTTTAAGTTGCAGCAGCTACCCCATGGTGATATTCGAACCCATGTCCCATTGCATCAGCCTGGGCCTCTGGATTACTAGTCGAGTGACATGACTACTGCATCACCATCTCCTCCAAGATGTCCTGTCCTGTCAAATAATTAAATAATGTCTGGGTCAGTTTCTTTTTCAATGGCAGTATGTGTAAAATTGCAGTTCAAGGAAAATGGGTAAATTTGTCATGTGTTTTTATTTATCCATTCACAAGATACAAGCATCGTTGACTGTGCCAGCATTTATTACGCATCTCTAATTGTTCTTGAGAAGGTGATGGTGAACTGCTACAGTCCCTATGGTGTAGGAACACCCACAGTGCTGTTCAGGAGGGAGTTCCAGGATTTTGACCCAGCGACAGTGAAGGAATGGCAGTATAGTTCAAAGTCAAGATGATGTGTGGCTTGCAGGATGGCATTCCCAAGCGTCAAGTGGTAGAGTTCATGCGTTTGGAAGAAGCTGTTGATGGAGCTTTGGTTGGTTGCTGCGTCCATCTTGTAGATGTTACACACTGATGGCATTGTGTGTCAGTGGTGAATAAAGTAAATGTTTAAGGTGGTGGATGGGATGTGAATCAAGAGGACTGCTTTGTCTTGGATGGTGTTGAGTTTGTCGTGTACTCCGTGAGGGGAACTTTAGGTTGAAAGAAAGTGGACCTTTCGATCAGCAACCTGAGAATGATGAGAGTCTATTCAGCCCATTGTGCCAGCGCTGACTCTTTTTGAAGGAGCTATTCAGTTTGTCCCACTCCCCCACTTTTTCCAAAACCTAACAAGCTTTTCCTTTTCCAGCATTTATCTAATTGAATCTGCCACTCTTTCATGCAATAATTCCAGATCACCATCACTCACTGCATCATTTTGTAAAATCTTAAGATGGAAGCTGTCTTCACTCGCCAGGCAGTACTGTGCAAGCCATCGGCCTGCTGATTGTAAGCAGGTCCTTTTTATTTGCAGGTTAGTTTTGTTTCAAGGGCTGCTCAGATTAAATGTGGCCAAAAACATTCCTTCGTTTTGGAAGATGTGAGTGAATGGCTACTCATTAAGCAATTCTGCACAATAAATGCTCTATTGAGTCTTTGAACTGGCTTGACAGAGACCCAATGATTTGGGTAAAGCATACAGCAGCCTTCCTTGTCAGTTTTTCTTTAAAGCTTATTTTTGCCTCTGATTTAACATATACAGCTGGCCTGTGCAGTAATTCAGACTAATCAATCAAAGATGTAAAAGCATCGCATCAGGAAATCTTTAAAAGGCTGCATCACAGAATTGGTATGGTGCAGTAAGAGTTTATTTGGCCCATCATGTCTGCACAGGCTCTCCAAATGAACAACTCGCCTAGTTCCCATTCTCTTGCCTTCTCCCCATAATTCTGCACATTCTTTTTTCTTTTCAAAATAGTCTAATTCCCCTTTCAATGTTTCATTTAAATCTGCCTCCACCACACTCTTCGGCAGAGCATTCCAGACCCTAATGACTTGTTTTTCCTCCTATCATTGCTTTGTTTACTAGTTATTTCCAAAGATCCAATAAAATGTTTAAACATATTCAATCCATGTAGTTTTGAGTATGGGCTGTCTGGTGTTTTTGATATCATTTTTCTTGCATTACACAAATGGACCTTCATGTCGAGGCTAAAAATAAAAAAAATTGCCAGCTGTTATCACCTTTGGAATAAGAAGGAGTTTGTGCTGTAAAGGTCCACATGCTTAATAGCCTTTTTTAAAAAACTGCTTGTTGCTCCTACGGGGCTGTATCCTGGTTATATTTTGTTTAAAGAATGCATGTTTCCATTCCGAGAAGACTTTTGTAAACTTCTGGATGAAAAAAAATTGTTGACAACGCTGACCACAAGTATTGCCAGTTCCAGTTAGCCTGAGGAGATGGTGGGCCTTCTCTTTGTGCTGATGCTGCTTTTAGGATGGTGATAGGCCAGGAATTCCAGCATATTGAGTGGTCACTTTATGTCCAGTCAGGATGGTCTATGTAATGACAAGGTTTCACATGGGAGACTTGTAAAGAAGATAAATTCACATGGGATACAGGGTAATTTGATAAAGTGGATTCAAAATTGGCTCAGCTGTAGGAGACAGAGGGTAATGACTGAAGGCTGCTTTAGTGACTGGAACCAGTGTCCAGTGGCGTACCACGGGGATCTGTGTTGGGCCCCCTATTATTCGTCATTTATATAAATGTCATTGACTATGTGGGGGGTAGGATTAGTAAGTTTGTAGATGAGACAAAGATTGTACGGGTGTTTAACAGTGAGATGGAGCGTCTTGAAGATATAGACGGAATAGTCAAATAGGCAGATAAATGGCAGATGTAATTTAACCCTGAAAAATGTGAGGTGATGCACTTTGGAAGGAGTAATTTGACTAAGTATTCAATGAATGGTAGGACACTAGAAAGTTCTGTGGAACAATGGGACCTTGGCGTATTTGTCCACAGATCTCTGAAGGCAGAACGGCATGTTGGTAGGATGGGAAAAAGGCAAGTTGCCTTTATCAATCAAGGCATAGATTACAAAAGCAGGGAAGTCATGTTGGAGTTGTATAGAACTTTGGTGAGGCCACAGCTGGAGCACTGTGTGCAGTTCTGGTCGCCACATTATCGAAGGATGTGATTGCACTGGAGGGGATGCAGAGGAAATTCACCAGGATGCTGCCTGGGATGGAACATTTAAGTTATGAAGAGAGGTGCATAAGCTTGGGTTGTTTTCGTTGGAGCAGAGAAGACTGAGGGGTGACCTGGTCAAGGTGTACAAGATTATGAGAGACGTGGACAGAGTGGATAAGGAGCAGCTGTTCCCCTTAGTTGAAGGGTCAGTTACGAGGGGAGATAAGTTTGAGTTGAGGGACAGGAGATTTTGGGGAGGATGTGAGGAAAAAGCTTTTTATCCAGAGGGAGGTGAGGGTCTGGAATGCGCTGCCTGGGAGGGTGGTAGAGGCGGGTTACCTCCCATCCTTTAAAAACTTGGCACATCATAACATTTAGGGCTATGGGCCAAGTGCTGGCAGATAGGATTAGGTAGGAGTTCAGGTGTTTCTAATGTGTTGGTGTGGACTTGATGGGCCGAAGAGTCTCTTCTGTGCTGTATGGTTCTATGATTCTACCATTTTCTGCTCTTGTGTCCCTGTTGGTGTGGGGCTAGAAGATGCTGAGGATGCTAGGAGGCTGCAGGGTGACTTGGACAGGCTGGCTGAGTGGGCAAATACTTGGCAAATGCAATACAATGTGGTTAAATGTGAGGTTATTCACTTTGGCAGAAACAGGAACCAAGATTATTATCTGAATGGTGGCAGATTCGGAAAAGGGGAAGTTCAACGTGACCTTGATGTCTTGGTGGAACAGTTGCTGAAGATTGGCATGCAGGTACAGCAGGCAGTGAGAAAAGTTAATGGCACGATGGCCTTCATAGCAAGAAGATTTGAGTATAGGAGTAAGGTGGTTTTGCTGCAGTTATACAGAGCTTTGGTGAGGCCACACCCTGAGTATTGTGTGCAGTTTTGGTCTCCTAGTCTGAGGAAGGACATTCTTGCTATTGAGGGAGTCCAGCAAAGTTTCACCAGACTGATTCCTGGAATGGCAGCACTGACTTATGAAGAGAAACTGGATCAACAGAGCTTGTCCTCACTGGAATTTAGAAGAATGAGAGGGGATCTCATCAAAACATATAAAATCCTGATGGGATGGGATGGGACTGGACTGGCTAGATGCAGGAAGACTGTTCCCGATGTTGGGCAAGTCCAGAACTAGGGGTCACAGTCTAAGAATAAAGGGTAAGACATTCAGGACTGAGATGAGGAAGAACGTCTTCACTCAGAGAGTTGTGAACCTGTGGAATTCTCTACCACAGAAACCTGTTGGGGCCAGTTCGTTAGATATGTTCAAGAGGGAGCTGGACGTGGCCCTTGTGGCTAAAGGGATCACGAGGTATGGAGAGAAAGCGGGAGTGGGATACTGAAAGTGCATGATCAGCCATGATCATACTGGATGGTGGTGCAGGCTCGAAGGGCTGAATGGCCTACTCCTGCACCTATTTTCTATGTTTCTAAAGTAAGCTTACATTTGCATTGGGCCTCACTGCACTAGTGCACAGCTGATTTAAAACGATGAATATTGAACCCAGTGATGGGATTGCCATCCAGCAACCCGCTTTGTTCTGGAATACGAGTTCAGAGTTTTGGGAGAAATCTTGAACTGCAAATGGCGTTTCCTTAACAGTGCATGGCTTTTTTTCGTTTTGACCACAGTGCTTCCCAATGAAGCAAGGCCAGATATAAATGATACTCTTACTGCGCCCTGGTTAAGATCAACCCACCAGTGCCTTATCAAGGGTAATTAAAAACGGGCAGTAAATGGTAGCCCAGCCTACGTCTACATCTTGAGGGTTAGTTTTAAAGAACCTGGCACAGACCAGGGAATGAAACCGAAGCTTCATGATACACGTATTGAATCATCGAGAAATCCAATTGAGTGCTGATAGAAATTGAAAACATTATGTTTGGCAAAAAAAATCATTAAACAAATTTTCTTTACCTTGGTAGTAAAAAGACCAGGTCCAGTCTCAGGATCCGCAGGACCTGCGCAGAAAATTACCAAACCAGCAGCCAAATACCGAGTGCCATTGACTGTAAAATCTGCAGAGGCAGCTAAAAGGATTTCTGACAAGAAGCCACTGATGAAGTACAAACAGGTGAGAGGTGTTAATTAATGTCCTGGTTATAGGCGTGGATCAGTTTCCTAACCAAATAAATCCTTCTCTTCACTGCTGGATTGGTGGAGCTTTACCTTGGTGTTTCTGTTACCCATTTGATTTCATTTGCATCTTCCATTTCTATATGGGGGAGGAATTAAAGTTTAGTTAATTTTATTAGTGACACAAGTAGGCCTACATTAACACTGCAATGAAGTTACTGTGAAAATCCCCTAGTCGCCACACTCTGGCGGTACACTGAGGGAGAATTTAGCATGACCGATGCAAGTAGCATTAGACAAATTAATGGGGCTGAAGGCAGATAAGTCCCTGATGGCTTGCATCCTAGGATCTTAAAAGAAGTAGAGTCAGAGATAGTGGATGCTTTGGTTATAATTTTCCAAAAATCCTTGGATTCTGGAGAAGTACCTGAGAAGTATTGTGGCAAACTGCCAATGTATCCAGACAAATGCAAGGTGATGCATTTTGGAGGATTAAATTTAGGTATGAATTATACTGCAAAAAGGCAGAACCCTTAGGAACATTAACATACAGAGGGATCTGGATGTGCAGGTCTACAGTTCCCTAAAAGTGGCAACACAGGTGGCCAAGGTGATTTAAGAAGGCATATGGCATGCTTGCCTTCATCATCTGTGGCATTGAGTTGAAGAGTTGAGAAATCATGTTACACCTATATAAAACTTTAGTTAGGCCGCATTTGGAGTATTGCATGCAGTTCTGGTCACCACATTATCAGAAGGACGTGGAAGTTTTGGAGAGAGTACACAGAAGGTTCACCAAGATGTTGCCTCGACTTGGAGGTTGGCTATGAGGAGAGGTTGAATAAACTAGGATTGTTTTCACTGGAAAGACGGAGGCTGAGGGGAGACCTGATAGAGGGCTACAAAATTATGAGAGGCACAGACAGGGTGGATAGTCAGAGGCTTTTTCCCAGGGTGGAAGTGTCAATTACAAGGGGGCACAGGTTCAAGATGAGAGGGGGAAAGTTTAAGGGAGATGTGCGGGGGAAGTTTTTCACGCAGAGTGTGATGGATGCCTGGAACACGCTGCCAGAGGAGGTGGTGGTGGAAGCAGGTACATTAGCAACATTTAAGAGCTGTTTGGATAGGTACATGAATAAGGAGAGAATATGCCAGGAGTGTAGTGAATAAAGTGGATGAGCTTAGAGCGTGGATTGCTGCTTCGAATTGTGATGTGGTGGCCATTACGGAGACTTGGATGTCTCAGGGACAGGACTGGGTGCTTCAGGTGCCGGGTTTTAGATGTTTCAGGAAGGACAGGGAGGGAGGCAAGAGATGGGGGGGGAGTGGCACTGTTGATCAGGGATAGTGTCACGGCTGTAGAGAAGGTGGACGCCGTGGAGGGATTGACTACGGAGTCTCTGTGGGTGGAGGTTAGGAACAGGAAGGGGTCGGTAACTTTGCTGGGTGTTTTCTATAGGCTGCCCAATAGTAACAGAGATGTTGAGGAGCAGATGGGGCAACAGATCCTGGAGAGATGTAGGAATAACAGAGTTGTCGTGATGGGAGATTTTAATTTCCCAAACATAGATTGGAATATCCCTAGGGCTAGGGGTTTGGATGGAGAGGAATTTGTTAGGTGTGTCCAGGAGAGTTTCCTGACACAGTATGTGGATAAGCCTACTAGAGGAGAGGCTGTACTTGATCTGGTGCTGGCTAATGAACCTGGACAGGTGGAGGATCTCTCGGTGGGTGAGCATCTTGGGGATAGCGATCATAATTCTATCTCCTTCACGATAGCATTGGAAAGAGATAGGATCAGGCAGGCTAGGAAAGTGTTTCTCTGGAGTAAAGGGAAATACAGTGTCATCAGGGAGGAAATTAGACGGGTAAATTGGAAGGAGGCATTCTTGGGGAAAAGTACCGAAGGAAAGTGGAGGATTTTCAAGGAATGTTTGTCTGGAGCTCTGCATGACAACGTTCCGATGAGACAGGGGGGTGTTGGTAGGGTACGGGAACCGTGGTGCACGAAGGTTGTGATGAACCTGGTGAATAAGAAAAGAGAGGCGTACAGAAGGTTCAGAGAGCTAGGAGGTGTTAAGGATTTAGAGGAGTATACGGGATGTAGGAAGGAGCTTAAGAAAGAAATTAGGAGAGCGAGAAGGGGTCATGAGAAGACCTTGGCGGGTAAGATTAAGGAGAATCCCAAGGCTTTCTACAAATATGTCAAGAGTAAAAGGATGAGATGTGAAGGCATAGGACCCTTAAAAGGTGAAGGGGGAAAAGTTTGTGCGGAACCGTTAGAAATGGCGGAGGTGCTTAATGAATACTTTACCTCGGTATTCACGGTGGAAAGGGATCTGGGTGGTTGTACTGCTGGTTTGCGGTGGACAGAAAGGATCGAGCATGTGGACATAAAGAAAGAGGATGTGTTGGAACTATTGAATGGCATCAAGGTTGGTAAGTCGCCGGGACCGGATGGGATGTACCCCAGGTTACTGTGGGAGGCGAGGGAGGAGATTGCGGAGCCTTTGGCGATGATCTTTGCATCGTCGATGGAGACGGGAGAGGTTCCGGAGGATTAGAGGATTGCAGATGTGGTCCCTATATTCAAGAAAGGGAACAGGGACAGCCCGGGAAATTACCGACCGGTGAGTCTAACCTCAGTGGTTGGTAAGTTGATGGAGAGGATCCTGAGAGACAGGATTTATGATCATCTAGAGAAGTTTAGTATGATCAAAAGTAGTCAGCACGGCTTTGTCAAGGGCAGGTCGTGCCTTACGAGCCTGGTTGAGTTCTTTGAAAATGTGACCAAACACATTGACGAAGGAAGAGCGGTGGATGTGGTCTATATGGACTTCAGCAAGGCGTTCGATAAGGTCCCCCATGCAAGACTTCTTGAGAAAGTGAGAGGGCATGGGATCCAAGGGGCTGTTGCCTTGTGGATCCAGAACTGGCTTGCCTGCAGAAGGCAGAGAGTGGCTGTGGAGGGGTCTTTCTCTGCATGGAGGTCAGTGACCAGTGGAGTGCCCCAGGGATCTGTTCTGGGACCCTTGCTGTTTGTCATTTTCATAAATGACCTGGATGAGGAAGTGGAGGGATGGGTTGGTAAGTTTGCTGACGACACCAAGGTAGGTGGTGTTGTGGATAGTTTGGAGGGATGTCAGAAGTTGCAGCGAGACATAGATAGAATGCAAGACTGGGCGGAGAAGTGGCAGATGGACTTCAACCCGGATAAGTGTGTAGTGATCCATTTTGGCAGATCCAATGGGATGAAGCAGCAGTATAATATGAAGGGTACCATTCTTAGCAGTGTAGAGGATCAGAAGGACCTTGGGGTCCGGGTCCATAGGACTCTTAAATCGGCCTCGCAGGTGGAGGATGCGGTCAAGAAGGCGTACGGAGTACTAGCCTTCATTAATCGAGGGATTGAGTTTAGGAGTCGGGAGATAATGCTGCAGCTTTATAGGACCCTGGTTAGACCCCACTTGGAGTACTGCGCGCAGTTCTGGTCACCTCATTACAGGAAAGATGTTGAAGCCATTGAAAGGGTGCAGAGGAGATTTACAAGGATGTTGCCTGGATTGGGGGGCATGCCTTATGAGGATAGGTTGAGGGAGCTTGGTCTCTTCTCCCTGGAGAGACGAAGGATGAGAGGTGACCTGATAGAGGTTTACAAGATGTTGAGAGGTCTGGATAGGGTAGACTCTCAGAGGCTATTTCCAAGGGCTGAAATGGTTGCTACGAGAGGACACAGGTTTAAGGTGCTGGGGGGTAGGTACAGAGGAGATGTCAGGGGTAAGTTTTTCACTCAGAGGGTGGTGGGTGAGTGGAATCGGCTGACGTCGGTGGTGGTGGAGGCAAACTCGTTGGGGTCTTTTAAGAGACTTCTGGATGAGTACATGGGATTTAATGGGATTGAGGGCTATAGATAGGCCTAGAGGTGGGGATGTGATCGGCGCAAATTGTGGGCCGAAGGGCCTGTTTGTGCTGTGGCTTTCTATGTTCTATGTACCGAGTAAGGGCAGAAGATTTTTTTTAGTTTAGGGCATCATGATCGACACAGGCTTGGAGGGCCGAAGGGCCTGTTCCTGTGCTGTACCTTTCTTCTTGTATTTGGACTTCCAGAAGGCGTTCGACAGGGTACCTCACAAAAGATTAAGTCATAAGATGGTGTTGTGGATAATATATTGGCATGGATGGAGAATTGGCTAATGGGCAGGAAACAGCAAGTGGGGAATCGGGTTTGTTTTCATGTTGGCAACCTGTAACCAGTGGGGTTCCACAGGCATCAGTGTTGGGACCGCAACACTTTACAATATATATTAATGACTTGGAGGAAGGAAGCGAATGTACTATAGCCAAATTTGCAGACAATGCAAAAATGAGTGGCAAGGCAAGTTGCGAGAGGGGTGTAAACAGCTTACAAAGAGATATTAATAGGTTAAGTAAGTGGACAAAAAGTTGGCAGATGGAGTATAATGTGGGAAAATGTGAAGTTGTTCATTTTGGAACAGAGAACAAAAGAAGAGTATCGTTTTAAACAAAAACTGCAGAAAGCTGCAACACAAAGAGACTTGGGGGAACTAGTGCATGAAACAAAGGAAGCTAGCACACAGATGCAGCAGATAATAGGCTAATGGAATGTTGGCCCTTATCTCAAGGGAGTTGGACTGTAAGAGTAGGGAAGTCTTGCTGCAACTATACAAGGTATTGGTGAGACCACATCTGGAGTACTCCACGTTTTGGTCCCCTTATTTAAGGAAAGATATTACATTGGAGGCATTTCAGAGAAGGTTCACTGGGATGATCCCTGGTATGGAGGGATTGTCTTATGAGGGAAGGTTGAATAGGTTGGGACTCTACTCATTGGAATTTAGGAGAATGAGAGGTGATCTTATTGAAATATATTGCATTTTTAAGGGGCTTGATTGACAGGGTAAATGCTGAGAGATGCTTCCCCTCATGGAAGAGTCTAAGACCAGAGGGCAGCGTCTCAGAATAAAGGGACACCAATTTAAGACCGAGATGGGGAGGAATTTCCTCTGAGGGTTGTGAGTCTTTGAAACTCCTTGCCTTGGAGAGCTCTGGGCACAGAGTCCTTGAGGCTGAGATACAGATTTTTGATCAGTAAGGGAATCAAGGGTTCCGGGGAAAGGGTAGTAAAGTGGACGTGAGGAATGTCGGATCAGCCAGAACCTATTGAATGGCGGAGCAGGCTCGAGGGGCCGAATGGCCTACTCCCGTTCCTATTTCTTATGGTCTATTTGCTATTGAGCTTTTTTGATTTGGAAAGTATTATTGAGCCGATAAATGCAGGCTGGTGACCATTGATTTAGCTTTTTGTAGGCGTTGCTTTTGTTTATTGTGAAAAGCCTTTTCATTGTTTCTTTGGACTGGATGACATAGCCAATTTTTCTTTGTGAATTTGAACTTGTAGCATTTCAGCATGTTGGTTGAAATGGTCTGTTGTGTTTTACCTGTTCTTTCCCAAAAATGTTTCTTCTTCCCCTCTGAAAGTTTAGGCTTCTTGTTGGCATATTCTAATCTTGCCGAGCAGGAAAGAAATCTTTCAATCAAATTATCAGACAGGACTATGGGGAGAGATCAAATAAGTAGAACTAAATTTGGATTGATATTGTAAAGAGGGGGCACAGTCATGACTCGATATCTTCTGCAACATTAATATGCTTTGGTCGAAAGCAGTAAATTAAAAAAAAATATGCTGGCTGAAATCCCGCAACATTGCAGGGAGTGAGATGGTGTTGCAAGTTGGGGGGGCTGGATGAATTGGTTTGCTGCGTTCCTGTTTGAATATTTGGAAAGAAGTCTAAAAGATCTCCAAGTGCATTTTGATTATGTTGCCGTAATCTACATTAACTGTTCCCTTTTGATAAAACAATGCACGTCCTAAGGGGTTGCCGATCTTGACTTTTACTATCCACCTGTTTTAGTGTGAATTTGCACAGCAAGCATGAGGAGCTATAAGTCAGCTGCTCTGAATACATGTAGAAAAACCTGCCCCAAATCATACTTCCCCACTGGTAAATTTATGTTCCTCGGTGTTTTGCTCTCCATTTTTTTTTTGGATTATTTACAAAAGTTTCAACAAGAATACTGTTTTAAGGTATCTATGTTAGAAGGCTTTAACTCTTAGATATTTTGTGCTTAAAAATGATAAATTTACCTTCAGAATAGCTTCCTGGAGCATGTGGATGGGACAAGAATTGCAACAGCAAGTCCTATCATTCTGTGTAAATGGCCAGTCTTGTTAATCATACAGGCAGACATCTCTGTTGGAAAGTACTGTATTGCAGACCTTGCCTGTACATTTGCTGCATTTGTAAGTTTTGTAACTGTCGTGTAAATATCAGATGATTGTCGATGGCAATGTCGTGCATGTCATTTTCAAAAGCAAGTCCTTGGCTTAGTGAGAATCCTAGATGAGTTAATTGGTTGTTGCTGAACATTCAGTTTGTGCATGAGGGATATATATGAAGTAAATCAAAGTCAGCAAGGTGAAACTGTCATTGTAGAATAGTTAAATAAAATAAATTGTCTGGGTTAGACTTCTTGAGTGGGGTTTTCCAGCCGCGCTTGCCCCAAGACCGGAAAATCCTGCCCGAGGTCAAAGGACCTATTCATAGTCCTGTCATGCCGCTACGATTCCCATGACGGGCAGGACGGGAAAATTCTGCCCCTTGTTTTTCAACTTATTTATCTATAGTAACCAGGCCAACAGGTGGCATGTGTTTTTCAAATCATTCTTGGGATTTTGATTTGATTTATTATCATCCCATGTATTAACATACAGTGAATAGTATTGTTTCTTGTGCGCTATATAGACAAAACATACCCTTCATAGAGAAGAAAGGAGAGAGTGCAGAATGTAGTGTTACACTCATAGCTAGCGTATCGAGAAAGATCAACTTAATACAAGGTAGGTCCATTCAAAAATCTGACAGCAGCAGGGAAGAAGCTGTTCTTGAGTCAGTTGGTACGTGACCTCAGACTTTTGTATCTTTTTCCCAACGGAAGAAGGTGGAAGAGAGAATGTCTGGGGTATGTGGGATCCTTAATTATGATGGCTGCTTTTCCAAGGCAATGGGAATTGTAGACCGAGTCAATGGATGGGAGGCTGGTTTGCGTGATGGATTGGGCTACATTCACAATTTTTTGTAGTTTCTTGCGGTCTTGGGCAGAGCAGAGCAGGAGTGGGTGTTGCCTGGTCCAAATGCCCTTGAGCAGATTGTGGTGAGCTGCCGCCTTGCTGTAGTCCATGTGATGTGGGTACACCTACAGTGCTGTGGGGGAGGGAATGTCATGATTTTGAGCTAGCGACAATGAAGGAATATAGAAATCATAGAAACCCTACAGTACAGAAAGAGGCCATTCGGCCCATCGAGTCTGCACCGACCACAATCCCACCCAGGCCCTACCCCCATAACTCTATATATTTACCTGCTAATCCCTCTAACCTACACATCTCAGGACACTAAGGGGCAATTTTAGCATGGTCAATCAACCTAACCCGCACATCTTTGGACTGTAGGAGGAAACTGGAGCACCCGGAGGAAACCCACGCAGACACGAGTAGAATGTGCAAACTCCACACAGACAGTGACCTAAGCTGGGAATCGAACCCAGGTCCCTGGAGCTGTGAAGCAGCAGTGCTAACCACTGTGCTACCGTGCCGCCCTCAATAGATCTATTTCCAAGCCAGGATGGTGGGTGGCTTGGAGGGAAACTTGTATTCCCATGCTGCTCTTGTCATTCTTGATGGTAACGATCACAGGTTTAGAAGGTGCTGTCGAAACAGCCTTGATGAGTTCTTGAAGTGCATTTTGTAAATGGTACAATGCTGCTAATATGTTCTGTGGTAGAGAATGAATGTTTATGGATGGGTGCCAATCGAGCAGGCTGCTTTATCTTAGATGGTGTTGGGCTTCTTGACTGTTGTTGGAGCTGCATTCATCCAGGCAAGTGGAGAATATTCCATCACACTCCTAATTTGTGCCTTGTAGATGGAAGACTGGTCTTGGGGAGTCAGGAGGTGATTTACTTGCTGTCGGATTTCAAATAAACCTGTTGGACTTTAACCTGGTGTTGTTAAACTTCTTACTGTGTTTACCCCAGGCCAACGCCGGCATCTCCACATCATGGATTCCTTATAGCCATGGTATTTATATGGCGAGCCCAATTCAGTTTCTGGTCGGTGGTAATGCCCCCGCGCCATCACCCCAGGATATTGGTAGTAGGGAATTCAGTGATGGTAACGCTGTTAAATGTCAAGGGGTTGTGGAAGCAGAAGTCAAAAAGAAAGGAGAATACAAGTTGAAATAAATATTATCCAAATATTATGCCTCTTTTCCCACAAAACATCTGTTGAGGCTAGATCAATTGGAAATTTCAGAACCGAGATTATTAGATTTTGTTACACAAGCATATTGAACCAAGGCAGGTCAATGGAGTTGAGGCTCGAGGGTTGAATGTTGTACTCCTGTTCCTACATTATTTGCTTAATTTTGTGCAATCAGTTCTGTCATTTAATGTTCGCGAACAATGAAATGGCACTTAATTTACAGAAGAAAATAATAGACAGCTTAACTTGGCTTGGTAATCTCTCCCAGCCTCTTCCTCCACAAACCCCCAACCCAAGCATTGTTTTTGTTTGCCGTCTGTTGCAGAGAGTAGTGCACTGCTGACCATTTTCATTTCCAGCTAAGCCATCTAATTTGCAGTTTCACTTTTTATCTAGGCTCAACCAACTCCAGTGAAGAGAATGAATCCAGTGGAAGAAAGGAGGAAAATGTTTGAGGTATATGCAGTCAGTTGAGAGTTTCCATGGAACATGGAGGAAGTCAAATACTTCCTCTGGTAACAAAAACTATCCTCGTTGTTTTGGCAGTCCGATAACTTTTGAGGGTAAAACTGGCAAGTCCTTTTTTTTGGGGGGACAACAACTCCTCTCGATGCCTTTTCATCACGTTTTTAAGATTTAGTAAGAGGGGAGAAAAAATCCCTTGCACCCGGGTCTCCTTTAAATGCAGTGCTACCTTCTTGTTTAGGAATATTCGTCTAAATTAAAGTTGCACGAGTCAGTTGATTTGAGAAGAGATTTTTTTTCCCCCTTCCCCTTCTTGCTGTGAAACCAAGCCAAGACCTTCAAACCTTTCCTCCTTTATTTCTTCTTGATATTTCCCTTTTCTCTCTTTCCAGCTCAAAGCCATAACTGTCACAGGAAGCACTCTTTCAACCTGTCCCTCTGATTCTACTCATAACCTATTTTCATTGCACTTCAAGTCAAGCTGATGGCCCCCTTTCACGTTTCATTTTAGGAAGCATCCAAAAAGAAAAAGCAGGAGCTGATTGAACGAGAAAGAAAGCAAAGAGAGCAGGTAATGTTTGAGAGTTGGACATGTAGGTATGTTTGAGTTTCCTTTTGTGCCTGCCACAGAAAGTTGCATTTGTGTAGGTGTCTCTGGTCATTCTGGCATCCTCTACAAGGATAAGTAAGAAAACTAGCATTTCTGGTAAAATGTGGCTGAAATAGCAGAGTGAGACATCCAGTTGCTTTTTCTAAAAAAAAATTGGACTGGACTTTAGATTCTCTACTCTTCCACCGTAACTACTACAATTCATGGGTTTGGAAAGGTAACGATTTCTTGAATGACCAACCACCCTTTATCTTTGTCCTGATTTAGTTTCCATGAGATATGTGAATGAGTCATTGATTCAGCCACGAATTCTTGCCACTACCCCCACGCCTAATCTTCAGTGGAAACTGCCTCAATGTCTCTGGTTTTCCTTTGGGAGGAATCTACATATTGAGTGTTCACTTAATGGAGAATAGTGAGTTCGAACCCCAGCTGCGCTCTCCTTCATACAATGGACTGGACTTGCCTGATTGGGTCGCGAACCCGACGTCAGCCTCCATTTTGTGTCTGAAGCCTGCAAGGGGGGGGTATGCCGTGTTTTCGCTCACTACCTTGCAGGAGGCAGACAATTTAAAGCTGCCTCTTGGAGCCCCATCCTTTAAAGAAAGGTGGGTGGACCAGGGAATTGGGAGGCACAATCAGAAGGCCTGCCATGATGTCCGCCCCATTAAAAAAAGTGGGCACTGCTGGGACAGGCAGGAGACTACATAGTGACCCTCAAAATGGCAGTGTTCTCCACTGGATAGTTTGTAGCTGCAGAGGTGAGAATTTGTCTGTTCGCTGGACTGATGCATTATATTCCAACTTTGCTCCCAATCCTGACTCTATGTAACCAGGTAAATTCAGCCCAAGAAATGTACTGTGCTGTATTGGTCGCTCTCAATTTCACAATGTGATAGTGAGATCATGTTGCAACCGTGTGACCGTAAGACCATAAGAAATAGGAACAGCAGTTGGCCGCTCGGCCCCTTGAGTCTGCCCTCACCATTCAATAGGATCGTGCTAATATAACATTCCTCGCCTTTCCCCGTAACCTTTGATTCCCTTTCTGATCAAATGTGCCAACAAGAAAATTGGTTTTGGCCATCACGCCAGAAATGTAATTGCAACCAGTTGAAAGGGATGAACAAACTCTTTCCAAAATTGTAGGAATGAAAATTTTCCTCTGTTTAATTGTTTGCAGTTTTTGTTGTACATGATTCCACATTCATTTTTTACTTGCCCTTTTTTTGAGTTCTTGAATATCGGGCATAGTTTTTCACAGATCATTTTATTTGAAAGACAAGATGCGTTTTAGAAGAATTAATAATGATTTTTCTTGACCATGTTAATAAAAGATTAAAAACCTTTCAGGGAAATTTTCTTTCCGTTATTCGAGTGTTGCTGAAGCCTAGGTCTGCATAAAACTTCAAACTGCTGAGTCAAGGGAATGACGAGCAAAGTGTTTCAGAAGATACCAGGATTCCAAACAAACTAAAGCATTTTCTGAGAAGAATTTGTGTAGGTTGCCGCCCTGTTGGTCAATTTAATCAATTATCAATGATGAAAATTGTATCTTTCCTTTTCGTAGATAAATTTAATGAAAGCTGAGCAGCTGAGAAGAATGGAAAAAGAACGGGTGCGTTCCTCTGTTGCTAATGAATGTGTTAATCTAAGTGTCTGTGAGATGCGGTTTAAAAGCACGGGTTTTGTGGAAACTTAGTGTGGCTATCTAATCCAAGCAGTTTCATGATATCTGAGATTCCTTCCCTTTGCACGGTAAGAAGTCTCACAACACCAGCAGCAACATTCCTTCCATTTGCAGCCATGGGAGCCCATGCACAGGATTTGAAAGTGCAATCCACTTAGTCCAATGCCCAGGTCTATCCCACATAATTTGACATTTTCCTTTTAAAAGCAACTGTGGATTCTGCACCGCAATTTCTGGTCATTTTAAAAATTCTTTCGAGGGATGTGGGTGTGGCCAGCGAGGCCAGGATTTGTTGCCCATTTCTGATTGCCCTTGAACTGTGTGGCTTGCAGGGCCATTTCAGAGGGCAGTAGAGAGTCAACCACAGTGCTGTGGGTCTGGTGTCGCATGTAGGCCAGACTAGGTATGGATGACAGATTCCCTTCCTTCAAGGACATTAGTGAACCCGATGGGTAATGGTAATCAATGATGATTTCATGGTCACCATTGCTAAAACTAGTTTTCAATTCCAGATTGAAATTGAATTCCAATTGAATTCTACATTCCACTGTTGCCATGGTGTGAAAGGGGGTGAGAGTCCCCACATGTCCTTGTGGGTTTGGACATAACAGGAATGAATGACATGCTAAGTAATGTGATTAAATAACAATTTTCATAAATAATATGACAATTAATAATATAAAAAGTGAAAGAAATAAAAGAGAGAACTTTATTGAAAGGAAAAAGTACATATTATGTCATATGGATCTATAGATGTATATAATCAAAGATTTTTTTTAAAGCACAAACAATAATCCCAAATTGTTCTGTTCCGCAACATCTTTCCAAAATGGATAACTTCAACTATTGGTCAACTTTCCCCTTGGTACATACATGAACAAATCTCTGAGTAACCTTGCATAAGGGGATGGAGTCCTCAGCCAGTCACTGCCATATCCCTTCCTCTATCGTCTTCAGCCCATGGCTATTCCATGCCAACTGCAGCACTGAATTCTGGAATCATGCCCTAAATATCTGGCTCCATTCCAATCTTTTGAGGCCTTGCTCAGGCTTTCTCAAAACAGTGAGTCTGGAAAAACATAAGTCCTTATCAATACTCCTCATAGGCACTGAGGGCTATGCAGACTTTCACAGAGTTTGCCATAGTTTGGTTACTTACGCATCCTTTGATGCTGTTTTCCCCCACTACCATCAGTTAGGTTGTAGTCCATCACTCAATCTCCATCTCCAGATGACCACGCCATGTAAGGCTACTCACTGTCTTGGTTGTAGTTCAAGGATCATCAAATGCAGTAAGATTTGATTTATTATGTTCACATGTATTGGGATACAGTGAAAAATATTGTTTCTTGCACGTTACACGGACAAAACATACCGTTCATGGTGTACATAGGGGAGAAGGACAGGATGGGGTGCACAATATAGTGTTGCAGTCACAGGATGTAGAGAAAGATCAGATTAATATTTGGTAGGTCCATTCAATGGTGGCAGCAGGAAAGAAGGGAAGAAAATGAACTTCTGACAAATAGAAAAAAACAACCTTTTATTTCAGTAGTCTCGTGGGTAAACGGAGATCTAGACCAAACAACAGTTGTGGGTGGCTGCTTTGGAAAATAAAGTCTTGAGAAAATACATCATTACTGATTGTTACGATGAATTAGTCAAAGCACAGTCACAGCTAGGTTTAGATCAATGTCTGCAAAGTGAGTTTCAAGAAACCATAGAAACCCTACAGTGCAGAAGGAGGCCATTCGGCCCATCGAGTCTGCACCGACCACAATCCCACCCAGACCCTACCCCCATATCTCTACATATTTAGCCGCTAATCCCTCTAACCTACGCATCTCGGGACACTAAGGGGCAATTTTAGCGTGGCCAATCAACCTAACCTGCACATCTTTGGACTGTGGGAGGAAACCGGAGCACCCGGAGGAAACCCATGCAGACACGAGGCGAATGTGCAAGCTCCACACAGACAGTGACCCGAGCCGGGAATCAAACCCAGGTCCCTGGAGCTGTGAAGCAGCAGCGCTAACCACTGTGCTACCGTGCCGCCCCAAGGTGCATTTCAAACTCCGAAGTGAAGTGCAAATAAAATTACAAAGAAATCAGTATTGCAGGGTGTACGTTGATGGGTGGGATTTTTAAAAAATTCATTCAAGGGATGCGGGCATCGTTGGCTCGGCCAACATTAATTGCCCTTGAGAAGGTGGTAGTGAGCTGCCTTCTTGAACCACTGCAGTCCATGTGTAGGTACACCCAAAATACTATTAGGGAGGGATTCCAGGATTTTGACCCAGTGACAGTGAAGAAACTGCAATATATTTCTAATCAGGAGGATGAGGGACTTGGGTGGAAATCTCAGGTGGTGGTGTTCCACAGCATCTGCTACCCTTCTCTTCTAGATGGTAGTAGTCATGGGTTTGAATGATGCTGCCTCAGGGGCCTTGGTGAATTCCTGCAGTGCATCTTGTAGATGGTACACACAGCTGTGACTGTGCTTCGGTGGTGGAGGTAGTGAATGTTTGTGGATGGGGTGCTTTATCCTGGATAGTATTGAACTTCTTTAGTGTGGTTGGAGCTGCAGTCATCCAGGCAAGTAGATAGTATTCCATCATACTCCCTTCTGTGCCTTGTACAGGGTACATACCCTGTTGGACAGGATATGAGGAGTCAGGAGGTGAGTTACTTGCTATAGGATTCTTAGTCTCTGGATCTGCTCTTGATGGATAGATTCTCTCTTGTTGGAGATGGTCATTGCCTGGCACCTGTGGCAAGAATGTTACTTGCCAGTTGTCGGCCTGGAATTTGTCCATGTCTTGCTGCGTTTGGATATGAACTGCTTCAGTATCTGTGGAGTCACGAATGGTGCTGAACATCGTGCTATCCATTTTGAGCCCATGTCCCCAGAGCTTTAGCTGGAACTCTGGATTTCTATTTCAATGACATTACCAGTGGACCACCATTCTATGGCTCTGCAATGGAATGGGGTGGCACAGTGGTTAGCACTGCTGCCTCACAGCGCCAGGGACCCAGGTTCAAATTCCAGCCTTGGGTAACTGTGGAATTTGCACGTCGTCTCCGTGTTTGCGTAGGTTTCTTCCCACACTCCAAAGATGTGCAGGTTAGGTTGATTGGTTAGTGTATATGGAGAAGCAGAGATTTGAGTCTCATTTGCTACTACTTCCCTGCTGCTGTCAGACTTTTGAATGGACTAACCTCGCATTAAATTGATCTTTCTCTACACCCTAGCTATGGCTGTAACACTACATTCTGCCCACTCCCTCGTTTCCTTCTCTATGAACGGTATGCTTTGTATAGCACGCAAGAAACAACACTTTTCACTGTATGCTAATACATGTGACACTAATAAACCAAAACAAGAGGAAACTGGGAATATGGCTCGGAGAACCTTGACTGAAAATCTTCTTCATGCGTTGCAGGATAAGGAGCCACTGATGGTTCCAAGGGGCAGGTGGTCAGGAAGGTGTGGTGCAGGCCAACATTTTTTGTGGTATAGGGTGTGGGTGGCAGAGTTAGGGACGAGTTGGAAGTGTTTACAGGATGGAATTTGGGATTTCTATGGAGTGACTGTTGAGGCTGCAGGTTGACAAAGCATGAATCAGGATTTCACTGATCCCTTCCCGCCAGGTACTAATATTTACACGGAACAATTTCTCTTTCTGATCCTTCATGGTATTAGTTTAATAGTTGTAGTGCTGTACTTCAAGTTGTACTGTGCTGCTGCATCTACTCATGTTCCTCTGTTCTCTCCTGTCTCTTTACCAGAATTGTATTCAATAACATCTTTTAAATATAGGTAGAAAGAATCAACCGAGCCAGAGAACAAGGATGGAGACATGTGCTGGGTGTAGGTGGTTCATGGGGAAGTGGAGAACATAAGGTAAATTGCATAATATATTTTAATCTGTTCAGCTGTATTAATCTTAGAAACCCTACACACAGAAAGAGGCCATTTGGCCCATCGAGTCTGCACTGACCACAATCCCACCCAGGCCCTACCCCTATATCCCTACATATTTTACCCATTAATCCCTCTAACCTACGCATCCCAGGACACTAAGGGCAATTTTAGCATGGCCAATCAACCTAACCTGCACATCTTTGGGAGGAAACTGGAGCACCCGGAGGAAACCCACGCAGACACGAGGAGAATGTGCAAACTCCACACAGACAGTGACCCAAGCTGGGAATCGAACCCAGGTCCCTGGAGCTGTGAAGCAGCAGTGCTAACCACTGTGCTACCGTGCCGCCCCTTAATTAATTGCTGCCTTTTATTTCTAGCTGATATTTTTTTCTGATTAAATGTCTTAGTTTCTCACAATATTCTACTGTGGGTTTGTTTTAAATTCCTTGAATTGATTATTGCAATTTAAGCATTTGCAAACGTGAAGCTTGTTTTGTCGTATTGCGGTTGATGTCCTTGAAAAATGGAGATGGCAATCATTGATTTTTGCCATTTGCCACCTTGAAACAGGTGAATTTATTCATTGATTGGCATGACAGTGATTTTTTAACTACCCCACTTACCAATAGTCGGGTCACTTCAAAAGAATGGTCTTCAAATGATGCAGACTTACAGGTGCAGGACATCTCTAGAAAAACCTGTTCCATTTTCATGGATCAGTTCCACTTACCTGTCATTGCCATCATCTCTGTTGATTTGTTTTCTTCAAAAAGCAATCCACTTGTTGGGAGGTGTTGGGTATAGTCCGGTAGGTCTTATTGAGGTATTTGTAATCTAGAAACTATGTACACAGGTATGCTGGGTGGTGTGGTGGCACAGTGGTTGGCACTGTTGCCTCACAGCGCCAGGGACCCGGGTTCAATTCCCAGCTTGGGTCATTGTCTGTGCATATTCTCCCCGTGTCTGCATGGGTTTGCTCTGGCTTCCTCCCACAGTCCAAAAGACGTGCTGGTTAGG
The DNA here is from genome assembly GCF_964213995.1 of Mustelus asterias. Classification (NCBI taxonomy): domain Eukaryota; kingdom Metazoa; phylum Chordata; class Chondrichthyes; order Carcharhiniformes; family Triakidae; genus Mustelus; species Mustelus asterias. The sequence continues at coordinate 134,518,945 of NC_135806.1, forward strand.
TACATTGGCCATGCTAAATTCTCTCTGTGTATCTGAACAGGCGCCGGAGTGTGGCGACTAGGGATTTTCATAGTAACTTCACTGCAGTATTAATGTAAGCCTACTCGTGACACTAATAAATAAGTAAAGGTCCAAGCTAGGAGTGGTCTCCATGTTTGCTTCCACACACTTCTCTGTCTGCCACTATACTGACCCTTGGGTGCCAGTCATGCGTTCTGTTAGATTACTGCGTGGATGGTACAGTTATCGCCTATTCATAAAGCCTAGTTCAGTGGCCTTCCTTGATCATTTACCAGTCTCATGTTACCCTTTAGATGAAAGAACGCCATCTAACTCTTCTTATTAATGCTAACTTAGGTTTTAGTCCTTGAATGGTTCATGTTAGTTTAGTTGATCCCTTTCATCGTACCTGTCAGCCGTAAACATTTTGCTTGATTGCTGATTGCCCAGGTTTCTATCTTCTTTACACCCTTGGCACTAATGAAAGTGATTCTGGATATTGTAGTCTGTTGGTAGAATTTCCTTCTCTCCGACCTGGATCATTTCCATTACGACTTGGGATGACCTGGGTCTGTCGAGAATCTATTAGGAGAAAACCTGCAAAGGAATGGGGGAGTAGCTGCAAATAGAAATGTGGCCTTGGAGGGTTGGAGTAGGAAGGTTGGTAATAAACTTCGGGGCCAGTGAGAAAAGTGAGTGCCAAGATTAATAAGGAAACAGCAGAGAGCCAACATAGCACTGATGGGGAAAGAAGAACTATGAACTTCAAAACGGATACCTAAAGCCATCTTACCACCGTTCATGTGCCATTAATTTTCCCTTAGAACTTTAATTCTCTTTGTGCAGCTGAATCTTTAAACTTTATTTATTAGTCACAAGTAAGGCTTACGTTAACACTGTAATGAAGTTACTGTGAAATTTGTGCTAAACTTGGAATTGCTTGTGGAGCCTGATGGTCCTTGACATAAAATGCCAAGAGATTTTTTAACAAGTACCGAAATTTTAAAATATTTTGCTGATTCTTCAGCTGCCGAGTCATTAATAATTTCAGGTTATAAGAATCTGTTTCTAATAATTAATCCACTTTGGCTGATGATTCAGTGTTAAACATGTCATCTTTATGTCTCTATGGCCATTTTACCTGAGAAGGTTCCAGGTTTGGCCTGGTGTTGGATGGAGTTAACTAGTCTTAGCTGGGGTGATGGTAGAGGCTCTTGACACTGCACTCAAGAGTTAAGCATACAAATCTTTACCTGGGGTTCTAGCTGCCTGCTTTGGATGTCGTTTGAGTTTAGAATTGAGCTAGGATGTGATGGCCCCTGTGTCAGAACTTTCTGCTGACATCCACAATCCCAATTCTCCGATGAAGAAATTATAAGGTTCTGAAAGAGGGAGGATATCTCGCAGATATGGAACCATGTCTCAACAAGACATGGTGCTCATTGCAATGTAGTTATGACAATGTTGGCTTAAGGAGCTCGTCGTGAACCATTATAGTTTCTCCATTTCCTTTTAATAATAATAATTGATGAATTGAAAATTTCATCAGAGTCAAAGGATCTTGCAGCACAGAAGAGGAGGCCATTTAGCCCACTGTGTCTGCGCTGGCTCTTCGAAAGAACTATCTTCTTGGTTCTATCACCTTGCTCTTTCCTTTTCATGTGTATATCCAGTTTTCTTTAGTGAGCTGTTGTTTCATTTTTTAACAAATGTTCAGCTTTGAGTTAACTTGAACACATTTTATTTGCAGGTTCCTTTCTCAGGCGGAGGAGGTGGAGGTGCTGGAGGTATCTTGCCTGCTCCAGCAGCTAATAGTGCACAACGCTATGAACATTACCATGCTATTCTTGACCAAATCCAACAACAGCAGAAAGAAAACATAAAAGTTTTTGAGGAGAAAGACATTAGGTGGAAGATAGAGACGATGCAGCCGAAAGAGGTTGTTTGCAGGTACGTGTCCACTTCTTTCATTGAGACATACACTTACTGGAAGAAGTGTCAGGGTCTAAATGGTCCCTTTTTCAGGTGAGGAAAGAAACTGCGTAAATAGTAGCTTTGGCCAAAGGTGACTATTTTGTAGTGAAGTGGAAGCTAAACTTTTATGGGAAGTTTTAAATATATGGACCATTTTATAGATGGATAGCTTTAATTTGTCTTTTGCCCTATTGCATCCCAGAAGCATCACATAGTGATGTGTAGGTGAATGTCTTTGCACATATTGTCTCGCGTTACATAGACAAGCGTGACAGCTGACCTTGCTCAAAGGAAACTTCTTCAAACAGCAATAAAATAGGGGTGATTAGTTCATGTATTTTGAAGAGTATTGATTGAAGAAGAAATGTTTGCCAGCAACCCCCACTATCAACATCCTATTGGGTTACCATTGCCAAGAAGCTGAATTGCACCAACCATATAAATACTGTGGCCACCAGAGCAGGTCAGGCACTGGGAATTCTGCATTCCCCAAAGCCTGTCTGCCATCTACAAGGCACAAGACAGATGCGTGATGGATTACTCTCCATTTGCCTGGGTGAATGCAGCTGCAACAACACTCCAGGACAATGCAACCTGCTTGAATGGCACCCCATCAACCACCAAAAACATTAATTCCCTCCACCGTCGATCCACAGTGGCAGCAGTGTATACCAACTACAAAATGCACTGCAGTAACTCGCTAAGGCTCCTTCGACAGCAGCTTCCAAACCTGTAACTTTACCATCTAGAAGGACAAGGGCAGCAGGTGCTTCGGGACATCACTACCTGCAAGTTCCCCTCCAAGTCATGCACAATCCTAACATGGAACCATATTGCCGTTCCTTCACTGTCGTTGGGTCAGAGTCCTGAAACTCCCTCTCAAACAGTGCTGTTGATGTACCTACACCACATGGACTGCAGCAGTTCAAGAAGGCAGCTCACTACCGCCGCCTCAAGGGCAATTAGGAATGGGCTAGAAATGTTAGCCTAACCAGTGATGCCCACATCCCATGGAATAAGTTCACCGGAATTTATTTTTTCCCTAGAATGCTACGGAATCTTGAATATCTACCTGAAAAGGCAGGCAATTAGAACTTCAGTTTAATATGTATCTGAAGGATGACAACTCCTGCAGATTAGCATTCCTGGTGCATCACACACCTGTCTTGTGTCTTGCAGATGGACAGGCTTTGGGGAGTCGGGGGTGAGTTACTTGCTGCAGAATTCTCAGCCTCTGACCTTCTTGCTGGGGCAGCATGGTGGCACAGTGGTTAGCACTGCTGCCTCACAGCGCCAGGGACACAGGTTCAATTTCAGCTTCGGGTCAGTGTCTGTGTGGAGTTTGCACATTCTCCCCGTGTCTGTGTGGGTTTCCTCCGGGTGCTCCGGTTTCCTCCCACACTCCAAAGATGTGCAGGTTAAGTTGATTGGTCGTGCTAAATTGACTCTAGTATCAGGAGGATTAACAGAGTAAATATGTGGGGTTATGGGAACAGGGCCTGGGTGGGATTGTGGTTGGTGCAGACTCGATGGGCCGAATGGCCTCCTCCTGTTCTGTATAGATTCTATGCTTCTACACTATATGATTCTCTTGTACCCACAGTATTTATGGTTGATCCGGTTCAGTTTCTGATCAACAGTAACCCCCAGAATGTTGATGGTGGGAGATACTGGCTAACATTTTTTTTAGGTGTTTTTATTTCAATCCTACACCTAATGTTTTCCCATAACTGCAAATTAGTTTCCTTTGAATGAATGACATAAGAACATAAGAACATAAGAAATAGGAGCAGGAGTAGGCCATCTAGCCCCTCGAGCCTGCCCCGCCATTCAATAAGATCATGGCTGATCTGACGTGGATCAGTACCACTTACCCGCCTGATCCCCATAACCCTTAATTCCCTTACCGATCAGGAATCCATCCATCCGCGCTTTAAACATATTCAGCGAGGTAGCCTCCACCACCTCAGCGGGCAGAGAATTCCAGAGATTCACCACCCTCTGGGAGAAGAAGTTCCTCCTCAACTCTGTCTTAAACCGACCCCCCTTTATTTTGAGGCTGTGTCCTCTAGTTTTAACTTCCTTACTAAGTGGAAAGAATCTCTCCGCCTCCACCCTATCCAGCCCCCGCATTATCTTATAAGTCTCCATAAGATCCCCCTTCATCCTTCTAAACTCCAACGAGTACAAACCCAATCTCCTCAGCCTCTCCTCATAATCCAAACCCCTCATCTCCGGTATCAACCTGGTGAACCTTCTCTGCACTCCCTCCAATGCCAATATATCCTTCCTCATATAAGGGGACCAATACTGCACACAGTATTCCAGCTGCGGCCTCACCAATGCCCTGTACAGGTGCATCAAGACATCCCTGCTTTTATATTCTATCCCCCTCGCAATATAGGCCAACATCCCATTTGCCTTCTTGATCACCTGTTGTACCTGCAGACTGGGCTTTTGCGTCTCATGCACAAGGACCCCCAGGTCCCTTTGCACGGTAGCATGTTTTAATTTGTTTCCATTGAGATAGTAATCCCATTTGTTATTATTTCCTCCAAAGTGTATAACCTCGCATTTCTCAACGTTATACTCCATTTGCCATATCCTCGCCCACTCACTCAGCCTGTCCAAATCTCTCTGCAGATCTTCTCCGTCCTCCACACGATTCACTTTTCCACTTATCTTTGTGTCGTCTGCAAACTTCGTTACCCTACACTCCGTCCCCTCCTCCAGATCATCTATATAAATGGTAAACAGTTGCGGCCCGAGTACCGATCCCTGCGGCACGCCACTAGTTACCTTCCTCCAACCGGAAAAACACCCATTTATTCCGACTCTTTGCTTCCTGTCGGATAGCCAGTCCCCAATCCACTTTAACACACTACCCCCAACTCCGTGTGCCCTAATCTTCTTCAGCAGCCTTTTATGGGGCACCTTATCAAACGCCTTTTGGAAATCCAAAAACACCGCATCCACCGGTTCTCCTCCATCAACCGCCCTAGTCACATCTTCATAAAAATCCAACATGTTCGTCAAGCACGACTTTCCCCTCATGAATCCATGCTGCGTCTGATTGATCGAACCATTTCTATCCAGATGCCCTGCTATCTCCTCTTTAATAATGGATTCCAGCATTTTCCCTACTACAGACCTTAAGCTGACCGGCCTATAGTTACCCGCCTTTTGTCTCCTTCCTTTTTTAAACAGCGGCGTAACATTAGCCGTTTTCCAATCAACCGGCACTACCCCAGAATGCAACGAGTTTTGATAAATAATCACTAACGCATCCACTATTACCTCTGACATTTCTTTCAATACCCTGGGATGCATTCCATCCGGAATGACCAATTATCTTTTTTTAAACTTTTAATTCCACAACGCTTTTGGCTGATGTATCCCAAATTTTAACTATCCTCTGTGTGGGTGGAAAAGAAATCTCTCCTCATATCCCCACCAATTCTTTTGCCAGTTACTTTAACTTTCCATTCCTTGGTGACCGACCCCTTTGACAGAGCAAAGGGTTTCTCTCTGCTTGCTCTATAATTTGGTACGCTTCTGCTAGATCTCTTAATTTTCACTGCTGGAAGGAGAATAATTTTGTCAGTTTTTCTTTTACAGGGGGGTGCCAGCAGGTGGAGGCCCTGTGTTCTCAAATGGACCAGGAGGTCCTCACCAGCTGCCTGATGCTGAAGCAGTCAGAAGAGAAGTGAAGAGACTTGAAAACGTGGCCAAGCAAGCAAATTCCTATAGGTTGGTGTCTGGGAGAAGCTTTGTTCTTCTGCATTATTCTTAGTATATGCCTACTGCACTTTAACAAGGAGCACTTTAGGCATCTATTCCTTTGAACACAGATAGCAGATGGTCACTATTTTAGATATCTTTCATTTTCATTGGTGTTAAAATCGTGGAATTCCATATTTCTATTTGTACTCCTCAAGGCGAAAGATGCTGATGCTGCAAAGGAGGACACTTCTACACTTCACTTTGCAGGTCCAATATAATGGAGATTACCTTGAACAGCATCCAAGCACAGATTATGAAGGCTTGTGATAACGTTTCTGGAAAAAGATTTGTATTTCTTTAATTGTTCTTTCTGTCTCAGATATCCCAAATGTGCTTTGCATGCATTAAGTCAATTTGAAAAGCAGTTAAAGTCAGCAAATGCAGAAGCCATTTTGCACCGAGCAAGATTCCACAAACTGCGGTGTGGCAAGTTCATCTGCAGTTGGTTTGAGGAGGGAATCTTGTCCACGGTACTGGAGCACTCCGTGTCACACGAATAGTAATGCATAATAGGTGGACAAGATCTCCGCTTAATGTCTAACTAAGGATAGCACCTCCCGCAGTGAGGAACTCCTTCATAACAGTGCAGGGATGTCATCCCAGCTTTTGTGCTTGGTCTCTGGAGCAGGGCTTCAGCCCTCAATCTTGTTCAAAGAGAATTGTCAAGTCCTAATTAAGATAAAAGGGATGTTTGCTGAGAGTGGCCAATATTGTAATGTTCTCATTTTAGATGAGCTAATGCTGTCTTGACTTAAAGTGAGCCAGATTTAAGAACATGATTGGGATAAATTCGTTGGCAAATGCTTCACACAAATCAGAAAACATCCTAATACTGCTTCAGAACCTGTTTTGAGCTTACTGGTGTCCGCTGCAATGTTGGTTTGCAGGCCAGCAAGTAATGGTTGTTCTCATTGTTACCTTGTAATCTCTTTTGGAGGGGAGAAAATGTTGAATGAAAAATGGATGAGTTTAGTTGTAAATGTATCCATGATTGAGGGCCTTGATGCTGTTAACTCTTGCACAAGAGTAGACAGTGTACAAAGTATTAGAGAAACCCATGTAACTGTCTTGGGAGAAGCTGGTTTGAGTGATGGACTGGGCTTCGTTCACAACCCATTGTAGTTTCTTGCAGGCTTGGACAGAGCAGGAGCCATACCAAGCTGTCATACAACCAGAAAGAATGCTTTCTATAATGCATCTGTAAAAGTTGGTGAGAGTCGCATCGGACCTGCCAAGTTTCCTTGGCCTCCTGAGAAAGTAGAGGCATTGGTGGGCATTCTTAAATGTAGCATCGGAATGGAGGGACCAGGACAGGTTGTCAGTGATTTGGACACCTAAAAACTTGAAGCTCTCGACCATTCCTAGTTCGTCCCCATAGACTGGGGCATGTCCTCCACTACGCTTCCTGAAGTCGATGACCACCTCCTTGGTTTTATTGGCATTTGAGGGAGAGATTATTTTCATTGCACCAGTTTATCAGATTCTCTATCTCTTTCCTGTACTGTCTCTCGTCATTGTTTGAGATCCAACCCACTACGGGGGTGACATCAGCAACTTGAAAATCGAATTGGAGGGAATTTGGCCACACAGTTATAGGTGTATAAGGAGTATGGTAGGGGGTGAGGACACAGTCTTGTGGGGTACTAGTGTTGAAGATGATCGTGGAGGAGGTGTTGCTGCTTATCCTTACTGATTGCGGTCTGTGGGTTAGGAAGTCTAGGGTCCAGTTGCAGATGAGTTTTGTAGCAATAATGGTGTTGAAGACTGAATTGTCGTCAGTTTATCGGAGTCTGACATAGGTGTCTTTGTTATCTCATTTCTTTCAGGGTTGAATGTAGGGCTAGGGAGATGCTGTCTGTGGAAATGTTGTGGTAGACTTGTCTACCTTTAACCCCATTACCTCATAGGCGAACTGTAGTGGATCCAGGCCATATAGGAGGCTGGAGTTGATTCGTGCCATGATTAACCTTTCGAAGCACTTCATAATGATGGATGTCAGAGCCACCTGCCTGGCTCTTCTTTGGTACTGGGATGATGGTCGTCGTCTTGAAGCGGATAGGGACCTCAGATTGATGTAAAGAGAGGTTGAAGATCTCTGTGAATTTCCCCGCTAGCTGGTCTGCGCAGGATCTGAGTGCTGATCCAGGTACCCCATCCGGGCCAATCACTTTCCATGGGTTCATTTTCGAGAAGGCTGCTCTGATATCTGCAGTGGTGACCTGAGATATAGGTTTGCCAAGGCTTCTGGGGTGGAGGGCATGCTCTCGCTGACCTCTTGCTCAAAACGGGCATAGAATGCGTTGAACTTATCGGGCAGGGATGCATTGATGCCGCTGATTTTACATGCTTTCCTCTTGTAGCCTGTTATGTTTTGCAGACCTTGCCATAGTCGGCGGGAGTCCATGTGGCTAACCTGAGACTCTAGCTTGGTCCAGTACTGACTTTTGGCGTCTTTGATGAATCACCTTAGATCATATGTGGCTTTCTTGAATAGAGTAAGAAGTTTAACAACACCAGGTTAAAGTCCAACAGGTTTATTTGGTAGCAAAAGCCACACAAGCTTTCGAGGCTCTAAGCCCCTTCTTCAGGTGAGTGGGAATTCTGTTCACAAACAGAACTTATAAAGACACAGACTCAATTTACATGAATAATGGTTGGAATGCGAATACTTACAACTAATCCAGTCTTTAAGAAACAAAACAATGGGAGTGGAGAGAGCATCAAGACAGGCTAAAAAGATGTGTATTGTCTCCAGACAAGACAGCCAGTGAAACTCTGCAGGTCCACGCAACTGTGGGAGTTACAAATAGTGTGACATAAACCCAATATTTGGTAGCTTTTGCTACCAAATAAACCTGTTGGACTTTAACCTGGTGTTGTTAAACTTCTTACTGTGTTTACCCCAGTCCAACGCCGGCATCTCCACATCATGATTTCTTGAATAGGTCAGGGTCACCTGACTTGAACGCCTCACGTGGACTTCAGCAGGCAGTTAACCCTGTTAACCCATGATTTCTGGTTGGGGAACACACAGATTTGCTTCTTTGACACACGTTCTTCTACACATTTGATAATGAAGCCAATTCCTGTAGTGGTGTACTCATTCATGATGGTCGCAGAGTTTTTAAGTACTGACCAGTCTACTGACTCAAAGCAGTCCCATTGGAGATCATCTGATTCCTCAGACCAACATTGCACGACTTTCTTTGACGGATTCTCCTGTTTCAGTTTGTGCTTGTAAGCCGGGAGCAGGAGCACAACCTTGTTGCCTGATTGGCCAAAGTATGGGCGGACAATAGAGCAGTAGGCATTTTTGATATTTGTGTAGCAGTGGTCCAGAATGTTTGGGTCTCTGGTGGAACAGGAGACGTGTTGTGGGAGAAACTGGGTGAATGTTATCCCTGTTTCTCTTTCTGCATTTCCAGTTTTTCATAAGTGACATGCACTTTTCTACTTTGTACACTTATTATATTTGAGAAAACATAAAAACATAGAAGATAGGAAGAGGCCATTTGGCTCTTCGAGCCTGCTCCGCCATTGATTGCGGTCATGGCTGATCATCCAACTCGATAGCCTAATCCAGCTTTTTCCCCATAGCCTTTGATCCCATGCACTCCAAGTGCTATATCTAGCTGCCTCTTGAATACATTCAATGTTTTGGCATCAACTACTTCCTGTGGTGATGAATTCCACAAGCTTACCACTCTTTGGGTGAAGAAATGTCTTCTCACCTCCGTCCTAAATGGTCTACCCCAAATCCTCATACTGTGACCCCTGGTTCTGGACTTTCCTGCCATTGGGAACATCCTCCCTGCATTTACCTTGTCTAGTCCTGTTAGAATTCTATAAATCTCTGAGACCCCCCCTCATTCGTCTGAACTCCAGCGAAAACAATCCTAACCTAGTCAATCTCTCCTCATACATTAGTCCCGCCATCCCCGGAATCAGCATGGTAAATCTTCTCTGCACTCCCTCAAGAGCAAGAACACCCTTCCTCAGAAAAGGAGACCAAAACTGCAGGCAATACTCTAGGTGTGCTCTCTCCAAGGCCCTGTATAATTGCAGCAACACATCCCTGCTCCTGTACTTGAAACCTCTCGCAATGCAAGCCAACATGCCATTTGCCTTCTTTACCGCCTGTTGCACCTGCATGCTTACCTTAAGCGACTAGTGCACAAGGACACCCAGATCCCACTGCATACTCCCCTCTCCCAATTTACAGACTTTCAGATAGTAATCTGCCTTCTCGTTTTTGCTTCCAAAGTGAATAACCTCACATTTATCCAAATTATACTGCATCTGCCATTGATTAGCCCAGTCACCCAACCTGTCCAGATCATTCTGAAGGATCTCTACATCCTCGTCACAGTTCATCCTCCCACCCAACTTGGTATCATCTGCAAACTTTGAGATGTTATATTTTGTTCCCTCATCCAAATCATTAATATGTATTGTGAATAGCTGGGGTCCCAGCACCGATCCCTGTGGCACCCCACTAGTTACTGCCTGCCAATTTGAAAAGCACCCATTAATTCCTACTCTTTGTTTCCTCTCTGCCAACCAGTTTTCTATCCCTCTCCATACACTTCCCCCAATCCCATGCGCTTTAATCTTGCATGATAATCTCTTGAGCGGGACTTTGTCAAACACTTTCTGAAAGTCCAAATATACCATATCGACTGGTTCCCCTTAGCTAACTCTACTAGTTACATCTTCAAAGAATTCCAACAAATTTGTCAAGCATGATTTCCCCTTCCATGCTGACTCTGTCTGATCCTGCCACTGCTTTCTAAATGCTTTGCTATAAAGTCCTTGATAATGGATTCGAGAATTTTCCCCACTACCGATGTTAAGCTTACTGGTCTATAATTTCCTGTTTTCTCTCTACCTCCCTTTTTGAATATTGAAGTGATATTAGCTACCCTCCAATCTGCTGAGACTGTTCCAGAGTGTAAAGAATCCTGGAAGATGACCACCAATGCATTCACTATTTCTGGAGCCACTTCCTAAAGTACTCTGGGATGTAGATTATCAGGCCCTGGGGATTTATCCGCCTTCAATCGCATCAATTTTCCCACTAATATTGATCTACCTCAGTTCTTCCCCCTCACTAAATCTTGCATTCTCCAACATTTCTGGCATTTGATTTGCATCCTCTTTTGTGGAGACTGAACCAAAGTATGTATTCAGTTGCTCGGCTATTTCTTTGTCCCCTTTTATACATTTGCCTGTTTCTGTCTGTAGGGGACCTACATTTGTCTTCACCAACCTCTTTCTCTTCACATATCTATAGTGTCAGTCTTTATGTTCCCTGTAAGCTTACTTTCCTACTGTATATTCCCCTTCTTAGTCAATCCCTCGGTCCTTCTTTGCTGAATTCTAAACTGCTCCCAATCCTCAGACCTATTATTGTTTTTCGCCAATCTGTATGCTTCTTCCTTAAATTGGATACTCTTCTCTAATTTCCTTTGTAAGCCATGGATTGGCCCTCTTACCCATTTTGCTTTTGTGCCAGACAGGAATAAACAGTTGCTGCAGTTCCCCCATGTGTTCCTTGAATGTTTGCTATTGCCTATCCACTGAAACCCCTTTAAGTAACTCTTCCCCAATCTATCAAGGCCAACTCATGCTTCATATCCTCATAGTTTCCTTTATTAAGATTCAGCACTCTAGTCTCTGAATCAACTACTCCATTCTCCATCTGAATAAAAAATGTTTTATTAAAAAACCTTTTGTAGTTTTGTGAAATCATAGTTGTTAAAAGTAGATCAGCCTCTGCACCTCTTCAGGCTCATCTTCCTCATCCCCACTATCCCTCTCAAATTGAAGTTTACTCATTTGTACGATGCATAAATGTGCACAGTTATGTCATCAAGCCACCCATCTATAAGGGCCATGCACAAAATATATTCCATTGTTGATGACAGTAAATTCGTGAAAGGTTATTTTTGGAAAAAAAAAGTTTGGTTTCCTAAATTGTAGAACTTCACTGGTGAAAATTATCCACTCCTACCCAGCCTAGATGCAAGTCCAGCACCATGCTACTTTGTTATCTCTGAACCCTCTGTGCAACTTACTTACTGGTAGGAGCATTTCTATGGCATTTTTTGAAGGAAGTGATTTGTACCGTAATTGTTTAGAGTGAGTCTGGAGGGAGGGTGGCATGATGGCACAGTGATTAGCACTGCTGCCTCACCGCGCCAGGGACCTGGTTTCGATTCTGGCCTTGGGTCAGCGACTGTGTGGAATCTGCACGTTCTCCCTGTGTCTGCATGGGTCTCCCCTGGGTGCTCTGGCTTCCTCCCACAGTCCAAAGATGTGCGGGTCAGGTAAATAGTCCATACTAAATTGACCCTTGGTGTCAGAGGGATTAGCAAGGTAAATATGTGGGGTTACGGGGGTAGTGCCTGGGCGGGATTGTTGTCGGTGCAGGCTCGATGGGCCGAATGGCCTCTTTCGGCGTTGTAGGGATTCTATGAGTCTTGGCTTTCTATAAATGCAAATAAATTAACATCTTGTAATGAAGCTTTTTTAAAATCTAGCTATCTATTTTTGCAGGCAGCGAGGATATGCAGCTGCAGAAAGGGCAAAACAAGTGGAAGAATTTTGGCAGCGAAAGCGGGAAGCGTTACAGAATAAAGCACGCGGTGAAGGACATTTGGTATGAAACTTTTTTAGTTCTGTTTTTTTCAAACTGTTGAGTGCAGTGCAATGCAATGGCTTAATTGTATGATGTTGGTGCGTGCCACTGTTTTCATTAGCATCTTTGCAATTGCAGTTTTAATTCCTCAGCCAGGCGTGTAATCATGTGGAATTGTGGTCTCTTCTAGCTGGGCTAACAGTTGATATTTAGGAAGTATTAGACAGGCTGGCTTTAGTTGATGTCTCCAGGACTGGAAGGGATGCATCTTTGGATGCTATGGGGAGTAAGTGTGGAAATGGCAGCGGCACTAGCCGCAATAGTCGTAATGTTCCTTGCAGAGAGGGTAGGGGAAGAATTGAGATCAGAAGACTGGAGGATTGCAAATGTTGCATGATTGTCTAAAAATGAGTGTAAGATTCAACTTGGTAATGACAGGCCAGTCGGTATAACCTCAGTTGGATTCTTTTTATTCATTCATGGGATGTAGGCATTTTGGCTGGGCCAACATTGATTGTCCATCCTTAACTTGCCCTTGCACTGAGTGGCTTGCTCGGCCATTTCAGAAATCGTTGAATGTTACAGGGCACATTAGAAAGCGGTTCATAAAGCAGAGAGGATCCTGGGCTTCAAAAGTGAGGGCTCAGAGTACAAAAACAAGGAAACTGTGAAGACCTTTTCTAAAACTCTGGTACAGCCTCAATTAGAGTATTGTGTCTAGTTCTGGGCACCAAATTTTAAGACTGATGTCAAGGCTCAACAAGTACTGAAAAGATTTCTCAGAATCGTTCCAGAGGTGAGGGAGTTAAATTACATGGATAGTTTGGAGAAACTCAGGGTTGTTCTCGCTTTTGATAAGTGAAGGTTGGGAAGAGATATGATAAGTGTCCAAAATCATGAGAGATCTGGACAGAGTGGATCGAGAAAAATGGTTTCCATTGGCAGAAGAACCAGAGAACACCAGGGAATTGAATGCTCTTTTAAAAACAGAATCCTGGTGGGTGGAATTAAGGTAAAAAAAACTGCCTCTGAGTTCAAGAGACAGCTGCAAGAACCAAATGTAGTGAGGAGCCAGACCTCCGAGATAAATCAAAAGGTTGGTGACATTCAAATGCAGCCTGTGAAGCAGTAGTGTTCTGTTGGCATGGCTGGGTACCTGAGAGATTATGTGTAACCTTCAATACACGTGATAATCAAAGGGAGAGGAACATTGAAAGGAGAGATTGAAATCCTGGAAGTGGATCCTTGGTGAAGGCATCCAAGAGAAAGCATTGTTTAGGAGAATATTCTCAGGCATTTCTTTTTGAGAGTAGAGTTTGTGCCAGTCAGAGTTCCAGTGAGACCAGTTGACTGTGTGACAAGCATCTGGGGGGAATTTGATGAGAAATCCACAGGAGCTGTATTGGGTGGCATTTGCCGCTCGGTTTCAGAGTGTGATGTGTCTGATCACATTTTTGTCGCTTGGTTTACATGGACTGTGTACTTTCCAAGAATATTAGGTTTTAAGATAATTTGTAACTTGTGTAATCCTTCTGAACCTGTGCATACTTGTAAATGTGTGGTGGGAGTGAGGGATTAATGTATCATCTTTTCTTGGTTAATAAGTGTTTTATTCCTTGTTTTATGAATTGGCAGCCCTGTGACTCTGTTCATCCACGTTTCTAAACAAAAAAAAGAGCTACGCTCTGTTGAACCATTCTGGGGCCTGACTGTCCAGTAGCAGCATCAGCTGAGGTCATAACAGGGATGATCACACCTCTACGGTACGGTAGCACAGTGGTTAGCACTGCTGCTTCACAGCTCCAGGGATCTGGGTTCGATTCCCGGCTTGGGTCACTGTCTGTGTGGAGTTTGCACCTTCTCCTCGTGTCTGCCTGGGTTTCCTCCGGGTGCTCCGGTTTCCTCCCACAGTCCAAAGATGTGCAGGTTAGGTGGATTGGCCGTGCTAAATTGCCCTTTAATGTTGGGGGATAAATATGTGGGATTACGGGGATAGGGCCTGGGTGGGAATATGGTTGATGCAGACTCGATGGGCCGGAATGACCTCCTTCTGCACTGTAAGATTCTATGATCTTTGGACTGTGGGAGGAAACCAGAGCATCCAGAGGAAACCCACGCAAACACAGGGGGAACGTGCAAACTCCACACAGACAGTGACCCAAGGCTGGAGTTGAACCCGGGTCCCTGGCGCTCTGAGGCAGCAGTGCTCACCACTGTGCCACCATGCCGCCCTATATCATAAAATCGCAAAGTGGGGGTGTTCATTGCTAATTATATGAATGGGAGGAATTTGAAGAACATGCTTGTGGAGTTGGATGAAGTTAATCTGGAGCAGGTAGCAATTGGATTGGATGGCCTGTTTCTTTGCTTTTAATTCTGTGTAATGAGTGTGCGTGTGGCACGAGAGGCAGTCTAACTCCATCGAATTACCAGACTAACTTTACAAAGTGTGTAGGGGTTCGTTGAACTTAAAATGTGATACCTATACTCGGCCAGTGCTCATTCACATGTTTCAAGAATATGTGGATGCTTTTTAAGATATTTTTAAGTCTTCTGACCAGTACCTGCATGAGAGAACGTGCATCTCTCCTGGGCCCCAAATGTCTGAATTGCAGCCAGGTGGGATTGTCAGCTACTGCTGGACACTGCCTTTCATTCTGAGACCGGTCACTTCTCTATAACTGCAGCTGACAAGTTAAATGAAGGTGCGCAATATTACCCTGTTGCATCAACTTTAATTTTGAACTCCGACCTTTAATCATGCTGTCTTTGGGACTGACTGGCAAAATGTGTCAGCATAATTGACAAGTTAGATTTTGACATCTATTGGAATTTAAATTCTGGAGGCCATCAAGTATTAAGACAGGATCTCTTGCCACTAGACTACTTTTTGGGGATGCTGAGAGGGGGCGGGGACTTCAGGATGATTAGTCCCTCAAACAGCATACTATACGTGATCTCCTGTGAGAAATTAGGAATGGGCAATAAATGCTGGCCCAGCCAGTAATATCCAAATCCCGGAAAATATTTTTTTTTTTGGTTTGTAACCATCAAAATTGCACGTACTCTTGTGGCTGTGATGTGATTTGTACGGACTCTGATTGCAGGAGCAATTATTTAAAGCTCTCCATTGTCCAAAAGACATTGAACAAAAAACTGTTGAACGGGGTTCTTTTCAGATCTTATTTTCAGATAAAATCTTTTCAGATTTCGCCCCCCCCTCCCATTTGGTATTAACAAATCTGATATACTCTGAAATAAGATGGTTATTTGTGCATTCGTCGTGTTCTGTAATAACCCTTTGGCTAGTTTTCAAGTGGTGTCTTGAATAGGTGAATGCTCTGTTAAAATAGGAAACAGTGTGTCTCAGCATGTCTGACAGCATCTGAGAATAGAACCAACATTTTGAATCAGAGCTCTGATGAAGGATCATCCAGACTGGAAACGTTGGCTCTATTCTCTCCCCACGGATGCTATCAGACCTTGCTGAGATTTTCCAGCGTTTTCTGTTTTTGTTTCAGATTCCAGCATCCACAGTATTTTGCTTTTATTATAGAGAGGAGAGTGTCATGTGAGTGTATCGTGTCACGAACTGAAAGTTAGAATTTTTCGATTTCTATCTTGTAAGCATGATTCTATTTTTGAATGTTGGCATGTTTATATTAAACATTTCATTCTAAAAGAAGAGTTTTGCATGAAATAAACTGGATCATTTTGTCTTCAATCATTTGAGAATTCCAAATAAATAATTGCATTGACCTTTTTTAGTAGCAATTACGAATTAAGAATCGTTTTCACCTCTGCATCCCAGAAGTTGACATTGTCAGCTTGATTTTGTGACACACAATTGAACTGACTGGTGTCTAAGCTAATTTACCGATGAATTACTGAAGAAAACACTTCCTTCTGTCTAATGGAAGTGTTGTACCACATGGTTGCTATGTTGTATTTATGTCAGAAGCTTCCAGTGAATTTGTGAATATTGACAGTAGTTTAGGCAAATTGTATTTTTTCTATGTTACAAACAGACGAGTGGTAAAATACTTGAAATAAATTTTAGAGGTATTGCCATGCACTCAATATTATTTTATAAAGCAAAGGCGTCCTATTCTAACACTGGCAGGAATCTATATTGTTAGATAATAAAATAAAATTTAAATCAAAACCTTGTTTAAACATAGCACATAAATTACATTGTTGTAAAACACTAGCATTCTACAAACTGCTTTCTTTACAAACTGTGCCAGTTTTTGCAATTCATTTTTATTGTGCCCATTGTTGTAAACTACTTTGACCATTATTTAGTTGTATATGAACAAGATGATGTGTACTGTGATGCGAGCAGTCACCAGTTGCTGGCAGACCAGCACATCATTATGAAGTGCTTCGAAAGATTAGTTATGGCACACATCAACTCTAGCCTTCCAGATTGCCTGGACCTACTACAGTTCGCCTACCGCCGCAACAGGTCCACAGCAGACGCCATCTCCCTGCACTCAACCCTGGAACACCTAGATAACAAAGACACCTATGTCAGACCTATATTGATTGACAACAGTTCAGCCTTCAACACCATTATGTCAACAAAACTCATCCCCAAACTGTGGACTGGGGCTCGGCTCCTCCCTCTGCGATTGGATCCTAGACTTCCTAACCCACAGACTGCAATCTATAAGGATAGGCAATGACACCTGCTCCACGATTATCCTCAACACAAGTGTCCCACAAGGCTGTGTTCTCAGCCCCTTACTATGCTCCTTATACACCTATGACTGTGTGGCCAAATTACGCTCCCATTCCATTTTCAAGTTTGCTGATGACACCACTGTGGTGGGTTGGATCTCAAACAATGACGAGACAGAGTACAGGAATGAGAGAGAGAATCTGGTGAACTGGTGCAATGACAATTATCTCTCCCTCAATGTCAGTAAAACGAAGGAGATGGTCATCGATTTTAGGAAGTGGTGGAGGACATGTCCCTGTCTACATTAACGATGTTGATGTGGAAATAGTCAAGGGCTTCAAGTTTATAGGTGTACAGATCACCAATAAGCCGTCCTGTTCTCCCCCACGCTGATGCTGTAGTTAAGAAAGCCCATCAACGCCTCTACTTTCTCAGGAGGCTTAGGAAATTTGGCATATCCGCTACGACTCAGCAATTTTTACAGATGTACCATCAAAAGCATCCTTTCTGGATGTATCTCAGTTTGGTATGGCTCCTGCTCTGACCAAGACCGCAAGAAACTACAAAAGGTTGTGAAGGTAGCCCAGTCCATCACGCAAACCAACCTCCCATCCGTTGACTCTGTCTACACTTCCCACTGCTTCGGCAAAGCAGCCAGCTTAATAAAGGAGTCCACGCACCCCGGACATACTCTCTCTACCTTCTTGCATTGGGGGAAAAAGATACAAGAGTCTGAGATCCCGACTCAAGAACAGCTGCTTCCCTGCTGCCATCAATTTACCATATATTTAAGTTGATCTTTCTCTTGACCTAGCGACTGTAACACAATATTCTACACCCTTTCCTTTCCTTCTCCCCTATGTACCCTATGAAGTGCGTTTTGTCTGTATAGCACGCTAGAAATAATACTTTTCACTGTATCCCAATACATATGACAAATCAAATCAAATTTGAATGGATTTACGAATTACATTTGTACCAAAAAGAGAGCTATCTTTCTTTGACATTCCACAACATGAAATTAACATCCTGGGGAGTTACCATTGAACTCGACCAGCCGTATAAATACTGCGGCTTTAAGGACCGGTCAGGGGCTGGGAATTCTGTGATTAGTAACTCATCTATCTCCTCAAAAACTGTCCACTATCTACAAGGCACAGGTCAGAAGTGTGATGGAACTCTCCAATTGTCTGGATGGCAACAACACTGAAGAAACGCAACACCATCCAGGACAAAGCAGAGTCCTTAATTGGCACCCTGTGCACCGCATTAAACAATCAATTGTGTGACAGTACCATCATCAAACAGATCCAGTAATTCAAAGCTGGACATCCTTGACATGGTGTGGGTTATCGGCAGCAGCAGAATTGTATACAACCACAGTGTGTAACTTCATGTCCCAGCATATCCCCCACTCTATCGTTACGGTCAAGCTGGGGATCAACCCTGGTTCAATAATGAGGGCAGAATGAGGTGTCAACCTGGTGAAGCTACAACACCGAACTCCTTGCACATAAAACAGCAAGCAACAGATAAAACTAAGTGATCCCACATTCAAGATCAGATGTAAGCTCTGCAGTATTGCCACATCCAGTCATGAACAGTGATCGACAATTAAACAACTCACCTGGAGGAGGAGACTCCACAAATACCCCAATCCTAAATAATGGAAAAGCCCACCACAGCTGTGCACAAGACAAGAATGAAGCATTCACAACGATCTTCAGCCAGAATTGCTGAATGAATCATCCATCTTGGCCTTCTTCGGAGGCCCCCAGCATCACAGATGCCAGTATTCGGCTAATTCGAGTTACTGCATGTGAGATCAAGAAAAGGCTGAAAGCACTGGTTACTACAAAGGCTATGGACTCTGATAACATTTCAGCAATAGTACTGAAGACTTGTGCTCCAGAACTAGTTGCACCCTTGGATAAGCTGTTCCAGGACAGCTACAGCACTGGCATCTACCAGACAATGTGGAAGGGTGCTCAGGTATGCCCTGCCTAGAAAACATAGGACAACTTCAACCTGTCCAATTACCACCCCATCTGTCTACTCTTGATAATCTGCAAGATGATGGAAGTGGGTACCGACAGTGCTATCAAGCGGTGCTTGTACAGAAACAACCTGCTCACTGGCACACAGTTTAGAATCCACCAGGGCCATTTGGTTCCTGCCCTCATTGCTGAACTTAGTTCAAACATGGACAAAAGATGAGGTGGGAGTGACTGCATTTTGAGTGTGGCATCAAGAAGCCCTAACCAAACTGGAATTCATGGGAATAAGGGAGAAACTGGTGCAGACACTGTAGGCTGAATGGCCTCTGTGCCATATCTTTTCCCTGGTTCTATGGTTCTCAAAGTCCCCATTGGTTAGAGTCATATTTAGCACAAAGAATGGTGATTGGTGGCCAATCACCTCAGACCCTGGACATCACTAAGAGTTCCTCAAGTGAGTGTCCTCGGCCCAGTCATCTTCAGCTGCTTCAGCAATGACATTCCCTTCATCATAAGGTCAGAAGTGTGGATGTTTGTGCAATGATCAATATAATTTTTGACTCGTCTGGTACTGAAGCAGTCCATGCCCAAATGCTGCAAGACTTGGATAATTTCAGGCTTCGGCTAATGAATAGCAAATAACATTTATGCCACACAACTGCCAGGCAATGACCATCTCCAGTGAGAGAGAATCCACCCATCTCCCCATGACATTCAATGGCATTACCATTGCTGAATCCTCCACTATCAACATCCTGGAGGTTACCGTTGACCAAAAACTGAACTGGATCAGCCTGGGTCCTGATGAACTTCACCTTGGGGTTTTAAAAGAAGTGTCTCGTGAAATAGTTGATGCATTGGTTTTAATTTTCCACAACTCCATTGATTTGGGGAAGGTCCCATTAGGTTGGAAGATAGCAAATGTAGCTCTGTTAAGGCAGGGAGACAAAGTGGGAAACTACAGGCCAGTTAGCTTAATATCTGTCATTGGGAAAATGTTAGAAGCTTTCATTTAAGAAGCTTGGATAAGCAATCAGGCAGACTCCACATGGTTTTATGAAAAGGAAATTGGGGTAGGCAGGATGCAGATTTGGGGTTAGTATCAGATCGACCGTAATCTTCTTAAAAGGCAGAGCAGGCTGAATGGCCTACTTCTGCCCCTTGTTCGTATATAAATATCAGGTCAAAGGCTGGTAATCCTGTGGAGAGTAACTCGCTCCTGATTCCCCAAAGCCTTTCCGCCATTTACAACGTACAAGTCAGGCGTGTT
The DNA here is from genome assembly GCF_964213995.1 of Mustelus asterias. Lineage (NCBI taxonomy): Eukaryota > Metazoa > Chordata > Chondrichthyes > Carcharhiniformes > Triakidae > Mustelus > Mustelus asterias. The sequence continues at coordinate 134,539,293 of NC_135806.1, forward strand.
ATAGAATACTCCCCACTTGGCTGGATGAGTTCTGCTCCAACAACACTCAAGAAGCTCAACACCATCTAGGACAAAGCAGCCTGCTTGATTTGCACCCCATCCACTACTCCCTCCATCGCTGACGCATGGCGAGAGCACTGTGTCTACCGTATACAAGATGCATTGCAGCAACTAACAAAAAGGCTCCTTCGACAGAACTTTGCAAATCCATGATCTCTACCATCTAGAAGGACAAGGGCAGCAGATGCATGGAACACTGCCACCTGCAAGTTTTCCTCGAAGCCACACATCCTGACTTGGAACTATATAACCGTTCCTTTAATGTCTGTCGGCCAAAATCTTGAAACTCCCTCCCTAACAGCACTGCGGTGGACCAACACCACATAGCCTGCGGTGCTTCAAGAAGGCACTGCCCCGTCACCTTCATGAGGGCAGTTAAGGTTGTTCAATAAAAATGCTGTCCTGCCCAGTGATTGCAACATCCTGTAAAAGAAGTGTCTCCACCTCTCGAGCACAGTGACAGCAGTGAGTACTATAAGATACAAACACTGCAGCAACCCTGAAAGCTCCTTCAATAGCACCTTCTGAATCTGTGACCTCTGCCCCTTGAAGGGCAAAAGCAGCAAACAGATGGGAACACCACCACCAGCAAGTTCCCCTCCAAGCCGCTCACCATCCTGATTGTATACTGTATGGCTGTTGTCCCTTCACTGCCACTGGGTCAAAATTCTGGAACTCCCTCCCTAACAGCACTGTGGGCGGCAGCAGTTCAAGAAAGCGGCTCACCACCACCTTCCTGAAGCAAATTCGTGAAGGGCAACATATGCTGGTCTTGTCAACAATGCTTGCATCCTGTCGGTTACATTTTTTAAAAAAATCTAAAGGCATGCCTATGGTAATTGTCACTTGAAGGTCAGCCTTACTGAGTAAGGGTAAAAAGGTCTGAATAATCAATCAACACCTCGCATGGGTAATCTCTCTAAGGGGAGCAGTTTTCCTAGTTAGAAAGCATGTAGCATGTACTATGCGCCAGTTCTCAGCAGGCAGGACAAATCAGCAGGCAGCTGATGTAAATAAAGCTTGCTTGTTCAGCTTAAAAAGCCTCCGGGACTACATCTTCACACCATTCAATCTGATTCGTGAATCCAGGCAAGTCGCTTCTTGGTTAACTGCTTTGTCCTGTTTTAATTTTGTCAGCTTGGAGTCTGGAAATGGTTGTTAAGAATTATTTTGCCTCATTGGAGGAGGATTCCTAAATCTGAACACCAAGACCTGTATTTCTGTGCAGAGATCTCTGCCAATTGATGAGTGTGTTGATTTTCCGTGTGATCCTTGAGCATAGTGTTCACTTAAATGACACGTAGAGATAATAAATGTAAATGCTCCTGTATGTAGTGATCATTCTGGTCACTGCTAATATTTTTCCAATATCAGAAACTACAAATAAAATGACAATGGCGCTGATTTGGATTTCAATGTTAATTATTTTGAAAATTAACGATGCACATTTTAGTGTGTGTTCTACCCTCACATCCACATGGCCAACTCTGATATGCATCTTTGGTCATCTAATTATCATCTAATTTACTGTGGAAGACATTTATCTGGACGCATGGGACCAACTATGTATATGTTGACAACCCTTGGCTTTACCGTTACTCCTCCCCTTCCTGGCTTAGCTTTGTAATTGTTGCTGTACTTTCCTCGTGCTTGTCCATCATGAAGCCATCCATATTCTAGTGTTTCCTCTGACTTGACATGAGCAGTTTTGAATCCAGGATGTCTGCACCAAAAATGTGCAGACCCTCGGCCTTCATTATGGGCATGTCACAGAATGTGAGCTTGTTGTTTGATTGCTGACCTGTTTTGACTTGAGCTGGGCTTCAAACTCGTGTCTTCCCCACAGGAAAACCACATTTTCTCATCTCCAAAACTTTGTTCATTTCTGTCCTGCCTAATTTCCAATGCCACTGAAACTTTGGGCTGGATGTCTCAAAGGGCTTTGGGACCCCAATATCAGGACCAAATGGGGAACGTGATCTACACATATCTGGTGGTGCACTCTCCCAGCAGGTAACCTCTTAATTAGCCAGCTTAGGTGGTTCAGGGAACACATGCCAACACCGATCACAGTGTAGGATGTAACAGTGGTAAGGACAGGATGAGAAGTAAGGCCAGACAGATACCGCTCTAAACCCTGAGCTAATACTGAATCGGTCGAAGGCACTGTATGATTAAACCTAAGGAGCTGTGTACATCTGTGACCATCATGGTGGTACAATTATATCAAGCACTAGAGGCAGCACAGGAAATGGAAAGCTTAACTGCTGCTTAATATGAGACATTTTAAGGTATGAGAAAGGTTCAAGATCTGAAATTGTCTGCTCTGGAGAGGAGTAGGTTTAGGGTTGACACTAGGGATTCGGGAGGAAATAGATACATTAAATCCTCAATACATTCAAGACTGCACCAAACTCCCAAATTGGAGGACATTGTGCACTTATGCACAGTTGGGTAAGAGTTCAGATTTAATTACTTTTCCACAGGTCAACGTGTGAAAATAGCTCCTCAGGGAGACGTAATCGGAAATATTAGAAGATACAATTGGGGAAATATTGAGGGAGTGGAAGATTGAGAGGAATTTACTCTTGGGACTGGCAGAATGGATGACAGATTCCTCCTGCAAAAGTTTCCTCTGCACTTGTTCCTGGAATGCCTTTTCAAATATTTGCATTAGTTAAATGTGATCCTTTTAAAAAAGGCTTGTTAATATTGGTGTCCTAAATTCAAAGTTTTCTGATCAATTAATAGTTCATTTGTAACTCAAATTTAAGTCTAATTTAGGATCAGGACATGTAGTTTGAGAGCCAATTTGAAACATTCTTTTGCTGGTAACTAGACCCTTATTGCAGTTTGCAGAGTCCTAATTTACCCACTCTTTCTTAAGTTAGGTTTACTTGGGTGCAACAGTTGCCTAGAAACTGGCAACTTGGATTCCTTGCTTGAATAGCCGTTCTAAAAGCTTGAACTCAGTTAATGATTGGCAGGATTACTGATCAAAGTGTGGGATGTGAGGAGAAGGCTTTGCGGCCAAACCCAATCCCGTTTGTGCTTAATGCCCCTCCTGCCCCCAATCAAGCATATGGAACCTTTGTCTGTTGACACTCTTAACTTATTCCGAAATTTAGACTGCCACTCTGTATGCACAGACATTAGACCATGACAAAAGGTGCCAATTGTTAAATTTGTTGACTGGTGCAAACTAAGGGATCAAGTTATTGCTGCATGACCCACTGTAGCTTCCTACTGCCCCAGTTCTTTTCAGTACAGACTGGGGATTGAATTGTGGCTCTCCTTTGTCATGTTCAGCCCCTCTTGAGGGACATCAGGGTGACCACAGCTATATCATATGCTGTGTGTGAGGGTGTGCAAGTGCCCTATTGCCAATCTTCCAATGTTGCTCTTGATCTGGGGGCTACACTTTCTATTTGTAGTTTAGTATTCGCATTCCATATAAAGCACTGATGTAATGCACCAAAACCAAGACTTTTGCGTTTGATTCATTATGATCCACTCGAAGTGTAGAGTTCCAGTGTGTCACCAAGCTCAGAATGTTGCACATTGAAACCACTGTTTAGACTAGCCCAATGCGAATCTTGCAGCTCGCTGGTCAGCGTGCAAGTACTCTGGGAAACCAATTTAGAGTATGGCACATTGTGACCTGGGTTTGTGCCTGCCTGTACAAAGTGGTGTTCTATAGAACACTGAGGTGATTATGGACTGTTGTTGGCTGATCCTGTGGGTCTAACTTGTCAGTTGGTCAAATTGCTAAGCATGGACAAATCGGCTGTAACAAGGGAGTAGGGTGACAACCTTCTATACCTTCAGGATAAACAACTGACTTGTCTCTGCTCAGAACCATTAAGTTTGGACACTCTTCATGTGTGAACTCATTGGGGTGAAAGATGATCTGCCACTTCAGATTTAATATCTTTGAAGCTAATTGAGGTTTCCTTTCAAGCTCAATCTTCTGAGAAATAATAATTGTGCTGTTTTAGCATAATCTTAAATACAAATAAAGTGTCTCTTGAAGGGCTAGAATATCACGATTGAAGTAAAAATTAATTGAATGCTATTGGTTTCAAAATAAGTTTTTGACAAAGATTAATATCATTCTTAAAGAAGCAATGATATTGTTGAACTTATTCCTTGCTGAACTGCATTTTGGTATTTCATGATCACATACTATTGAATTTGTGTTTGGTGGGCACTCTATTTTTGTAAAAGCCCCGATTTCTTAAATTTAACCCATTGAATGGTAAACAGGGGATCCTGCAAAACCTGGCAGCTATCTATGGAGGCAGGTCCATTTCAACAGGAAGAGGAAAATCCAGAAGCAAGGAGGAAGAGGTAGGAGGCCTGCATGTTTCTCGTCTTCGTAAAGCCAGTGGCATGTCTTTTTGGCCCATTTTGTCAACGTGTCTGCATTTTGCACATACAGTCCAACCAATGGAAGGAGCTCCCTGCTTCTCTTGTATGCCTGTCTTCTATGAACTAGATTGGGTATTTTAATCAGCAAGTGTGTTACCTGCAATGCAAATGATCTATTTAAGTGGTTCAGGTGTACAGGGAAGTGGAAGGATCTCTCCATCTATTCCCCCTTTCTTTCAATTTTTTGTTGCTCCTTTTTGTTTTAAATCATGATGCTGGGCTTCCTGGTGAACTGCCTTTGGGGCGTTACTGATGACGAGCAAATGCAATAACTAGGTACTGTCTGTCATTACATACAATCCGTGTCAGAGACGCTGTTTTCTCTCCCACACAAGGAAATATTGCCATTTTACCCTGGTGATCTTGTGAACTACTGAAGTTTCTGAAGGCAAATAAGAAAGAAAGTTGTAGGTTCAAGAGCCATATAGAGTTGAGTTTTGAATGTAAAATCTAAGCTGATACGTCCAGTGCAGTGGTGGGAATATAAATACGGTGAGAGCGGCTTTGGGAGGCTGAAAGGGAACTGCTGTCTCCAAACCACCCCTGTCATGTGAAAGAAAAGCTTGAGTGAATCTTTTCAATTTAACAGAACACCATTTCCTATCCTAACCTTGTTGGTCTCTTTAACATCCCCATGCTTGTTCTTTAACAATCGGATCTATTTTTATTAAACGTAATCAGTGGGTGGCAGAGGCATGCTGGCCCACAATGTCCCAATTTCCATTTCCCCCAGTCAGTGCTGAGATAGCTGATTTCTATTGGCAGCAGCAGTGCAAAAGTTGGAGTTGGCTTCTGCACCATTGGTTTAGAGTGGAGAAATTTGGTCAGGGCTCTGTCCATGATTGGTGTCCTTTGGGAATGCTGTTTGTGTTTGTTTTAGATGTTGGGTCAGGATAGAATTAACTTGGCTTTAAAGGTTCTGCGGTCGATTAGCCTTCTATACACACGCATGGCAAATGACTACTTGTGAGTTACTGGATGGTTTCTGGCATCCACAAATTGTATTCCAGTGATAAATCAGTGCTTTCATAGGGAAATTATAGGAAACAAATTATTGATTGTACCTTCAATTTTGGGAAGTTACAATGAGAAATTGTTTTATGACTGCTAATGTGCGTCTGCATGTGCAATTAAACATGTTGGTTGTAGCTCAGTGATGATGATCTTGTCAAATAAAGTTGTAGGTTCAAGGACCACGTAGAGAGATGAGTTTCGAATGTAAAACTTAAGCTGACAAGTCCATTGCAGTATTGAGGGAATGCTTCACTATCGGAGGTGTCGTCTTTTGGGTGATATGTCAAGCTGAATTCCTGCCTGCCTCCTCCATACCAATACTTGGAAGATGATTTACTGTGTCCTGGCCAACTCAATGGACATCTCTTGGTCACTATCTCATTGCTGTTTGAGAGACCTTGCTGTGTCCAAATTGTGTCCAAAGGGGGGCACAGTGGTTAACACTGCTGCCTCACAGTGCCAGGGACCCGATTCAATTCCGGTTCTCCCATGTCTGCATGGGTTTCCTCTGGGTGCTCCGGTTTCCTCCCGTAGTCCAAAGATATGCAGGTTAGGTAGATTGGCCATGCCAAATTGCACCTTAGTGGCCAAAGATGTGTAGGTTAGGGGGATTAGTGGGATAAATGTTGTGGGGTTACGGGGATAGGAGTGGGCCTGGGGTAAGATGCTCTATTGGAGAGTAGATACAAACTCAATGGGCCAAATGACCACTGTAAGGATTCTATGAAGTCTGAATTTCCCTATGTACTTCACCAGCTGTGAAGTACTTTGAATGTGCTGAGATTGTGAAAGTGCAGTGTCATTGCAAATTCATTCATTCTTTATAAACTAACATGAGGCAGTGGGTGGAGCATTGTGCGCTTGCAGGAAGCATCACCGTTTGATTCTGCCCCTCTCTGCTTCGTAATCTTAGTTCAGTGTTGCAGGAAGGTGTCAAACTCAACCTTCATGTTTTCTCTATCAATAAAGATAGAATCAAATGAGGGCGTCCTGACATTGCCGCTCTAATGTGTATTATGGCAACTAAATAGTGAATCACATTGACAGTGCTATGATAACAGCCCAATCCATCCCAGCCTTTTGTACAGGGCAAAGGAATGACCCTACAGGTGGATTAGTGAGTAGACAAAATGTACTGATGGGGTGGGTGGAAAGCAGCAGCTTCCCCATAGGAATACAATCAATAAATAGGAAAACAATCTTCGATTTACAATATTACCACATTCCTTTGAATAGAAATTATTCCAATTATTAAAATTGCATGCACATAATATTGCACTGCTATTCACAAAATAATTGTAATCCTCATTGATTGAAAATTTCATGAACCTGAGTGAGGAAGTATCTTTTCTCAGACCTAAAGTCTCTTATCTTGAGACTGATTCTGAGTTCAAGACTCTTGAGCAAGGAAAATATGTGCATCCACCCTGTAGACCATAAGACATCGGAGCAGAAGTAGGCTATTTGGCCCATCGAGTCTGCTAGAACATAGAACATAGAACAGTACAGCACAGAACAGGCCCTTCGGCCCACGATGTTGTGCCGACCTTCATCTGAAACCAAGATCAAGCTATCCCACTCCCTACCATCCTGGTGTGCTCCATGTGCCTATCCAATAACCGCTTAAATGTTCCTAAAGTGTCTGACTCCACTATCACTGCAGGCAGTCCATTCCACACCCCAACCACTCTCTGCGTGAAGAACCTACCTCTGATATCCTTCCTATATCTCCCACCATGAACCCTATAGTTATGCCCCCTTGTAATAGCTCCATCCACCCGAGGAAATAGTCTTTGAACGTTCACTCGATCTATCCCCTTCATCATTTTATAAACCTCTATTAAGTCTCCCCTCAATCTCCTCCGCTCCAGAGAGAACAGCCCCAGCTCCCTCAACCTTTCCTCATAAGACCGACACTCCAAACCAGGCAGCATCCTGGTAAATCTCCTCTGCACTCTTTCCAGCGCTTCCACATCCTTCTTATAGTGAGGTGACCAGAACTGCACGCAATATTCCAAATGCGGTCTCACCAAGGTCCTGTACAGTTGCAGCATAACCCCACGGCTCTTAAACTCCAACCCCCTGTTAATAAAAGCTAACACACTATATGCCTTCTTCACAGCTCTATCCACTTGAGTGGCAACCTTTAGAGATCTGTGGATATGGACCCCAAGATCTCTCTGTTCCTCCACAGTCTTCAGAACCCTACCTTTGACCCTGTAATCCACATTTAAATTTGTCCTACCAAAATGAATCACCTCACATTTATCAGGGTTAAACTCCATTTGCCATTTTTCAGCCCAGCTTTGCATCCTATCTATGTCTCTTTGCAGCCTACAACACCCCTCCACCTCATCCACTACTCCACCAATCTTGGTGTCATCAGCAAATTTACTGATCCACCCTTCAGCCCCCTCCTCGAAGTCATTAATAAAAATCACAAAGAGCAGAGGACCAAGCACCGATCCCTGCGGCACTCCACTAGCAACCTGCCTCCAGTCCGAAAATATTCCATCCACCACCACCCTCTGTCTTCGATCAGACAGCCAGTTACCTATCCAATCGGCCAACTTTCCCTCTATCCCACACCTCCTTACTTTCATCATAAGCCGACCATGGGGGACCTTATCAAACGCCTTACTAAAATCCATGTATATGACATCAACCGCCCTACCTTCATCAACACACCTAGTTACCTCCTCAAAAAATTCTATCAAATTTGTGAGGCACGATTTGCCCTTCACAAATCCGTGCTGACTATCCCGGATTAATCCGCATCTTTCTAAATGGTCGTAAATCCCATCCCTAAGGACCTTTTCCATCAATTTACCAACCACCGAAGTCAGACTAACCGGTCTATAATTACCAGGGTCATTTCTATTCCCTTTCTTAAACAGAGGAACAACATTTGCAACTCTCCAGTCCTCTGGCACCATCCCCGTGGACAGTGAGGACCCAAAGATCAAAGCCAAAGGCTCTGCAATCTCATCCCTCGCCTCCCAAAGAATCCTAGGATACATTTCATCAGGCCCAGGGGACTTATCGACCTTCAGTTTATTCAAAACTGCCAGTACATCCTCCCTCCGAACATCTATTTCCTCCAGCCTATTAGCCTGTAACACCTTCTCTTCCTGAAAAACATGGCCCCTCTCCTTGGTGAACACTGAAGAAAAGTATTCATTCATCACCTCGCCTATCTCTACTGATTCCATACACAAGTTCCCAGCACTGTCCTTGACCGGCCCTAACCTCACCCTGGTCATTCTTTTATTCCTCACATAAGAGTAAAAAGCCTTGGGGTTTTCCTTGATCCGACCCGCCAAGGACTTCTCATGTCCCCTCCTAGCTCTCCTCAGCCCCTTTTTCAGCTCATTCCTTGCTAACTTGTAACCCTCAATCGAGCCATCTGAACCTTGTTTCCTCATCCCTACATAAGCTTCCCTCTTCCTTTTCACAAGACATTCCACCTCTTTTGTGAACCACGGTTCCCTCACTCGGCCATTTCCTCCCTGCCTGACAGGGACATACCTATCAAGGACACCCAGTATTTGTTCCTTGAAAAAGTTCCACTTTTCATCAGTGCCTTTCCCTGACAAGTTTCTGTTCCCATCTTATGCCCCCTAATTCTTGCCTAATCGCATCATAATTACCTCTCCCCCAATTGTAAGCCTTGCCCTGCCGTCCGGCCCTATCCCTCTCCATTGCAATAACAAAAGACACCGAATTGTGGTCACTATCTCCAAAGTTCTCACCCACAACCAAATCTAACACTTGGCCCGGTTCATTTCCCAGTACCAAATCCAATGTGGCCTCACCCCTTGTCGGCCTATCCACATATTGTGTCAGGAAACCCTCCTGCACACACTGCACAAAAAGTGCCCCATCCAAACTATTTGACCTACAAAGGTTCCAATCAATATTTGGAAAGTTAAAGTCCCCCATGACAACTACCCTGTGACCCCCACACGTATCCATAATCTGCTTAGCAATTTCTTCCTCCACTTCTCTATTACTATTTGGGGGCCTATAGTAAACTCCTAACAACGTGACCGCTCCTTTCCTGTTTCTAACTGCAGCCCATATTACCTCAGTGTGCATATCCCCCTCAAAGTGCTTTTCCGCAGCCGTTAAATTATCCTTGATTAACAATGCTACTCCTCCACCTCTTTTACCAGCTTCCCTACACTTACTGAAACATCTATACCCCGGAACGTCCAACAACCACTCCTGTCCTTGTTCTACCCACGTCTCCGTAATGGCCACAACATCGTAGTCCCAAGTAGCAATCCACGCCCCAAGTTCATCCACCTTGTTCCGGATGCTCCTTGCATTGAAGTAGACACACTTCAACCCACCTTCCTGTCTACCGGTACCCACCCTTGACCTTGATACCTTCCCCAATACCTCACCACCCTCAACACTGACTTCCGGACTACAACTCCTTTTCCCACTCCCCTGACAAATTAGTTTAAATCCCCCTGAAGAGCCGTAGCAAATTTCCCTCCCAGGATATTGGTGCCCCTCTGGTTCAGGTGCACCCCATCCTGTTTGTAGAGGTCCCACCTTCCCCAGAATGTGTTCCAATTATCCACGTATCTGAAACCCTCCCTCCTGCACCATCCCTGCAACCACATGTTTAAGTGCACTCTCTCCCTGTTCCTCAACTCGCTATCACGTGGCACCGGTAGCGTACCAGAGATGACCACATGTTTTGTCTTTGCTCTCAGCTTCCAGCCCAGCTCCCGAAGTTCCTGTTTTAAATCCCCGTCCCTTCTCCTACCTATGTCATTGGTACCAATGTGTACCACGACTTGTGACTGTTTCCCCTCCCCCTTAAGAATCCGGAAAACACGGTCCGAGACGTCACGGACCCTGGCATCCGGTAGGCAACAAACCATCCGTGAGTCTCTTTTGCTGCCACAGAACCTCCTATCTATCCCTCTAACTAACGAATCCCCAATAACTATTGCCCTCCCGCTCTCCTCCTTACCCTCCTGAGCCACAGGGACGGACTCAGTGCCGGAGATCCTCTCACTGCGGCTCACCACTGGTATGTCGTCCCCCTCAACCGTATCCAAAGCGGAATACTTGTTGCTAAGGGGAACGACCACCGGGGATCCCTGCACCGACTGCTTCTTCCCAGCCCCTCTCACTGTCACCCATCTATTTTCATTCCGCGGAGTAACTGTATCCCTGAAGCTTCTGTCTATGGCCATCTCTGCATCCCTAATGATCCTAAGTTCCTCCAACTCCAGCTCCGGTTCCCTTACACGGTTTTGGAGGAGCTGCAGATGGATGCACTTATCACAGGTATAATCAGCAGGGACTCTGACGTCGTCCCTCACCTCGAACATAGTGCAAGAGGAACATTGCACTGCCTGCACACCCATCCTCTCTAGATATCTTGCCAGTACCAGGTAGAAACAGCAAAAAATGAATTAACTCACCCCTGCTCGCCCTTTCTGCCCAAGCCCTGTGAGCCAAAGCCCTACAGCTTTCACTCTGCCTCCTGCTCACTCTGCTGCCCGCTCAAAAGTGCGGCCTACTTTTAAACCCTCCAAAACCTTCCCAGACTCCTGCTGGGCCTACTTCCTGTTTTGAAAAAAACCTCCGATTTTTTTTCACTAATTTAACTGAAAAATAATTAAATAAATTAGTGCACAAACAAGCTCCCTTACCCTCAGCCTGCTCCTGTGGAACAATGAGGCTGAAACCTCCAAGTTAAGCACTTTTAAACCCTCCAAAATCTTCCCAGGCTGCTGCTGGGCCTATTTCCTGTTTAGAAAAAAAAACCTCCGATTTTTTTTCACTAATTTAACTGAAAAATAATTAAATAAATTAGTGCACAAACAAGCTCCCTTACCCTCAGCCTGCTCCTGTGGAACAATGCGATTGTGATTGATCTGATGTGATAATCCTCAAATCCACTCTTCCATTTTATCCCCATAACCCTGATTCCCTTATTAAAAATCTGCCTATCTCAGCCTTGGACATGCTTAATGACACAGCCTCCACATTCCTCTGTGGTAAAGAATTCCACAGATTCAGTACCCTCTGAGAGAAGAAATGCTGTCTCATCTCTGTCTTAAATGGGCGACCCCTTACACCTGAGATTATGCCCTCTGGTCCTAGACTCTCCCACAAGGAGAACACCCTCGGCATCTACCCTGTCAAACCCCCTGAGAGTCCTATATACCAATAAGGTTGCCTCTCAATCTTCTAAACTGCTGTGAGTACAGGCCCAACCTACTCAACCGCCCCCCCTCCCCCCCCCCCCCCCCCCATAAGAAAATCCCTCCGTACCTGGGATCAACCCAATGAACCTTCTCTGGACTGCCTCCAGTGACAATATATCTTTCCTTGTATAAGGGGACCAGAACTGTTTACAGTATTCCAGGTGTGGTCTAACTAGTGCCTTGTTTTGTTCCAACAAGGCTTCTCTATTGTTATACTCCATTCCCTCTGAAATGAAGGCCAACATTCCGTTTGGAATTTGGGGTGGCACAGTGGTTCGCACTGCTGTCTCACAGCTCCAAGGGCCTGGGTTCAAGGTCCCGGCTTGGGTCGCTGTCTGTGTGAAATTTGCACGTTTCCCCGTGTCCGTGTGGGTTTCCTCTGGGTGCTCCGGTTTCCTCCCACAGCCCAAAGATGTGCGAGTTAGGTGCATTGGCCATGTTAAGCTGCCCCATAGTGTCCCAGGATGCGTAGGTTAGAGGGATTAGCAGGATAAATATGTGGGGTTACGGGGATAGGGCCTAGGTGGGATTGTTGTCTGTGCAGACTTATAGGCCGAATGGCTGCCTTCTGCACTATCGGGATTCTATGATTTGTTTTACCTATTTCCTGCTGAATTTGCATGCTGGCTTTTGTGATTTTGTGCACGAGGTCCCCCAAATCCCTCTGAGCTGCAACCTTGTGCAGTCTTTCTGCATTTAACTGATATTCAGCTCTTTTATTCTTCCTACCAAAGTGGATAACTTCACATTTCCTGCGTTATATTCCATCTATCAAGTTTTTGTCCACTCACCTAACTTCTGTATCCCTTTGTAGACTCTGTGTCATCCTTACCACTTGTCTTCCTATCTATTTTTGTGTCATCCACAAACCTGACAACAGTACATTCACTTCTCTCATCCAAGTCATTAATGCATATTGTAAACAATTAGGGTCCCCAGCACTGATCCCTGTGGCACTCCATCAATTACAGGTTGCAATCCTGAAAATGCCCCTTTTATCCCAATTCTCTGTCTTCTATTAGTTATGATGTGGAGATGCTGGCGTTGGACTGGGGTATACACAGTAAGAGTTTTAACAACACCAGATTAATAAATAAACCAGTTGGACTTTAACCTGGTGTTGTTAAAACTCTTACTGTATTCTATTAGTTAGCCTTTAGTGCCCCTTAAGAATATAGGCTTAGTCCACTCAATATTTCCCTGGGGATAATCATGTTACCCCAGGAATCAATCCAGTTAACCTTTTTTGCACTCCTTTTCAAGCAAGTACAACCTTTCTTGGACAAGGTGATCAAACCAGTACTCATTCCTCGTGGTATTATCTCACTAAGTCCTTCCACAATTGCAGTAAGACTCCTTTACCAGTAGGTTAACTTTCTATGTGTTAGCAAGAGCACCAGGCTCTCTCATTTACAACAGTCTGAGATTCTGACCCCCTGAACAGGGAATACCTTTCTAATTCATTTTTTAAAGCCAGCGTGATCTCTAATTGTTCGCACTACTGTCTCATAACACCCGGGATCAATTCTGGCCTTGGGTGACTGCCTGTGGCATTTACACGTTCTCCCTGTGTCTGCGTGGGTTTCCTACGGGTGCTCTGGTTTCTTCCCATTGTCCAGTGATGTGCAGGTTAGGTGGATTGGCCATGCTAAATTGTCCCTTAGTGTCCCAAGATGTGTAGGTTAGATGATTAGCCATGGAAAATATGTGGGGTTACGGGGAGAGGGCCTGGGTAAGATACTCAGAGAGTCACGGCTGACTCAATGGGCCGAATGGCCTCCTCCTGCACTGTAGGGATTCTATCAATGTTGTGGGGGGGAATGCCAGGTGGGATGTAGTTTTAAATATCAAGCAGCCCTACCCTACTAGTCCTGTCTTTTCAACTTTAAAGTGGATAATTGAGGATATGTGAGGCTCGTTCCCCCACAAAAGGCAGTCGGGGATCAGGTTATTGTCCCAAAGTGGTGCCATGACATTTTAAGCAACAGGATTTAAATGTCAAATAAAGTGAAAAGGGAGGTCTGCCTGTGAGGCAGGAGTTCCTGGCCTCACAGGGAAAGTGGCTGTTGAATATTGCTTGAAAAAAAGACTTGTGTTATAGAAACTTTCCATCTTCCACTCGTCAAGATCACGGCAAGAATGCCAAATGTAAAGGGAACAACAATTTTTACTTCATGAGAAGAGAGTGCTGATTGGTTGCCAAGTGGCCTCTGGTTGAGATATTTGCCATAGGGAATGCACCAGTTAACTGATGACTGACAATTAATTGCCAAATTGCTTAAACTCAGACCAGGCAGGTTGAGTTGGGTCAGGGCATTGCCCTGAGGAATGAACCAGAGCATTTCTGTCACCTATTTTGTTTAGTTGAAGCAGGCGCAATGTGTGTACATGTTCTTTCCTTCTGCCTGCAAACGACAGAGCTCTGTTAATTAATATATGTAACTTGTAGCATGTGTATGTGCACCACACTGTGTGCCCAATTGGTAATAAATTAGTTGTCAGTGTAGTTGTTAGCAGACTCAAAGCACCGTTTGCAAAAAAATCCTACTGTGGAATCACATCTAATGTTGGTTCGGTATGGTAGGTACCTCGTCCATTGCGAACAGCCAAAGGAACATGATGTTTGATATGAACCGCCAGTCTTTGGGCCTAGGTGCCTTGCATCAGACAGGCTCTGAAATTTATATACCACTCATTTGTGGGATAGACAGAACAACCTTTTGGCTTGATGGCAGCATCCTGTTAGCGGCGAACACTACTTGTGTTGCTACTGCATAGTAGCAACATAAACAGCCAGCTTCACTTGTTGCTCAGATTTTTGAGATACCTTGCCTTTCCATGGTAATCTGAGGTAAACCAGCTAGTTTTCAGGACTGAAAATGACAGCCTTCAGCTGTTTCATGAGTTTGTGTGCTGTATACCAAGCAATGATCTGATCAAAGTAGGCATCAACTTGCAGGGTGCTTTTGATGTGCCCTATTTCAGCATCTGGCTTGCACAGTGAACAAATGGCTTGGGCCTTTTTTAAAATTAGATTGCCAATAAGGCCAGTCTTGTAGTGCATGCAACAATAGGAATCCCAGTGCGTATATTGATCAGGGAAGGTAGGCTTGCAATAGACAATAGTAGAGAACACCATGGCACATTCTCATTTTGCACATGATGGAATGGGAGTTCATTTGATTGTTCCATTTGGAAGGTGAATTTGATGGAACCCATTAAGGTGTGGAAGGAAATTATTCCAGGCAGCTCCGGATTCAAATATAGCAAATGTATTGTCTGCATATCAAAAAAATGCAAGGGGCAGTAGGTTAGGTGTTATCCCATCGAAGATTCGTTTGTCAAGGAACCCAATAAAGATGTTTGGGAGGGCTGGACCTTCAGAGGATTCCGTGACAACACCATCCAATTGGGCAAACATGGTGTTGTTAAAGTTGAACTAACTGTATGAGTAGCTGAATTCATAAGTTAATTGAATACTGATTCACACAATGACTGCAGGTCCAGATCACCATATTGTGCTACAGAGAAAATGTCTATGGCTTCCTTGGGCGAACACAGTAAGAAGTTTAACAACACCAGGTTCAAGTCCAACAGCAAACTTCCGATGAAAGTACAAACCAGTATTTCTAGGTGGCTCTTTTTTGCACTCCTGATGGGCCACTGAGTGCTGTCCTGAGACTCATCAAAGAAATCTTTGATGTCCCACGTTCCGAAGCTCCACTCATCCCCACCACAAAGTCTCTGATTCCTTTTGGGACTTTTTGCCAAAGCCATCAGTGCTCCCAGTTGCTGGCCATCTCTTGGGCGATACATTGGTGAATAGGCTAGCAATGTCAAATGAGCACATGGGCACACCATAGCTAATGATACGCAAATGCTGTATAGTCTTCGCAAATGTGAAGGAATCCTTCACAATGTGGAAAGTTTGCTCAAAACTGGTTGTTGCAATTCTCCCAATCTTTTGGCCAATTCGTGTGCAAACTGGTTATACTGGGAACTCACTTGTGTGTATCTTGGGCAGCCTATATGTACAGGGACGTAGTGAGCTGCAAGGACAAATTGGCAAGTGTGACAGCACTGTGGGACACCTACACCTCATGGATTGCAGAGCTTCAAGAAGGCAGCTCAACACCACCTTGAGGATAGTTGAGGAATGGCAATAATAGTGAAGCTCGCATCTGATGAAAGTACAAACCAGTATTTCTAGGTGGCTCTTTTTTGCACTCCTGATGGGCCACTGAGTGCTCTCCTGAGACTCATCAAAGAAATCTTTGATGTCCCACGTTCCGAAGCTCCACTCATCCCCACCACAAAGTCTCTGATTCCTTTTGGGACTTTTTGCCAAAGCCACCAGTGCTCCCAGTTGCTGGCCATCTCTCTCTCTCTACCCCCCGCCGCCCCCCCTGCCTGCCATCACTACCCTAGCAGAGTGATTAGCATGGCTGTCTCACAGCGCCAGGGTGACTATGTGGAGTTTGCACATTCTCCCTGTGTCTGCGCCGGTTTCCTCCCACAGTCCAAAGATGTGCAGTTAAGATGGATTGACTATGCTAAGATGTCCCTTAGTGTCCCATGATGTGCAGGTTAGAGGATTAGTGGGGTCAATATGTGGGATTATGGGGATGGGGCCAGGTAAGATGCTCTTTCGGAGAGTCAGTGCAGACTTGATGGGCCAAATGGCTGCCTTCTGCACTGTAGGGATTCTATGATTCTACCCTGATCACTTCAATTGATCCTTGACTGCTCTCACTGGCACAGCAGAATCTCGCCACTGGTCAGGCTGTCCCTTTGGCTGGCTGCCAGGCAGGAAGCGGGACCATAAGATGTTCATTGGAATCTACCATGAGGGGCTTCAAAGCCCCCGGCCTTGCAGGTTTCTTCGGAGGTTTTTGGCCTCTCTATTACCATTGGTCCTGGTCTTTTTCTTGCGGCAACTAGAGGTGCTATAATAGACTGTTGTATCAATATTAACATGTCAAGAGAACAAGTCTTAAAAAAAAAACTGACTGAAGCTGAAATGTACTTATTCAGAAATTTTGGAGGGGAATCAACAGTTTATTGCATAGTTGTGAAGTATCTATTTCCAATTAAACCTATTAAATTTTAATAGTTCATGAAATGTGACATTTCAGTCGCTTTGATTGTGGCAGGATGAATGTTATAAGGTATGCTTCTATATAAGGTTACCATCGAGGGAAAGATGTACAAGATCAGAGAGAATCTTGATAGTAGGGATAGGAAATTAGTCGAGAGAGAGAAAACCAAGAACTGGGGTGAAAGAGCCATCCTGAGATTGCTAGGCAGTGAGCAATAACAGAAATTATCACTCACTGATAATTGCTGGAGACCCCACGTTTTACCTTGTTTGGGAGTGGGGGAATTTATTTATCAGTTCATAAGCTCAGAAGTAAAATGAACCGTGACAAAGCAAACAGAAAACTGCTTGGTGATATTGGGCAGATTAAGAGGGTGGCCAAAGTGACGATATTTAAACACAAAGTGCAAGCTGGTACATTTTGAGTGCAGGGTTGGGAAATGGGGATACAGGCTGACTGGGAAGCACAAAGAGCCTGTTGGGATTTCTGAACCAAAGGTTTTAATGGTCCTTAAATCATTACAAAATAACTATGCAGGTGCAAAAAGCTATCATAAGACTCTTTGGGTGCTGGGATTGATCTTGACACATAGAATACATAAAATCAAGGAATTACAGCTGGTTGCACAAGTGTTGACCAGACCTTAGGTGAAAATCTGCTTTACACTGCCTAGAAATTAGGGAGTGAAGGAATTATCTGATCAAAGTTTTTAAAATAAGCAAGGCCTTGGCAGCAAAGCAGATGCTGAATGACTTCTTTCTAATAGGTGTGTGGAGGTCAGAACAAAGGAATGTATGTAATCTTGGGATTTATACCAAGCTAGTGATGTGTGAATTCAGGGAAACGTGACATGTAGATTTGTAAGAATGTTAGCACGGGATATCATTGATGCAGAATCAGTTGAGGTGTTTAAAAGAAATGTGGATGATTACTTGGGAATTAAGAGCATTGAGAGATAGGGAGAGCGTTGGGACTAGAAAGACAAATCTGGCAAATGCTTTATTAGTCAGATAGCCGACTACCTTTGCGACACAGTCGATCAGTAAGTGATCATGGAGATTTGGCTGACCAGTCAAATTATGATTTTTAACCTTTAATTTTTATCAATTTTGCTGTCGGCCCTGTATTATTTTTAAATGTTGCTTTTTACATTCTTGTCTTGGTGCACATGCTGAGCAAATATCTTGCTTTTTTTTTATTTTAATAAGTTGTACAGTGTGCCTCTGTGTCCTTGCATTGGTGTTTTGTGATTTGCTGATACATGCCTGATCACATTTGTTTAAGTGCTGGTATTATATTTTTGAATGATACTCTTTCTGCCTCTTCCTAAATCGGTTACATCAAAATTATTTAAACTCCTTTGAATGCTATGTGCAACTGTAAAAAAATATATATATGCAAAATTCCATCAAATGCTTGAACTTATAAAAGTGGAGTCATTGGACAATTCTTAATTATGCATTCATGCATAAATGAAAACAGCTTTGTCACTTTACATTGTTCTGATATAGAAGATTTTTGAAGTATCAGTGATGCTCAGCAGGTCAAATTATTCTGGATTGAAACTTTTAATATGCGTAGTTAGCTACACTTTATTTGATATATCAGTTTGCATGCACAATTCAGCCATGGATGGTTTGATGTCAAGTGCTGGAAAAATGCAGCAAGTCCAGTAGCATATCTGGAGAGAGAGAAACCAGAGTTGCATTTCAAGTCCAATATAACTCTTCTTCAGAACAAGAGTCGTTTTGGACTCGACTGTTAACTCTGCCTCTCTTTCCACAGATGCTGCGAGACCTGCTGCACTTTTCCAGCACTTTCTGTTTTTATTTCAGATCTCCAGGATCTGCAGTACTTTGCCTTTTATCTTTGGTCTGATGTCTCGATGGAGAAGAGGCATACTTCCCAATACCGGGTTTTATTTCCGGTGTTGCTTGATGCACACGTCTATTGGCCAGGTGCATCAGCGGGCTTTTGCTGGTTCTCGATTGGACTGCAGAATGTGGATTCTCAATTTATGGAGATCCAGTCCGTTTCTTACAGTAGGGTAAAGCTGCTTTTTTGCCACTTG